>NC_137465.1:138836909-139322233 GCF_964235325.1 Thermobia domestica | reverse complement strand
GGTCTGATATGTTTCAGAAAAAATCACCATGCATCTTGCTTCTTATCTTTAAGAAGAAATAAACATAAGATATGCACAGGATCATGGTTGCCAAACCAATACGAGCTTTCTGTATTAATGAATGAAAATGAAAGTTCCAGTACGCGAATATTGATGTAACATACAGAATAACACAACAAGTTAGAACATGTTTGTCTCTGTCAATAATGTTCACGTACTCCACCCAGTGAAAAAAAAATCATACATGTTCGTGTCGCCACTCAAAAAACATGGTCTTGAGAACAAAAATATTTTCTTCGTACGGCAGCACTCTAATATGCTAGAACCGTACACACTGTAAACACAACATTGCAGACGAGTATAATACACATTATATTGCACAATAAACCATTACCCAGGGCACAGTACTCGCGTCTCTGAAGAGACACTTCACTTCATACAATCACTCGATATCGCTACTGTCAATATCATCTACCCCTGCGTGGTTCGCGTTGTCACTGTCCCATTTTAGAGATTTATAATATTCGTGGTGGATGGGTGGAATGTAGTTTAACTTGCTCATTAGATTATCATACTTAGGTTTCTGAATAGGGCTTCCTTCCGGATACTTGGATACCAAAACTATATCTTGCAAAGAGTGCGGTCATCCTCTTTCTCGCTGCAAACTTAGAGTAGTCCAAGGCTCACATGTCGAGTATGTGTATTTCACCTGGACCAGTTGGCTGCCTTTCAGAAATTTCATGCTAGTCGCTGTTCTCATATTAAAGACTTTTCCATCTTCTGTTTTCTTGCGAAATGTCAGAACAGATTGCAACGCTGACACAACCTTCATGTCTTCTGTTGTCATTTCGATGACTTGAAATGGTTTCTTTTGCGTGTTGTCTTTATCAGAGTGGCCCATTGAGCGAAGGTGTACACAGATTGTGTTTTCCTCTTCGCTCTCTCAATAATACCGAAATCAGCTTCCCAGGAGAGAAATGTGTGGCCAGGAACCAAAAATCTATGTTCTATTGTCTGGAGATCGGTGACGTCTAACTAATACAGCTAGAGTCCCACAATGACAGAATTTTTATTTTCCCTGACGTACGAATCACCATACACTATTAAATTACGACTGTTGAGTATATCCTCTGGTAGGTACATCATCAGCCGAAGAATACAGCTTCCAACTTCATCACTACCACGAGAGGCGACAGATTTCGGCCAGACACACATAACTGCAGAATCATCATGACAGAAATGGAATCCAAAACAATATGTCCACAACTGCCGCAAATAGAAACTAGTTTCCGTGCTTATCATAGGTGTTGGAAGTGCTTGTTCCATATCCATAGCAACAGCTATAGTGCTGCTGTTAATGTATTTGCATTCATGTTTTGCATTTCTCAAAGATTGGTAGGCTGCTTCGGCTTTACGAATGTGTATATGATATTCAGATGGTCTAGGTTCTACGTGTAGCATCGAATCACAAGTTTTACATGAGTCGGTACTTGTCGTTTTAAATGCGATGTTAAATTCATTATTGAACACATATAGATATGTATGTAATTTCACTGGACCGATTTCTCTTTCTTCACATTGTTCTACATACAAATCGTACATTTGTTGCACAGAATGCACCGAAATTATATACGAACGTTCAGGGTTTGCAGCTCTGCTGTAGTGAGAACGATATCTTGGGAACGACTTAATATGATTCCTGACAATATCTAGTTTTTCTTCCGAAATAACATGGGGGCGGTTGTGATGTTTACCTCGACGGTTCTCTTTGGGAGAATGCAACGGTTTGGTAGGCATATCATTCGTATGTGTTCTCGATTCACTACAGGCGGTACGCATTCTACGCTTAGTGATACCATGGGCATTGCAGAAAGCTTGCTTGCATACATTAACTTCCATTCCTGATGATGAACGAAGAGGATAATGAAAAGTATTGGCGCGCCTGGAGACATTTACATTTTTCCTGTCTTTATTGTACACACGTTCACATTCTGACCTCCTGATTTGCCTAAATAGATAGGCATTTTGCGTGTTGAAATCTTTCATGTTGTAAAACGAAAATATTATCTTTGGTTTTAGAAACGATATCCTTCATATATCTACACCACTCAGTTTTACAACACCTCACATCACTTCGCATGTTATCTGGTACTTCCTTTCCTTGTGTATCCAACGTAACTCTTTCTTGCGTTTCTCTTACTCTTACGTTCATTATCCTTCCATTTGTCTTCGTTTAGTTGCCTCTTTCGTGGTTTAACAGGCGAATTTCCCAGACTGGAATTACTTTCAACGTCCTGTACAGCAGCCATTATTACTGTCAACAGCAACATGTATCAGCGGCCACACTTGGCTGATTTCTAGATCGGCAACCAATGACAGATAGTGTTATATCTCCACAAACTCACAAAGTAGCTGGAAGCGGGATACGTCATTTTTCCACTCAAGAGTTGCAGCTGAAAGGGGATACGTCATTTTTCCAATAACATTTTTGACACGAATATTTCCTCATTTTCGTCCTACACTTATGGGATCCACAGTATCCGGAGCCGAGTCGTAACACTTCTTCTCAATATACCGGATAGTTCCATGTATCCAAATATGTAGATATCTCTATTTTCCAAATTTTGTGGGATACGCCCCTTTTCCACTAAGCCCATGAATTGTGAAATCTGCACCCGTATCTCTAGTTTATAAGAAAAGAAGTGTAGAAAGTTATTAGTTTACGACATGTGTTAAAACAGCATTGACTTTATTTTATTGGCGTGTAGTTCGATGCACTTATGTAGGTGATCTGAATGCACATTCCTTTTTTTTTCAGCCTGTAGAAGCAGTCAGTCGTCGACAGATCGCCAATGAGTATGGAGCTGTAAGTGAACAGTATCGGAATTTCATGTTTGACAAAATGACTGAAACACTTGTAAATTCATAAGGGGAAATTCCCTTTCGCACTCTGTCGTGGAAATTGATAATACTTCTATCCGATTTCTGCAACTCCTCATTGACAATCTGCTTGTTAGACTTAAGTCTGATAACGATTTTCTCGGTCAGCTTTGAAATACTCAGCAAGAAGTATCATGTCTCTATGACCATACAACATCTTTTCCATATCGACTATGTCAGTTGGCAATGTCGACTCATGGAGAACAAAAACTTCATCTACCACGCTGGGAATCTTGTGAATAAATTATGAATTAAAGCCTGATAAACTGATGATTTCTTATTTTTTTATAAATTTATTTTTTGTAATTACACATGAAGGTTTGATGCCATTACCAACTTCCCTCCCCTGTCTAGAAAGCGAAAGGGAATGAGGTTCCTGGAAAGTGTTCAGAGGTGAATGGAAATTTTCCTCCCTCTTCCCCTTCAATTACCCCACTGCTGTTTGCCATGTGCCAAATTACGATGAATTTCAATTAAATTATCATAGTATAATTATTTCCTTGTTAAATTATCGATAATTTTCAGTGGAAAAAAGGATGAAATTTGAAAGTTCCAAGTCAAGGTAATTAGACCAACGAAAAGGGGGAAAAAGTGTAAAACTTTTCATATAATTATGCGTACAATCCAAACTTAAAAGTTCCGTGTAATTAAGCTTACAAATTTTATGCCTATTTTTCTCACAACTTTATGGGTTGATTGCCCTGTGCTGTAAGCCCTTCATATAATAAATATAAGCTTCAGCAATTATTATAGTAGAAAGCAATGGATATATGAAGCCAAGCACTGTATTTTTTTCTGATTGTTTTTCTTAAATAACATCGATCGTTTTCGATCATTTTTACAAATCAACTCACTACCAATCTTCCATATATAGAAAGTGCCCCCATAAAGGAGAATTTTAAAAAAATGCTAGGACACATTCTGTTTATTTTCAATAAAGAGTTAATACACTGAATTTCAGCTCCATAAGTTTAACGGCTTGCGAGATACTTATTCTTTTTTCGCAAAAATTCGGATCCTCACTACCTCGTTAGGATATTATACATTATAATGAAAGCAATATAACATCCCAGTTTGGATTAAGGCCTAACTATATACCAAAAGTAATTTCATTTGACTTTGAAATTTGACCATGATGATCAGGCACACATAGTTACATTCAATTTTTTATATAATAGTTTATATATTACAGTGGTTCAAAAATGTTTTTTTTTTCAGTGGTTAGCTCCTCTAAAACCTCACAGGTCTCGAAAGCCAAGTAGTAGTATAAGCCCTATTGCTATTATTACAATTAAAAATATCGATATCCAGAATTGCCTGAAGTTCTTTTTTCACTTGGTTAGAAATACTCACCTCAGGTAAGTAGACAAAAGCAAATGGAAAAGGAAGGGAAATGAAGGTCTTGAAAGTAAAACGAAGACAAATTTACCAGTCTTCAGAAGATACTGTCTACAATGCAGTGAGCAGAGTGGATCGGTAGATCATACTGAGTCGGTGGGTCGCAGTGGGTCACGATCAGTGTTGAATTCAGATATTTTCACCCGGGGGGGAATGTGAACTCCTCGGGGGGGAGGGTTGTTTTTCTGTATTTTTGCTAGAAAGCAGCATATTTAACAATTCCATTTACATGTACATCTTAGCTAATATTGAGACTAATTGCTGATAAATATTCAATGTGAGATTATAATTAAAAAAAAACAATCGTTTAATTTTATCTAAAACATTAAATAAAGACTGTCAAAAATATTTTAGACTAAACTTTAACTGCTATTTACAGTAGTTATTTTTGTTATTATTTCCTATATTCAGTATTTACTGTTTGTTACTAATGTAGAAGTTTTTAAAATGATTGAAATTAACTCAAATATTGTTTGTCCTAAAACAAACCTACATAGGAATATCTTACCAAAAAGTAATCATTCTTTCTCACACTTCTGATTCTAAATCAAGTAGGCTATATTAACCTTGGTTTCTTCACCGCATACACATGAATAGTTTAGTTTACGAAATCTTCAGTAGGATTAGTGCCGTGTCGTGGAAAATCAGCGCTTGGGGCAAGAGTATACGATGGCACCCCCGTACATATGAGTGAGGTCGACAGACCAGCTGCGAAAGGTGAGAAAATTTTAAAAAGTAAACCCTGCTTTTCCTTGATTTTGAGCACTTTTTATTACTTTTTTCCTTTCATTTTATATATGTGCACATGTGTTTTATTCCTCTCTTTTTCTTTCCTTCTTTTCTTTTCTTTTTCCCTCTCGAATCGTGCGCCCCTTACTTCGGTGCCCGGGGCCGTAGCCCCGCTTGCCCTTCCTTTGTCACCTTCAATAGCAATTTTTCACTTATATACTACTATTATATTGATAAATTCTATATAAATCTCTAACCCAGGAGGGATAACTGTTCCTCCCTGATCCCTCTAAATAACGCACTCAGAATCTCACCCTTTAACTGACTTATTTTTAGTTAAAGAAAGGTGTGTTTACTTTAACAATCGTAAAGCACATTTACGTCGTTACTTCCGATGCGAGAAATGGGATTTAGGCGTTCTATTTCAAATAATGCAAGGACTGTACATTTTCAAGAACTGAAGTCTGCTGACATCAGAGATCATATGGAATGATCGAAAGATCTTCCCTATCTTTCCTTTCCTATCTCAATCTGTGCTAGTGCTACCTACTAATATATAATATAGGGCGAGAGTATAGTACCTACAAAAATACAAACTTTCTTCAACAGTTGACAATTTCATGTTCTGCTAAACTCGGTCATAGCGTTAAGAAATACAGGTTTTATTGACTATTTTGGTATTCTATCTTAGATGTTACATTTTTAATATTTATATAGAAAGGGTTTGCGTCATTTATATGTATATTGAGAGATCGGATTTCGACTGCATGTGCACGGAAAGAAAAACAAATAATTGGGAGAAGTAATTTCTACATTTTGTGACTGAAATTTTGGGAGTTTCTCCGGGGGGGGGGGGATGAATTTTCTTCGGGGGGAGATTTCCCCCCGCGCTACCCCCTGAATTCATCCCTGGTCACGATGGGTGGTGGGTCGCAGTGGGTCATGGTGGGTGGTGGGTCACAGTGGGTCACGGCGGGTGGTGGGTCACAGTGGGTCACATGCTGCTGACCCACGACCCACTGACCCACTCAGAAAACTAGAGCAACTTGACCCACTGACTCACTCCATCTCTGCCTCATATGATTTCTAGCTTTTCTTCAAACTAAACATGTTCCTTAAAAAAATCAGATTTCAGTCAGAAGACAGAAAGAATACGATAAACCAGCTGCTGGATATCCCAAAACAGGGATTCCATCGCTGCTTCCATGGGAATCCAAGGAGACTACTTTGAAGAAGATTAATGTAATACAGTGGTATCTGAATACACATTATTCTATGAATAAAAGTCGGATACGTTTTGAACAAACCTCGCATTTAGGGCTAGTAGTATTGGGCAAATTCTATTTAGCTTATTTTCTATATTTTCAATCTTTAATTTATGCATTAAAATTCAAAAGAATGATGAAAAGCGTGTTGAAAATCCTTAGCATTCTAAAGATGCGCATAAGGGGCTAACAGAAATTTATGTCATTCAGTGGCCAATAAACTTTGCTGAGACTTTTCTAAAAAAAAAAAAAATAAAGTAGACTTCCAAAAGTGTACAAATTCAATACTGGAGCCAGAAATAATTGTTTATAATTTCAGATTGCAATAGAACGGAAATGGAACCTGTTCTTCGGACGTTTGATCGATATCAAAACTAGTTTCTCGCTATTTCTTGTAGTTTTTACTATTGTGTAGGAATTAACATTGAAATTGATTTACTACTTCCAGTTTTAGTAAAGATATAAAGATGGAGATGGAATCTATTGTTGGAAGCACTTAGAAAATAGCGCTTCTTGCTTTACAAACGTTCTCGCTCTGATATCCGTTAATGTAGACGTAAGCGTTCTGTAAGAGTTCCTATAAGTACTTATGCATACTATAAATTGGAAGTCTAATAAGATTGGTTTTTGAACGTTGTAACCTGAGTTTGATCTTTCATTGACACATGTGTGCCGGTCCGACATTAAACTGTTAAGTTTACTTGTTGTGGGGCGCTGATGCAGAAAGGCATATTTTGTATGAAAGAAACTTCATCGTGGGAGCTAACATAAACATCTAACTTCCAAGCGTGGAAGCAGCAAGGTGAAGGTTGCTCTTAAGTAAAGCGGAAGAGATCGAATGTAGGTTGCAGAAAGAAAAAAAGAAAGAAAGAGATGGAGAGAGAGAGAGAGAGAGAAGTAGAAAGATACAGAGAGCTTTGCAACAAGTGCTATGTCGGTCAACCTGAGAGCAAGTCGTGAATGCTCTTTCGGGCATGTGCAGAAATAATCTAACTCCGCTCATGTTTTCTGCTTCAGATCGAATCCCGCGCGCGCGACAGTTCCACCCCCGCCTCGATGTGGCTCTAGAAACCTTCCGAGATAGCAAGCTACTATCAGTCCGCTCCTGAGAGTGAATCGCGTGTTGTTCAATAGATGTCGCACGTGGTGTTCAGCCATGTAACTTCGAAAGCGGGAATTTCATTAAATCGTGGGTAAAACCGTCTAGATAAGAGAAATAAAGATAGTAATATATCCTAAAAGAAAAGTCCTCATTTATCAGCGATGAATGCGGACGAGCAGATTGATTATGACACTGTTAACATTACATGCACAGCATATAATTACAGTTGCAATAGTAATTGGACTGAAGCAGAACTGTCAATGAATAATGGGACTGCTACGAATTCTTCACAAATATATCAACTTACGCTTCCGCTTGATCTACAGTTTAACCAAGAAGTTCTCGCGTCTATTGTGGTGTACAGTGTTTTATTTGTGATAGCCGCTGTCGGGAATTTAACAGTTTTTATTACTTTGGCACGAAATAGGCATAGGAAATCGCGAATTAAGTTAATGATAATGCATCTTTCAATAGCCGACTTAATGGTAACTTTTATAATGATTCCTGTTGAAGTGGGTTGGCGTATAACTACACAATGGATAGCCGGGAATGCCGCGTGTAAGATTTTTGTCTTTCTCCGAGCCTATGGATTGTATCTTAGTTCCATGGTGCTAGTATGTGTAAGTCTGGACCGTTATTTTGCGATTCTGCATCCGTTGAAAGTCAACGACGCAAGACGGCGAGGCAAAATTATGCTAATGTTTGCTTGGGCCATATCACTTATATGTTCTATCCCACAGGTAAGAATTTTTTTAATTCTAATACATGTATGTCGCATCTATTCTTCTTATTATTATAAGATTATGATAGTTATGGTTCTCCATTATATTTGTGGTGGAGCTAGAAATAATAATCGAACTGGGGCTGGGTGCAGATAATCAACGTCGCCGATTTCTGTACAAAGATGTCCAAGCAAAGACAGCTAAATCATGGAGACTCAAGCGATCTTTGTGGGAGGCACAAACTCCCTCGGCTCCCCAGGATCGGCACTCGTACTGATAACTATCAATTTGTGCTAACACTACCTTCCTGCTTGTCAGTATACCCAATATTTGAAAGTGTTTGACAGTTCTGCAGGGCTTTTTTGTGTTATTTTACAGAATAACATAAAAATAAATGTATACTTTGTATGACGCACATTCAGATGTTTGGTACCGGTACTATAATTTATCTCTCATTCACAAGAAATATTTTCTTTTCGTTGCTGTATATCAGCAATTTCAAACTCACTTTGTGTGCTGAACGACTATATTCGATATTAATCTCAAAGTAGCGCTCTTCATAAATGGAAGGATTCACATTTATTCACACTGACATCTAAACGAGACGCTAAGGCAGATTTTCCACAAATTTGTGCTTAAACATGTGTATAATATTGCAGCAATATATGACAAACTAAAATATACATAAAATTGTACCTTTTAGTTCAGCACTCCATTCTCTTGTATCGTATTCAGAGATGAATTGGCGCTATGAAAAGTGCGGCAGTACAGATATTGAAATTGCATCATACCAATTGGTCGGATTGGAGAAGGGCATTATGTCATTTATGGGCGTGGTTGATATAGACATTTCATATTATGTCCATAACCATATATGGTTTTATCTATAACATAATTTGAGATGTATACAGGATATACTTCATAGAAAAGTCTAAATAGCTTTTATTTTCATTTAACATGTATAAAATCAGCTCACATCGTTAACATTGAAGGATATCAAGGATAGCTATAAATTCAAGTTAGCCATCCTTATACGCACGTTCAAAAGGAATTACCAACAGATTCAGGAAACATGTGAATTATTTTGGGTATTATTCCAGAAAAATAATGCAAATATTTCACCTAAATGTATTTACTTCATTTATAACAATTTATTTGTGTGGAGGGACGTCATGAAGAAGAGGTCGCACTGGGTGAGCTGGTCCATTCCTAATCGTGTGGACTAAAATAGGTGGGTGATAAAGTGAATGATAAAATAATAGATGGGATGAATTATTTAGGCTGCAAGAAATGGAAGAAACCTGAAGAGAGAAAGAAAAACTCACGGACACGTTATTATAAAGCACAAGTTTGAGTGACAGTATCGAACGTGCGGTCGCACCAGTGGTTAATGTCATTATTACCAAAGTATTAAGTGACTAACGAGAGCGATTCCTTGTTCAATGTTTGGATGTGTTACAAAACCTTGGAGGAAAGCCCAAATAGTGCTTCTATTCAAACTTTAAATAGTAAATACTTCTTCACATAGCTTTTATTTTTTTAGTTTAAATTTACACTATTTAATGCTCGGAGGCTGAGGGAGACAGTAATGATGATAATGAACGAAGTCGTGGAATGAAAAAAGCGATGAAACGAGATAGCCCAGAGAAAAGCCTTTCACCCAGTGTTTTTTGCACCACAAAACCCATTTAGCGCGATGTGAGATCGAACCAGGAATTTCACGTATCAGAGATGAGTCTTTTATCAGTGAGCCCTCGCGGACCCTCACCTGGCATCCTTCTTGAAATGTAACGGAATGCGATCAATCACCTAACTATATTACTAAGTCTACTGCTCTGACTTACACAGACTCTGCTTCACCTTATTTAAAAGGAAATCTGATGTACTGTAAATCGTGGAAATCCATTAGACTGATGTTATGAGTGGACTCAACTGCTCGGCCAGGCAGCAGCAGATAAGTTCGATTTACAAAAGTAATATTCTTAAAGAAAACTGGAAATCACATGAACCTTATTTTAGGAGTGCAGGATGCAGGATATCCTTATATTTAATTTTAAAATAAGGAGAATAGCAACATCTTTATACGTATAGAAATTTTAATGGAATATGTGGTTTCGAGAAGTATGGATTTCCGTAATATCAAAGTGGTGTCGACATCCCTAGGGAAATTTTCTATAAAGCACGAAATGGCGAGAGAGAAAAGAAAAACAAAGAAAAGCTAAGAATGGTGAAACTTGTCTTCGGTGCGTTAGCTAAGTGTACTCATTGGTCAATACCAACTGTTTTATTGTTTTTGAAAGCCCAGAAACACGATTATATGAATTATATCTTTGCAACTTAAGTTCCCAGCACAAACTTGAGTAAAGCAATAGAAGCTTTTTAATTTTTTCTTTCATTTTAAAAGTTTTTAAAACAAAAACAAAGCGGGATCATCGAACAATTTTAACCATTTATACAATATATCGCAACTTCTGTTTTTTATGGAAGGAAATAAGAAAACAGGCGATATATATATATTTCGCTTAGTTATTTGTTTTAAAACTAGGTTATGCGACTGCATAGAAAGCAGATATAAACTAGGGCTATCTAGATCTGCGAATTGGAATCATGACATAACTGCCGTATGTATGTATGTTACTTCTGTTAGCTGATCTAGTGGTTAGCGAGCGTACATGTGGTGCACGGGGTTCAGAGTTCAAATCCCGGAGGGAGAGCCTTGAAATTTGAACTTCCAACGGTGGTTTTGATTACACTTTCAGCTATGGATCCATATCTTACATAGCCTTGTTGCTGAAACACAATTTTACGGTTCAATCTATTAATCAACTTAGATAGTTCAAGAACTGGCTGAAGCAATATCTACATCTCAAAAATATTGTCCTATATAGGGATGGCCACAAGACAAGATTTGTGGCTTTCTCGTCTCGAAAATGTGCTGTAAAAGTAATGTCTCGACTCGAAAACTGTAACAAACACCGTGTGCGTGGGTTTTCTTGGGGCACTCCCGTTTCCTCCCACTTTCTTCATTCCACCACTTCATTCATTACTCATCATCACCGTTTCCTTTAGCCTAACCGGCATAATCGTGGGACGTAAAACAAAGATTTCATTTTTTCGAAAACTATATATTGCTCTATTGGAAGAGCCGTGTCTCGATTCGAATTTTGTCAGGAAAAATCCTGTTTCGACTCGGCTCGTGCGCATCCCTAGACCTACATTTATCGATGTCAAAACTTACAGTACGAACACGCACGTTTAACTTTTAATAATAATAATAATAATAATAATAATAATAATAATAATAATAATAATAATAATAATAATAATAATAATAATAATATTAATAATAATAATAATAATAATATAGATAATATAGATAATAGATAATAAATGCACTTTGGTGGACTACACAGGAAGCTTTATTAGTCCGTGATCAGACGTTTAGACCCTATGATTTGTTTACCGGCTACCGTGCCACTGTTTGTTTTCCTCAAGCATACCAGAAAAATGTCAGATTGAGTTGCAGAAAAATGATAAGAGTAGTTGAATTACCATTGTCATAAAAGTAATCAAATTAGAAATTTGGCAAAATAAGGGCAAAGTTAGTAGGAAAAAAGTATACATTTATATATACATTTATAGTTTACGGACTATAAAACGCATCTTAATTTTTAAGTATTTTTTTTAAAATACCGTAACATTTTTAAATCATTTTTGTTATTAGATTGCAAAGCCAGACAGTGTTAGCAAGCTTGTATATCCACGCAATTCATGTTCGTCGCATCGGTACACTGATGCTGCCAATTGAATCCAATGTTTCCAGATAGAGATAGGTTTCCCGCAGCATCGAATATATGGCCATTTTTAAGGCTGGCGGGAATTTTAAATCAAACACGGGACATTTTTATATGAATTTCGAGTATAAGGCACACCTGAATTTTGGAGGCAATTTTTCGAAGAAAAGAGTGCGTCTTATAGTAAAATACGGTAAAGAAAATGAAATCAACGTTTTCTGCTAGATCATCACGACAAAACGGTTGAGCCGACTGAAACAAATTCTTGAACATAGCATTTTTTTTCGATTCTGATTTTTATCGTATCATTCTGATTAAAACAAATATCCTAAGAGGGAAGAGGGGTTTCGATTTTTTTTTCAAAGTTAGAATATCTGATGAGAGAGAGAGGATTCTCGGCCTATGAACTCCTCATTAAAGGGAAGCTGACTGATATCCTAGCCTTTTCGGAAGTTCAGCTTCTAAGTGGGGTAGAAGAAGCACTATTTACTAATATTTTAATTTTTGATTTCGTATTTATAAAATGCCGAATATGAGGAAATGGGACCGTTGGAAATAAATTGTTTTTGAACATGATCTGGGCACTTGGAACGAGCTGGGAATTTATGGTTTCCACCTTGATTGAAGTACTATTCTAAGAAAGGAAAAAGCGGGTTCAAATTTACCTTTCAAATATTTCCAAAAACTTTATTTTTCTCTTTTCAAAAAGCAATTAATTAATTAATTAATTAAGTTTTTCCCGGTGAGTTCACCAGCCTTAGGATCCAATGTTAAAAAAACCACTCATTAAGCTAGTATGAGTTTAAACCTTTCAAAATAACGGAAACTATGAAATAAAGTGGCAATGCTTTTACCACTTAGATGTAATTTAAGTCTTTGGAATATTTTATGAGTGTCAAAAGTGCGAATCTTTTAAATATAAGCTTAATTATTTCATCGATATGAAACAAACTTATTAATATTTTTATTCCAACATTTATTATTTTTGAAAAATTAAAAGTAATTGGGACAAGTAATACTTTCTCTTAATGGATAGGAAGAAACCATTATTGGTAAATCCTTTAAAAAAAGGTATAATAAAGAAATACAATTATTCATAATAATTAGTAACAATCATAACCTGTTTGATTTCTACGGAGATTAATTTAATTCTGTCGATCTAATAATCATACAAAAATATTTTCAAACTTTCCCGTTGCAGGCTGCCTATGAAGGAGGCTTAACCATACTAAAGTAAGAAAGTATGAGGGTCGTGAAAAAAAAAAAAAAATCGAATTCGAGATTTCAGAGCATTTACACATTTTATGGCCTCTATATGCTGAAAATTTTGCTTGTTTTGGACGGATGTCCGTCTGTTTATCCATCCACTCATTTTCAAACCCGATTTCTTTGCTTTTTAAATTAAGTTCTATCATATCTAGATCTAGATGATATCGCATTTAGATCTCTGTTGCTGTTTGCGAAGAGAACGATATTATAAGCGAAACGGCGATGAATAAGGTATTTCGAACCTCCAATTATCACTTTTTCTTCCAGTTGAGAGATCAAAACAGAGTCAAGAACATTTATATAAATCTTGGATGGAATAATATCACCCTGTTGTAGCCTTTCTCTTTTCTTACACTCTTTTTGTAAAGTGGGGGCGATGGTTCAGTGGTAGAGCGTTCACCTCCGGTGCTTGGGGTTCTGGTTCGGTCCCACCTCGCGCCGTGTAGACTTTGTGGTGGACAAACACCGTGCTCGCGAGTTTTGTCTGGGTTCTCCCGTTTCCTCCCACTTTCTTCATTCACCATTCCACCATTTCACTCATCTCTCATCATCACCATTCCACCTTTAGCCTAATCGGCATAACCGTGGGACGTAAAACTTAAAGATTTCATTTTTTTCTTTTTGTAAAGCCAAGTAATTGGATATATGCACTGGAGTGTTTATAGATATTATTTATATCTTTTATATAAGCGTTTTCGACACCACTTGATTTAAGAGCGTTAATATGCGATTATGATTTTACCGAATTGAAAGCTTTCCCATAGTCAATGAATGCAGCACATAAGGAATATATATATTGAATTCAAGGGCGTCAAAATTTATTTTAAGCTATTATTAAAGACCTCATGGTAAAAATATAGTCTAGACTTGTGGGTTTCGTGTACGGCATAAAATTTATTTTTAACTTCTAAAATTTCGCGACATACCTTAGAGGAATTACTGGATTAAAGTAACAATTAGCAACAAATACAAGATGGAATAAATGTACCAAATATGAAAAATGTATAAGAAATTTCGAGCAATGACCTATCGCGTATATACGAGTATGTACAATTAATTTCAGATGGCAAAAGTTGGTTAGAGCAAAGTGATCATAATTCTCGGCTTTGGTGCAGAGAAGCTTGAGTTTGACATCCAGTGAAGACTTGTATGATTTAATTTCTTTCTTTATATGGAAAAGAAAATATAAATCACAAGCAATCAGTTCGAAAGAGGTGTTTTGAAAAGATTATCGAATTTACGTGAGATATTGTTTCTGAGAACAGCTCCTGGATGTTTAAACTATAACATTATTATTATGTAAGATGAAAAATTTCTTTCTCAGAAAATTTTTCAGGTTGCAATCTCCAAAGCTAGAAATAATTTAACAATGTTTAAATAGTTACGTCGAAATTTTACTAATATTAACACCTGTAAAATTCTCTATATATGTAATGTTAGATCACGTCTTGAATATTGTACGGTAATTTGAAATAGTGGAGCAATATATTTTAGTTCCTGGATTGAATCAGTTCAAAATTCATTCCTAGCCTGGTTAAAATGGAAATTTAAAGAAATAAGAGGGGACGAGCTTGTCAGACATAAGGACGAATCTTAATATTAGCCTTCTCTCTGACAGGTACCGGCTCTTTGACTTGAATTTTTTTCATGTAATTTTGCATGAAGATTTTGCTCTCGAGAACTTTTTTCTCGATAAGAATTCCTCACAGAAACATTAGGAATTTTGTTCCTTTACGATTAAATATTTAATTAGGTCTTCAATATATAGAACTATAGAAATAGTTAATAATTTCCAACCTGTTCTTGATGTGCTTCATAAGAGTTTCAAGAAGGTGCGTAAATTATTTTTTAATTTTTTTAATGATGTATGAAATTTCTCAGTAATTTTATGTTTGTAATTCCATGTCTTAATTTTGTTATTTTGCTTTGCATTTTTGTTAGTTATTGTATAAATTTGTTATTATATATATATAGTACTATACAAACTACTATTGTACTATATGTGTAGTACTTTTTTCACCAATTGTATGAACGATATTTTTTAAAATTCTGAACAGATGGTGTGGTGCACATCGGCACGCGTGCACATCCACACAGTACGATTTTCGTGCACATCGGCACGGAATTTTTATCTTTATTTATTATCGTGCTAATCCGCATGCTCCCTGAGGCGAGGTGCACAGAGGGGTGGACACCTGTTTACATAGAAAAGGGAACTGACTATAAGAGACTGGTTACAAACTTATAAAATATGAAAATGAAACAAAACCAGTACAACATTACGCACATTCATGCAAAACTTAGTAATTACATACAATTGGCTACAAACTTATGAAATATTAAAATTAAACCACATCAGTACAAAGTTACGCATATTCAAGCAACACTTCACAGCTACAAACTTTAGTTTGGATACAAACTTATGAAAAACATATTTATGCAAAACATATAAAATTATATGTTGATACGTCTGGACGAACTATAACATGCCGCTCAAGAGCATGGAAAGAAGGAATGACTACATAATTACATCGTATTCGATCCATACCCCTAGGCAGCTCTGATAGGAGCCTTGTCGAGATATCCGTACTAACTGTACCTCGTCGAAAATAACACATGGCTACACACTTATGAATATTTAAACATTACAATATCTAGCCTACTCGAGTTTATGCACGTACCTCAATCTCCTGAGACATCTCTTCAAGTCACCATCTTCTCCAAAATTTTCCGGTATTTGATTTATCCTGTCATCCAGCTTCATATATGTCAACCTTCTCCTCTTCTAGCTGTTGCCAAACACTTCCTGTCTGTTAAGGACATGAGAACTGGATGTGGCATCTGCTTTCAACACCTTTATAAGAGAGAAGAGATGCGGTGAATTTCTTGGTATGGTGCTGTTCAATCGATGATGCCAACCTTCAACAACGTTGTTCGTCTTGTGCCTTTGCCGATTGCAGTTCCACATTTTTCTAGGTACGTTAGCATTCTCCAGCCATTGTTCAATAAAATATTCATTGAACGCCACAACCTTTTCTCCAGTTGGACAGTCCTCCACGATGACCTACCAACTATCGTCAACGCACTCCAGAGGTACAAGTACCAGAGAAGCACACATCCGCACATGGTTGCGTATATCTTCGTTTTTTGTGTACTCCATCATGCCGACAGGCTGTACCTTCCGCTAAATTGCCTGGTCAAAGTGAAAGTTGCACCCTGAGATCTGAGCAGCGGGGAATACAACCTTCAGAGCATTCACAGCTGCTACTTCGAAGTCGACTTTCAGCAATTTTGGGTTAGCTCCACACCATGATTTTAGGAATGAAAACAGATGTCCGTACGTGACGTCACGTTTGTCGGTCAGCAATGCATAAAGAACGGGCATGATCGATGTACTGCTAGGTATACTTCCAATATCAGCATGTAAGGTATATAGTTGTGCAAAATGTTTACAGGAACTCTTAAAGTTCCATCCAAGAACCATTCCTCACTGTTTTTCAGTGCTCGTCTTAAACCCTCATAACCGAAACACAAAATCCTTTTGTCTTCTTCTCATCTGTCGTATTGCAAGAATAAGGATCCATCCTCAAATAGGAAAATATCGTCAGGGAAGGAGATGTTACTAGGCGTTGATGTGTCCTGTTTCAAGCAGAGAGCTTTTCTCCTTGCTTTGTTCAAATAGCCTTGCTTGTCGCTGTACGTTGGAATTGTTGTCATCAAATCTAAACCTTGGTTTAATGGTATTGTCTTTTCGTCTTTGAAGATCTGACTTACTGGTGTAAATATTTCTTCCTCTGCTCTTCTCTTGCGAATTGCAAGTTGTTTTCTTATCTTACATGCAGCGACGTCTGGCATACATGTGTGATTTCTCTCTACAACTGCTGTCTTGCCAGGACAGTTCGAAGTCCTTCTCTACACACACAACTGAAAGAAAGATGCAGATTTGATTAATTACGTTTTCTTTCATAAATGTACCAAATAATAATAATAATAATAATAATAATAATAATAATAATAATAATAATAATAATAATAATAATAACAATAATAATAATAATAATAATAATAATAATAATAATAATAATAATAATAATACATATGGAAATAGTCCCACTAGCGTGATCCTAATAACATTACATTCTTATAAGACCCACTAGTTTGACTCTAATAACATTACAATCTTATGAGGCCCACTAGCGTGATCCTAATAACATTACATTCTTATAAGACCCACTAGCATGATCCTAATAACATTACAACCTTATAAGACACACTAGCGTGATCCTAATAACATTACAGTGGCCCCGCGTGGCGCAGTAACTAACGCTCTGGCCTTTGGTAAATGCGGCCCCGGGTTCGATTCCCGATGGGGACACTCGGTCGAAAAGTGCAACACCTTTTTCAGGCCAGCCATCTTGAATGAGGTTTTTCCTGGATTTCCGCATTCACACCAGGCAAATTCCGGGATTGTACCTAACATAATGGTCCCAGAATGCTTCCTTTCTTTTCCAATCTTTTCTTCCTTCCTTTTCATCTGATAGTGTGTTCGCCTAGGGACGCCATAACTCATATACTTGACAGGCTAAATAGCATTCAATGCCGACAGCCCAGAAATCTAATTCCTAATCCTAATAAGATTACAATCTCACAATATCCACTTGCGTGACCTAATAACATTACAATATTGTAATATCCACTAGCATGACCTAATAACATAATTCTTATAAGATCCACTATCGTGAGCATAATAACATTACAATCTTGTAATATACACTTGTGTGACCTAATAACATTACAATTTTATAATATTCACTATCGTGACTTAGTAACATTACAATCTTATAATACCCACTGGCGTGATTTTAATAAAAGCTATTGATTCTCTTATACTGATTCTCAAAAGTGTATGTTAATGACCCTCTAAAACTAAAAAAAAAAAAAAGAAAACAAAGAAAATATGTAGTGGAATATGAGCGCTATCACTGAGCACTAATTGCGTTTCGTTAAATCGTATTTAAAAGCAGTATTTTTCTCACGAGGGAAGGGCGCGATGTCACTCAAAGATAATTACACGAAACTTGGTGTAGGAGTAGGTAATGAGAATAGAAAAGAACGTGTGAAAGCGTTCGATTCGCAGACGTTCGGAATCGGAAATAGTGGCCCTACAATTCTGAAGAAGTATGGCCTGTCAATCAGATATTGATGGGACGGAGCCTTTGATCGCTCTTGCGGCCAATGTAGAAGTCAAATAAAGTAGAATGAAAACAAAAGAGATTAGCTGAATATAAAAACGCCAATGTCCGCCCACAGTCTCACCAGGTGAATGCCGGGATACTAAATCATCAACTTCACTTGCTATTATCCGCCTTATGTCTATAAAGAGGAATTGAAATATTTTTTTAAAAAAAAGCAGTCTCATCTGTTTCAGATTGAATGTGTGTGTGTTTCTTAGCATATTTATTTTTAAAATACAGTTCCTGGTACTATGTGTGGCTGTTATATTTTTAGTGCTTCTACTAACAACTGTTTCATTATGTCAAAAAAGGAAGAAAACAGTATATAACTCACTGTACGGTATATTAAGATTAATACCGTATTTTCTAATCTTGTTGGGATCAATTTGATAGCTAAGCTTACGAACATGGCATGTGTGTAGAGAGTGAAAACGTTCTGTCTCATGTGTGCTAGTCAACAGAAGTGAAACGCTCATGTTCATTTTGTGTTCCCACTATTAAAGCAGTGTTTGTGAAACACGCGTGAGTTATATTTGGAGTCTTGAACGCAGTTGTTACGAGGCTGTTTCTCTCCAATATATTAAACTGCTTTCTAGTGGTGAGTAGACCAAATTCAAATATTCCTTTATCCTTTGCGTTAACATAGTTGTTTAATGAACAGCCTTGTATGTATTCAAACGGTTATTTTTGTTATGACCGTCCACAGTCGTTCCCATTTTAAACATCATTAGTCTCGAAATAAACAGGGGTTAGACAAAAAAATCTAAAACGTTTGCAAAAGTGAAAATCATACCTGGTATGGTGTGGGCCTCCTTTTGCGTCGAAAACAGCTTGGATCCGACTTTGAATGGACGTATACAGCTCCTGAATCGTGGTGTGTGAAATTTTGTACTATTATTCCTCCAAAACATGCTCCAGTTCCTTAAGGGATGCTAGTGGAGGGTAATGAGACCGAACACGTCTTTCTAACTCAGACCACAATGGCTCAATGATGTACAGATCTGGTGATTGTGGGACCCGGTGGAGGTGTGATAGCTCCTGGTCATGCTCCTCAAACCATGCTTTCTCTGATTTTCTGTTTTTGCAGCGTGACATTGTGCCAAATCATCTTGGTAGATGCCATCACCATCAGGGAACAATTTTTGGGCCATGGGTAGAATCTGGTCTCCCAAAATGGCCTCATACGCTTTAGCATTCATCATTCCATGCAGGGCTATGATAGGACCTGCGGAAAACCACGATATCACTGCCCATACTGTAACAGAACTACCCCCATGCTTTACAGTTGGGAGCAGACAGTCTGTATCATAGGCCTCCATACGGTGTTCTCCATAAGTAAACACGACCGGTTGTTGGGAACAAGGTGAAGATCGATTCATCGGATCACATTAAGTGCTTCCACTGCTCATGAGTCCACGCCTTGTGGTTCTTGCACCACTGGATACGCCTCTTTCCATTTACTGCTGTGACCAGGAGTTTGGCGATAGCGGCCCTGTCATGAATTTTCATTTTATGAAGTTCCTGTCGCACTGTTTTCGATGAAACTGAGTTCTATAGGCCGGAATTGAGTTCAGACGTAATTTTCATTGCAGTGGTCTTCTTTTTAGCTGCTACAATCCGTTTTAATGCCCTCCGGTCTCTATCTGACAGGATTGTCTTTCGACCATTGTTGTGCTTCGCAGACGTCGTTTGCCCATGAATTGTGTATGCCCTCGTGTCATTGGACACAGTGTCTTTCGATACCCTCACAATGTTCGCTAGTGTTGCCACTGAAGCTCCAACCAGACGGGCACCAACGATCATGCCTCTGTGGAAGTCTGTGAGGTCGCCCATTTTACCGCACCACTTTCACACCACGACATTTACGGGTGAACGGGTTACTGCTGACGGAAGAGGAAGGTCCACATGACACATTGAAAACAAAACAACGATCAGCAAGTGCAATACGCGTTGTACAGTGGAGGGCCAAACTTACGTATCCTGTATGAAGTGTTTTTAGATTTTTTTCTACCCCCCGTATATTTACATTCGCGTCATAAACACACAATATTTTAATTTTGGTGTGCACCACGTCGTAGATATCAAACACCTGTACAAATGAAATCAGTTAATATTGTTGGGTTCAAACATTTAATACTTGCGTGCTGACAACATCTTATAGTGTGAAGAAATACAGCAACTATACTTCGACCCATTCGACGGTAAACTTTTGGCGACGCATGTTTAATTTTTGTATTAAGCTAACTAGCGATGCACACCCAATTGGTAATGGCAAGGGCATGGCAGTTGATAGATTTAGTATCCCGGTATTCGCCTGGTGGGACTGACGGCGGACATTCTCATTTTCTGTTCAGCTCATCTTTTCTGTTTTCATTGTGCTTTATTTAACTTCTTCTACATTAGCCGCAACAGTGAGCAAAGGCTCCGTCCCATCAACATCTGGTTGACAGGCCGTACTTCTTCAGAATTGTAGGGCTCGTTATTTCTGATTCCGAACACCTGCGAAACGATTGCTTCCACACGTTCTTTTCTATTCCGAATACCCACTCGTACACCAAGTTTCGTGTAATCATCTCTGAGTGACATCACGCCCTTCCCTCGCCAGAGTGAGAAGACGAACAAAATTAATATTCGAAAAGTTGAAGAAATAGTATCTTGATTAAGAAAAAATTCCACATAAGGAGTTGAACACGTGAATATTTGAGTTCGAGTAGCAGACATCATGCTCTACAACTATCATTGTAGAGATCCGGTTGAAAAACATATCAAGTAACCTGGTGGCCCGTAATCCGTGCTACCACTGATGTGCTATTAAGAACATATCTCACTCAGCTAAAAGACATTTGCTTGTCATAATACTTCGTGAGCTGTGATGTCAGCAGTAGCGACTTTTGAAGGAAGTCAAATAAGGTAAAAAATAAACTATATCATTGTAAGCTAGAAGAAGGAAACTTCATCCAGTTTCAGAAAGTTGTATGCAACATTTAGTACGATTAGATAAACTCTCCTCCCTTAGCTTCGAGCGGGAAAATATGCTTTTACTGATTAAATTCCTCTCAAGAGCTGCTTCTGAATGTCAGGGAGTTTAGTTTCACGTAGTTTAATTACTTGTGTATTACATACTTTATAGCTTCAAGAATAGACAACTATGGAAGAAAAAAAATAACATTTTAGATTAAGGCTTCTTTTATTTTAATCCTAGTGAATAATTTTAACACGTCGTGTTCGAAAGCATCCACCTACTTTTCTTCTGTTATTAATATTTTGTAATAAGAAAAACAAGTAAGAAAAAGGTCTCAGGTTGTATCGATGAAATTAAGTAAATTCTTGTCGAGTTAGATTGAAGAAAGAGAGAAAAGCGGGGAAGAAAGATAAAAGGGAAAAAAAGATAGAAAAGAAAACCTTCGTGAAGATTTGGTTAATAAAAGGAAACTTGTAACATCATTTTCTTCGTAATTAAAGAATGCATATCTGGCAAATATAATCCATCCTTCAGTTATCAGATATGCTCGCCTGGATTTTCTTTGTCTCTAGGGTATAATTTTTGAAGCACATTTTCATCGAGTTACTGTTCCAAAATAAGAAAATGAAATTCAATTATCTATTCAAAAAGAATGTGAAAGGGATATAATGTAGAGAAGGTAATAAACTTATTGCTTCTATAATATGTAAATCTCATTAATGGTAAAGAGAAAAAAAACTCTTTTGGGAAGACTGTATTTACATATTTTGTATTCCAATAGGTAATTGGGATCGATACAAATTATCTTAGAACGCTTACTGAGACATTTGTCGCGTTTCCAGCATGCAAAGTGAAAGAACTGCATCAGTCTGAATAATGTAATCACTTCGCACATATTGACGAGGGGCCACGATGCGGTGGTTCAGTGGCAGAATATATCCAATTCAATCTCAGCCCAAGTGAGTTTGTTGAGGGCGATGTTGTATCTGTGAATTTTCAGCATTCTTCCGTTTCCTCCCACATTCTTTTCCCGTAAGTTATTCCATAATCATTGACTTTTATTGAATCATACATCTCCATTAGCCTAAAGGACATAACAGTGAGACATTTAATTACAAATTACATTTTGTTTTTACTTTGTTTATGTACTGTAAATGTTGTGCAATTTCTTACAATTTTGGTGTTGTTTGACACAATATTTTCTTTCAGACTTATCAGGTATCATCATCTTAACGATTGGTACAGTCATGTCCAAAATGATTGTCGCATACCTATAAATATGTTGTTGCAGGAATATAATTTGATAACGATTTAACTAGATATTTCTTATAATTTAGAATGTGTATAATCGGCAGACGTGCATGTGGTAAATTTCGTGTGAAAAGAGCAGTAAATAAGAACAATATAAGGTAAAAAAAAAAAAAAAAAAAAAACTTCTTGTCCATTTAGCAACATTTTGTTTACTCATTCTAATTTTCGTATTTATAATTCATTTCCTATGGAATTTACGACAAATATACATTTCTTTCTTGATTATACATCTAGTAACAGTATTAAAAGTACCCAGGAAAATCATTATCAAATTATATTCTTACAAGAAGACATGCGACAATCATTTTGGACATGACTGTACATCTAATGCAATGCAAGAGGGTAGCGAGGTATCCCCATTTTCGATTTCCTGTGACTAGGTGGTAAGCGTTCGCGTTTTCGGGATGAGAGAAGTTCCGTCTCATGTAGTCTGGCTGCTGAAAAGGAAGATTAAATCTACACCGGTGGTTCTTCACCTTGTTTACTTTGTATCCCCTTCATAAACCTTGTAATCTTCACCCCTCTGTCCCGTCCTTTTTCCTCGTTGGTCATATGCAGTGTCACCACTCAGCAAAAATATTCTGTACTAACCTTTGCAGAAGAAAAGTACTAGATCTGCTCCCGTTTCACCCTATTTATGACATTTTACGATATTAATAGCTTATTATGTTTCCGGCGGTTCCCTGTGGGTGGGAGGGAGTGACACCTATATTCCTGAAATAACCCCAACTTTATTTATTTTTTTACAATCAAAATTCGATACAAATTGTGCAAACCATTTTCACCCTCCCAATTTTGACTTTACATCACCAAATTAAAAATTCTGGCGGAATCTCTGCTTAATTGTCGTATTGGAACTCACTGTAAAACCAATAAAATAAACAAATATGACAAATGTAGAGGATATCGGGAGAAAACAAGAAGTATCATAAAATAGACTTATTGAGAAAATCGAGCTTTAATTCCTTGATACTCTACTGTTTAAACGAATCACCAAATATATACTGATATTGTTTACTGCGGACGTTTATTAGTTGGAGGAGGCGACCAGACGGCACATATGTCCCACTTCCTCTCTTGAAAATGCCACTATTTCAAAAAAAAAAAAATAAAAAAAATAAAAAAAATAAAAAAATAAAAAATAAAAAAATAAAAAATAAAAGGAAAAAGTTACCAGGAGCAGTGAAAGTTTCGTACACTGCCAAATTATCATTAGATTCCTTTTACTCTCCCAAATTATTTATGAGAAAAGAAGAGGAGGAGAAAAGTACTAGGTTTGTTTGTGAATGTACTAGAACATTAGAATAATGTAAAAGGTACTAGATCTAGTATGAAAATACTAGCAGTGATCACACTGTCATTTATAGTTTTTGGTCGATCCGTTCTGCAATTTCAAATACAGCTCTGAATTATCAAATCTTCAATAATTATAATATCCTATTTTCAAGGTTTATATTCATTTCCAGCAAGACTTCTTCGTATCACTATACTGCATTATTATTATTATTATTATTATTATTATTATTATTATTATTATTATTATTATTATTATTATTATTATTATTATTATTATTAAATTTTGTATTTATGAAACCACAGTTCTTGTTCAATAGTTATTTTGGATTTGTATGATATTTAATTTAAAGCCTCTTTGTCACAACAATATTTTAAAGTTAAATAACCATAATAAAAATCGTAAATTTTGTACCGGTACATGAAAATGCTATTTTCTCCATGTTTACCTGCGCCGATTTTGAAAATTCCTTTTATAATCGATTTCTCTCACCGAGTACTACAAGAATCAGTTAAAAACACACGGTCCGTTTTTTCTTCCCCATTTTGAACCGGTACATGAAGATACTATTTTCTCCATGTTTGCCTGCGTCAATTTTGAAAATTCCTTCACTAATCGATTTCTCTCGCCGAGTACTACAAGGATCAGTTATAAACTCGCGGGCCCTTTCTTCTTCCTCATTTTGAACCGGAACATGAAAATGCGATTTTCCCCATGTGTGCCTGCGCCGATTTTGAAAATTCCTACTCGCGGGCCCTTTTTTTTTTTACCCCCGAACCTATCGGAAGAACCCCGTTTGCCCGGATAAGGGTTAAACTGGGAAAGAGATGGGCTTTAATCCCCTAAGTACCATTTCATTACTTCACTGATTCGGAAACATACGTAACGTTGTCTTATTCACTTATTCAAATTGAATAGTACAGGGTGTCCCACTCGAAGGTAGCCCCAGCAATTCTTGTGTAAAAAAAATGTATGTGGAGAGGAAATGAAACAAAATTCAAAAGATGTATGTTTGAGAATTAAAGTGGAGTCACGAGAGATGTTAACTATGTATGGGATATGGTATATCTCTCTCGCTAAAGATCTTACAGTACCTAGCCGATGATCCAGGTTGGTGGTCAGGCACCGTCCTATTACGTTCCACGGTTACTAGATAGGACTTATGTGCTATAAAATTGGGCTCGTAAAGTCAACAAATACATGCGTCTTGTCCAAATCTAATGTTAAGGAATTTTTGATTCTAATTGTCCATATATTTATCTCTATCATTTAAAAAAAAATGTTACTTTAAATTAAGTATGATTTTCTACATGCTTTTCACTAATCAAAGACATGTACAGCTTTCTTTTCGGCCTTTGAAAGCTTTCTTTTCTTAGCCACAAATGAAATTAAATCTAACAATTGTGGATTTTCTTCTGTCAATTGAGATATTTATTTTAGAGCAAAGTTTTAGATTTTTTTACGTGCAGTTACCAGAATATAGCCTTCTAAAGCACTATGGATGATCATGGATTTTGATAAAGACTGTACATTTGTTTTGAATTTCAAATAAAATGCCTTTTTTCTGTTGGTAGTAATATAAAAATTATTATATTCCTTTAATTAATGGCCATGAAATGAATAAAATGAAAGAAATGTCGCACAATAAAATCTATATATTAAAATGCTAGGTTTATATGTTTGTCTGCAATCCTTGCGACAATGGGATCTCGAAAACCACAAGGACTAGAAACGTGTTTTCACTAGCCGATTCCAAATTTTGTGTAGATTATAATTTCTCATTTAAATTTTCAAAACCCTTGTCGTTATTGTTCTATTCAACATTTTAGGGGCCGTTTTGAGCCCCTAAGGTTAATGCTGTTGCAGGCTAGAACTACAGTATTAGGCAACCAGTAGAGAAGTTATGTATAGCTGGTTGATGGACATTGCAGGCGCGTTGCTTAAATCTGAATGGCGACTTCAAAGGCCTCAAGAGACGCAATGAGGCGTACTCGGAAGAATATGGATTTATTAGAAAAAAAAAGTATTTCTACTTGATATAGTGTTACTTCTACAAATTTGCTACAAACTCACTCCAACATCTATACATAGCAATTCACGTCCTATGTGAGTCTCCTATCCTTTACTTGTGTGAGTAAGGAGGCATGCACAGTGGGAAGGAGATTCATGGTCATAACAGAAGGCGCTGAGTAGACAACGCAGGCTCAGCTGGTCTTAACTGAAAATGAATTGACGTGCAATACGTGTGGTAATATTTCTTTAAATCAAAATTTCTATTCTTACATACAAAGAACATATCATATCCATGGGTTTACTTGAAGTTTTTCAGTTTCTTCCCACATTTTCATTCCACTAACTGTTTCATAATCATTCACTTTCATTAATTATCTGTCAGTCTACAGGATATAAGCGTAAAAATATATAATAAAACTCAAAGCACAATATAGGTACTGGTGTTCAGAACTGCACCATAATGTATGGCTCATTAGAATTGTTCTCACTGGAAATCTAATGTTAGAATGAACAGTTTGCCGAGTGATTTTCCACGGAACGTTTATACTTAAACAATGAACCATTATACATTCTATATGGGTCGAGAAATGAGCATTTCATCAAGTTCGATATTTTAAAACTCCTAAAGAGTTACCCTTGACATCCTTATAGAGGGAAAGATAAAACTTAATCCAAAGCAGCAACATTCATAATAAATTGAATGAAATTGAACTGAATCTAACTATTCCAGATGTTCACAGTGACTTGTCTATTTTAGGTACTTTTGGAGATAAGAAGATATCCTGAATAGCCACATCTGACACATTTGAACAAAAATTTTCTCCATTTTAGACACTATGGCCAAATGACGCTAAACCTCCAATCTTTCTTCTAGAAGCTTACGATCAACCTACCATGTACAATAATCGTTGTGCTAAACCTTGAAATGAAATGAAATAAAATTTCAAGTTGTACCATCAGTGACAAAAATTCTTTATGTTTGGTAAAATTTATTCTGTGAATAATGGTAGAACGTACACATTTCACCGAGTTTCAAAGCTGGAACATACAGAAAATTACATTCTTTTTAATTTACCTAAAACTTCACTCAAATTATCCTTCTATTCTGAATTTGTTTAGGAAACTAATTTCATCCAAAGAAAAGAACTTTGGTAGGTCACTGTGGTCTATCTATTATGGACCGAGGCTAAAAGAGACCGTAATGATGGCAATGAAAGAAATGGTAGAATGAAGAAGGTGGAAGGAAGTGGAAGAATCTCGAGAAAACTCACGCACACTTTATTTGTGCACCACAAAACCCCTTTAGCGTCAGCTGGAATCGAACCTGAGATGAACAGTCTACTACTGAGCCACAATGGCCCGCCTTGAAATTAAAATCAGAATTATCTTACAGATACGCACTTGATTATTTACATGATTTTATTTGTACATACTAAGTATTCATAAATTCGTAATATAAAGGTTGTATTGGTGTTTTTGTGTGGTCAGATTATTAGATTATACCGTTGATGAGCATAGTTTCGAGTTCAATTCGATAAGGACACAGAATTTTTGGATGTAGACCCAGCATGATGAAGAATGCAGGAAGCCACTGCAATTTAAAAAGTAGAGAAACGTGAAGCAGCGTACAAGAAGTAATGACTGATGATCTACCACAAGCTAGGATAAGAGAATTCAATCTCAGGATAGTAATTTAAATTTTACTTATATTGTTTACGAAGATAAGTGTTCTTTTAAAAATAATGAATCTTTGTTCTTGTAATCTAAATAAAATCGTTATTTACATTACTCTATTTTAAAGGTTTTTTTTCAAATTTGCTCATACATGTACTTTACGTGTGTAATACTCTGTACACCTACGTGTCTATGTACAACTAGACAAGAGGGAGTGTGTGTGTTTGTGTAGTTCTTTTGTAAACATTTGTTCAATTAGGTTGTTTTGACATTCCCACATCACTAAACAGCACAACATGTTTGTTTTGTAATCACAAGATGATGCTTCGAACATTTTAATCAGTAACTTTCAACAACATAAATCTTTTATAATACCCTTTGTTTCTAAGGCTTTATATTTTTTCTATGGATAACATGAATTTTCATACAATGTACACGTTAAATTCTTTCTAATTGTTAACTATAGTACAACAAAAAGAAGTTAGTACAAGTTTTTTTTAGTTAAGTAAAGCGTGTTCAACTACATTTTGTCGTAAATAATTATTTAATACCTTCAGCGAAAGTTTCCTCATTTATACCCTTTACATTAAGTTACTGTCTTAATGTTATTATTTATCAACAGGAATCGATCCAAGGACATTGTAATTCGCAGATGTATTGCAGAAAAATTAGTAATTTATGAGCTTCTAAGACTTGAAATTTTGAAATTATAATATAATGTCTCTTTGTTGTAATTTTATGCGAATCGATGCAATAATTTGTGATTCTTGTTGGTATGAATTAATTAATTTCAACTCATTGTATACAGAAATCACAAAATCAGTTTGATTCTTATCAATTTTGGGATCAAACCATCTGTTTCAAACCAAGGTGTCTCGGTTTGCCAACATGAAATCATTCTCAAAAATTGGAAAGCAAAGCATTCTTAAAATCTAAATAATTGCGTAAACTTCCCCTTATTGATTTGAACCAAACAGAGAGGGTGGTAGTAAAGCATGCGGTAAAATTTTGAGAAATTTTGATTTGTCTATACCGATTAAGTCACATTTCTCTTCGAATTTTTCTAAAAATATGCTGGCAGGTATGTCTTCCGACATTCCACTAAATTTGGTTAAAGATCGAATTTCACAGAATTTAAAGTGATAATTATTACTATGAGACGGTTTCGTATGATTAGATCTTACGCACCTGGCTTTACTGCGATGTACTGAACGGGCTCTCCTTTCTTCCCTCCCGATGCTACAGGCACTTTCATTTTTCTTCGAAGAACTTTCTGGTATATCATTTTTTTCTATTGCTAATCTGGGTTCATTGGATAAATGGTCCCTGTTGATGATCGAATCAGGGTTAATATTTATGGTGATGATCTTTTCCTTTATAGTGCCTATTTCTTCTTGTAATACTTTAATTTGGTTACTATGTTCACTAACCTGCGTTTCAACAACATCCACTGCACTTTGCACAATTGTAAATCCGTGCGACATTTGTTCCATCATACCGTCAGTTCGTTCTCATTTAGTATTTATTTGCTGTGTTATTTGCTCTAATTTATTATCCATTCGCTGAGTCATAGTCTGTGTAATTTGTTCAAATTTAGTATCTATTTGCTCAAACCTAGTATCCATTTGCTGAAATTGAGTATCCATTTGCTGAAACTTTTGTTCAAATTTAGTGTCTATTTGTTGCATTTGCTGCGACAAAGATTGACCTAATTGTTTTATAAGGTCGGCTACATTTGTTGATGTCTTTAAACCTAATGTTACACCAGCTTCTTCATTATTACTTTCAACATCCATTTTAAGATTGCGATAGATTTTTCTTTCAGTTTTCAACAAAGTGTACTCCGTTGTGATGTATTTTCGAAATTGCTTACTTTTCTTCACGCAACTCTCAAGGTATGTCCTGGGCGAGATAACACCATCTAAAATGTAACGTTATATTTATATTTTATCTTGTTACATATATGTCCATAGTTCGAATCACTAAATTGGTAAACACGATTAAACGCCTTATTGATTACCTGTAATTGCAATATTTATTAAACACCTTGAAAATCAAGCACATTAAATGTTTGACACAACTGACTTTTATTCTTCTTATTTCATGAATGAATTATTATGTTGCCATAGCAACAACAGACAAATACCTATCTTATTTTTAACAACTGACATTACATGATTATCTATATAAAATTAGCATATATTCTACATTTTTCTTCTTCTTCTTGTCAACAAATTGTGCACTTTTAAGTGCCGTTGCCCAAAATAACTACAAGAAAAGTAATTTAATTTATAGATTTAATATATTATAGATTAGATATACAATCTCGTTGTAAACTGACAAATCTAAATTCCAAATTTTCGTCTTCGAATGCTAAGTTCATACGTCTTTGTCCCAAACAGTGCGTCCCGACCCGTAATGCTTACAGCAAGGCATAGAGAAGATAACGTCACTGTTTAGCTGTACTATACAGACTGCTAAGTTGATAAATTAGTTGGATTTAATAGAATAATAGATAAAAATGTGTTTCACAGCTTTTAACTGAGGCATTGAATTCCATCAGGATTGCGGATTTGAGGTTGTAACTTTAAACTTCGTACTACAACAAGATTACCACCCAAACATTCTTCCAAGCTAAGCAGTAATTATCTGCAATGCAAAGAAGACTTTTATATCACCAACAAATGGAATAGTCGCCACAGTCTCAAAATATTCGTAAAGTGATGGCAGTGGCGTGCATATTCAAAAAGAAAGTGAGGAAATATAACATGTCTGTAGGTAGTGCATATAAGAAAAATATTTCATAACACACTTAGATAAATCTGTTATGAAATCAAATAGTGCATTAGTGGAATCTACGTTCAAAATAATGGGCGTACCCTTTCACTTGATATCGATCTGACATTTTGTTCTCCCGCATTTTCCCGACAAATTTTCGGCAGATCATACTTAGTATCAAAAGGAAGCATTTCTGCACCCAAATTCGTGTATATTTTTTTTTTGTCTTATCTTGGTGTCAGAAATCATCTCCCAAAGTTTTCGGTGTTCTTTAGAAACACTCTTTATATAGTCATCAGTCAAAACATAGGACCACCCACTACTTTTTGAACGAAATCATTGGCCTGACGTAAGAGGCACGAGGCACAGCAGAATCGTTCGCCACATGGTGACAGGCTCTTACTAGATCAGTAGGTGTGATGCTTCTACGTAAAATAGAAAAGAATTAAGATTCTGTTAGAATAATAATAATAATAATAATAATAATAATAATAATAATAATAATAATAATAATAATAATAATAATTTCTGCGAGGTGAGATTTTGGAATAGGAAGCTTTGGTCAGAAGAGATTTTGGACCGCGAGATTCTTGCTGTGAAGTTTGGACCGTGAGATTTTGTACTCAAATCAAATAATGCACAAACATTAATAACAACAAGTAAATTGTTCTGGCAGTATTGCAAACATTACGCTTCTCTTTGTGTAGCGTGCATACCTGCTACCAAAACAGTTGAAATGTTAGTAGTTTCTTATTTATTTAAACATATTATATCACATATATAATTCAAATGTTTGGTAGGGAATATATATTTTATTATATAATTTGAACTAGGTAAAACGATTTACATTACGACTTGGCAAACAATGTGCCAAGCGTATTTTGAAAATTTTGCTGTTGGAATTTTTCACAGCAATAAATGTTACAGGATAGTTGCGATTATGTACAAGGGTGCAAACTTTTCCGCCTGGAACAGAGCTATTAGTACTTTTTTTTTTTACTTTTGTTTGATGGATTGACTTACCATTCTCAAAGAACCAATTTATACAACCAACTACCATTTTGATCATTCTTATGATATTCTTCTCCTATTCTAGATGTAGATAGCCTAGTACTTTTTTTAAAAAAATTAAATCCAGCTTTTCTGCTAAAATAATAAATTGACATATTTCCTTTAAGTGAATATGTTCTTTTGTTTCAATGTCTGTTATTGATTGAAGCTTGGAAATAAATTTACATTTCAATTGTTCCTGATGCTCAAGATCACTGTATGATGGATTCATTTCTCTTCGTGGATTTATTATGGACCTAGGGAATATACGTTCATGTTTGAGGTTGAGAATAACCACAAATTTGAATATATTTGTTGGCCTAATATTAAATTTAAGAAAAAAATATTTGGCGAATAAAGACTGAAAGTACATTTTAACAAGACGAAAGTGTTAGTGATAGGAACCAGCTTTTACCACATTATTCACAAAATGCGTGATGGATTTTTAAAATTATTCTGATATATTGTAATGGGTGTATTCATGATCCTGGTAATATCAATTATTATTATTATTATTATTATTATTATTATTATTATTATTATTATTATTATTATTATTATTATTATTATTATTATTATTATTATTATTATTAGCCTGATTTTAAAATAAGGATGTTCTTCTATCCAGATAATGCGTGTGATGTATCCTTCTCTAGCATTATTATTTTTTATTCTGAGGACAAAATGGTTATGTTTTAAAACTTAGAATATTCATACTGAATGACTTTTATATATTTTTCTTTTTTTGCCCCGTCACTACAGTTTCTCACGATATCACCAGAGTAACTGATGGACTACCCCGAGCAGCGATGAGCAGGTAACAGGGGTAATTGCGCGAGGGGGCAGCGGGAACATAGAACTGACATCGTACGATTGCGTCATCCTGTCGTCAATGAGGGAGGCCCGAACGTTCCTTCCAACCAGGCCGTCTCCAGAGAATCATGGGGGTCCATCTGCTGTGCAAACCCCTCTCTCCTATCTATGACCAATCATACGTCACGACCCACGCAAACTGGTATGCTGCTTACTCGGTTTCCCACAGTCCCACTTTAGTTTATAAACGACGGCGCCCCTTGTCTCTTAGCTGCACAATCAACATTCGTCTGAGTTGTCATGATATTGCACTCACACTCAACAAAGTCACACATTCAACTATTCTGAGTACAGTAACTAAGGACGCATGAGCCTCCCAGCACAATGTCAAAAAGGTTCCCTCTTTCCACTTTCGTGAAAACACATAAAATTTACAGAGAACATATTTTTGACTTTGATATTCGATGTAGTCAGTTGCTACTTGGTCATATTATGATAAAAATTGCACATATTATTATTATTATTATTATTATTATTATTATTATTATTATTATTATTATTATTATTATTATTATTATTATTATTATTATAAAGCAATTACATGAAGCTAAAAACTAATTTCTTAAAAGTCCTTGATTCTTTGTCGATACAAAACATGATGAGATTTTGTTGGATTTCAATGCTCCAAGATTGAAATAAAGCTGAACTATATGCGACATTAAGCTAATGATATATACTGAGCAAGCAGAATATTAAGACCACCTAATTAATATCTGGTATGTTCACCTTCGACTCGCAGAACAGTAACAATGAGACCTTGGTAGGTGGCTGAAGGTATGGCGCACTACTTCAGCACACACAAGTCACTTGGCTATTGTAAACTCCGCGGAGGGAGTCGACGAGTTTGGGTCTTAGGTTCAATGATATCCTAAAGGTGTTCAATCGGGTTAAGATCGGATGTTTTGGGGCAATTGCAGCAATTGAAATTCATTACTGTGCTCCTTAAGTTACTGCAGCACAACATTGGTCTTGTGACAAGGAACGTTGTCCTGCTGAAAGATGTCACTGCCAACTGGAAACATGACTGAATGTACATGAATGGATGTACGTGATCAGCAATGACTTGCCGATAGCTAGGAGCCGTCATTCTTCGCTCCACACGTACCTACTGTGTGAAATTATGACCATGTGAAAGTTCTCCAAATCATAATGGAGCAACCACCGGCCTGACGTCATCGTACCTTACAGTTCTCGAGCAGCTGTTTCCCTGGAAGACGACGGATTCTGACCCAGCCATCGATATCGTGAAGACAGTATTGTGATTTATTGCGTCATTGTTCTGTGACCATGTGATGTTGTGTCCATGTGATATGTGTCATTGTTCTGCTGTCCAATGACGATTGGCACGTACCATTCCAGTCGTTATCGATTATGCTGTGCGATTGACACTGGTAACACGTGTGGAACGTAATATGCGCAGGCTCAAACAACAATAAGTTACACAAGTGTGACGTAGGGTAGAATGTGCATCCAAAGTACCTTAGTATCGACTAATCTGACCATGATCAAGGGCGTATCCAGCGGGATGCAGAGCATAAAAATACACCCCTCTGATCAAGAAGAAATTATAATCATAATATTTTGAAATTAACCGAGAAAAAATTCCTTGCTTTCATGTTGATTTCTTATAATTTGGAAGTGCAGACGTTACACAAATTTGACGGTGGAGACCAAAGGTTCCTTTTTTTAAAAGAAAAAATAATAATCAATATCTGAATGTAGTAACCTTGCTGCAAATGGGCTTCAACTTAATAGCGAGTGGCAAAAATGAAGTATTATTGCCAATAATTTCTACAATCATATAATATGATACTCATGATATATTCCTAAAGAGTAAAGAGCTCCAGGAAAGTATATTTCAGAACTTGATACAGCTAAGAATCGAATCAGGTGATGAAATGATGAGCATACACATAGAATACGATAATAGAAATTCTATATATTTGTCACCATAAATCCAGTAATGATCAATTTGTACTTGTTGGTTGTTAACAATGCCACAGTAATCGACGCAAATAAATCTTGCACCAACAGCACAATGGCAGACCAAATATGGTTACTTTTATGCAATGATGCAGTTGTCCATTGGTATTCGGGGTTTTGGTGAAGAAAACATGGGCATTTGAGTAAAGTTTCTAGGGTTTGTCGAATTGAATGCAATGAATGCTGAATCTATTGGTTATAAAATAGACAAATTTATGGAAGGTGAAGGTTTTGATCCAAATAATTGGGCCGTACAGCCTGATGGTAGATGCTCAACCACGGCAAGAGATATAAATATTATTCAGATCATCTTGAGAAATGAATACAAAAAATGTTCCTATGCTAGACACAAGTTCTTAAATTTGGTTGTAGCCGATTTAAACAGTGTACCATTAATCCGAAACACGATTGCCACAGTAAAGGATGTGATATCTTTTTTCCGTGAGTCTCCTGGAAGGAGAAAGTATGTACCGAAAATTCCATAATTATGTGACACACGTTGATATCAGAAGTAGAAAAGTGTTTGCTATATTGAAAGAAAATTTTGTAAGTGTAGTTCAAAGATTAGAAAAGTTATCAATCGAAGTTAATGATGATACTAGAAAACGTGTTTTCCAGCTACATTCTGTTGCAATAAAACGTGAATTCATTGTCTCCAGTTAATAGCAAAGAATTCGACTCTGTAGGACCGGTAGCAAATACATTGCAATACAGATATCTGAACATGTTAGAATGTGTAAAACACATATAAAGAAATGCCACAGTCGTGAGAGGACATCGTGTAGCAGTAAATGTACTTCAGGACATTCTGTCTTAAGTCAATACTGCAGTAGAAAATATTGGGATTGAACTCCTAACGCTAAGAATTATTACAACACAATAACATTTTTCCACTTATCCAGCATCGTAAAGTCACGAGTTTTGTAAAAGACCAATAATTATTCCTTATCTAGATTCGTTCATATAATCATTGGACTAAGAATTTTCCAATGGCTCACATTTTCGTTACCGTTCGCCAATCATAATTCCGTTTGCGGCTATTCCGTATGTCAAGCAAATCTTGAGATACGAAGAATATAGGTGAAGATGGCAATACTATTTTATAATGACTTAACTGGGGGAGTTTATTATAATGTATGTTGCTTCTATTTGCTTCCAAACCATTAGAATAGTTTTCTGTAGCTGTAATTATAATAAATTCTCGCAATTACATTATTGCAAATAGTGAACTTTACCAATGCTTCAAATATCTCCAGAACGGTTTGAAACATCAAATTGCTGTAAATGGCATTATGATGTTTACGTCCATTACAAACGTTTGATGTGATTGGATACCGGTAGAGTCAAGTCATCAAAACCGCATCGGCTTATAAAGAGGATCAAGGTAAGAAAAGCGATATATCTAGCCAATAGTTGCCACTCCTGAGTTCCCGTTTCTAGCCTTATCGAAGCGTTGAAGGCCGTTTGAGTGAATATCTCCGTTGGAAGTGTGTATGTATGGTGGCGTCTGTCGAATAAAAAATCGGAAAGAAAGTTTCGGCGTACATTATTAGAACAAAAGTTGCATTCGAAAGAACATAGAAGAAAAACATAAGGTTCTGCTGTATTTTTTACTCAAATTGAACCACATTTTGGTTGTTCATTAGGATAACCACTGTGCAACAATTGATGAAATTAAGTGAGGCGTCGTCTTTCTCGTTAGCTGCTCACAGCTGAATGTTATGTAAAAGGTTGCGTCTTATAAATCGGATCTTGAATTGTCTTGTAAACAGGATCATTGATAGAAAGGTTCCATAAAGTGAATCAGTAGAAACCACTTGTTCTTTTTGGGAAACAAATAATTTCATTTTAAAAATATAATTTATTTGTTACAATTTTGATCAGTTGTATGGATTTGTAATTAAATACATTAGGGCTTGGTGTTATTTTTAGTAGAAAAAATATCTTTCTCTTCCTAATAAAATGTGGATCAATTTTACTACACATAAAAACATTTTCGCACTACATGCCAGATAACAAATGGATAACGTATTTAATTTCATATTACCCCTTCCTCCACTGATAGTTCTGGGTATGGCTTATAAAGATCCTTGGTCAGAAGTTCATGGTGCCCAGAAAGACTATGTCGGTGCCCGAGGAAAAAAGACATTCCTTTGTGGAAAGTGCTTTGCTTCAGAAAATCTTAAGAATAAATTATCCAATTCAGCTTGTGTATTACGTGGTTTCATGATGACTGTGTTGGTGACAGAGGAAAAAATACATTCCTTTCTGGACAATGCTTTGTTTCATAAAAACTTAAAAAGAAACGATTGTAGATTCTAGGAAATGATGTCATTATAGATTGAGCTACTTATTACACCTTGCATTCCAATTATTACTCATTTAGATTCTGGGGGCCGTGGTGGCTCAGTGGTAGAGCGTTCACCTCTCATGTTTGGAGTCCCGGGTTCGATCCCAGCACCCGCCAAGCGAACTTTGTGATGGACAAACACAGTGAGCGTGGGTTTCCTCGGGGTTCTCCCGTTTACTCCCACTTTCTTCATTCCACCATTTTCATTCATTACTCATCATCACCGTCTCCTCTAGCCTAACCGGCATAACCGTGGGACGTATAACTCAAAGATTTCATTTCATTTCATTTTTTCATTTAGATTCTTTCTTTTAACTTTGTGCTGTTAGAAATGGATTATGATCCATGTTAAAAGACATATTGCTTAATATCTTGTTTTCATACATGTTCCATGTTTTACTTATTATACATTTATTACTTAGAAATGAAGAAAACTTCTGTTTTCAATAAATAATGAACCTTTCTATCGTATTCTATCTTATGAGTGTGAAATTTGCTTATTTGTATTGTTTGTTTCTGAGTCGCAGCTTTTTCTCTTAAAACTGATCCAGTTTTGATGACTTGACTATACTTATTTCAATTCTTTTTCGAAATAAAACCTTCCAAAAAAGAGAAATTTTAAATCATTTTAACTTTGTATATATTTATTTGAAATACGCCGTATCATGATCATTGTATTTCACAGAAGGGTACTTAGAATGTACACTCACGTTCAAAATTTTTGTAGCATATTTTCAAACATTAGATAAAAAAATAACTCTTTCTTACAAAGAGAAAATTGCATGGTAGAAGAATAGAAAATAGATAGAAGAAAGTGCGTTTCCAAATAAAATAAAATGAAATAAAAATAAAAGATAAGCAAGTTATAATTAAAAGTAGAAATCTCCGATCAACTTATAATTTAAAATATAAATCTTCGATCACCAAATCCTGTTTCTTTTTCGTTAACGTGGCAACCACTCACGTTTACAAAAAGAGATGAAATTTTATGCTTTAATTAGAAATACAACGTAAATCTCTCATAATGTTAGTTATTACAACTGTGGGACAGACCTAATATGTATAGATGTTAATCATTTTATACGTAAACGAAGGAATTAATAGATATGTCACAAAATGTGCAAAGCGATTAGGCATGTAGAATTTTCATATGTACATTTACCAAGTAGCAGAACTTCAACTCACCTTGGTTAGGATGTACTCTCTAGTTGTTTTACATTTTCGATGATAATCAGTTCAAGTTCCATAATCTGCAGTATTTTTTTTAAATCTTGTTTTTGTTAATTTGTTGAACAACAATCTTCTGTACAAAAAATGGTGCTTAATATTAATCTCTTCATTTTCGCTTATTTAAATATTTGTGAATAATTTATAATTATATCTTCAAAAATATTAAAATTATCAAGAAGTTTATAAAAAGAGGAAGCTTTATTTCTAGTAATTGTTATAACTTGAAAATGAAACTTTTAAATATTTTAAACTATAATTAACATTTGACCAAACTTTAATGAAGTATTATTAAAATAATACATAATAAAACAATTACTCTGAAAAGTCTTCGCAAGTTATATGTGGAAAATTTACAGAAATAAATGAATGCAAAACAATTTTCGATTAAAAGTGTAGTGGGGATAGTTTTCAACCCAAGTAGAAAATGCTCTCTTTGCTTCATTATAAGAATATACGTTTTACAAAAACAATTGCAGGAAAATAATTTAATCGCATTTATTTAAGGAACATAGGTTAGTGTTTTGTGTTGGCTCTTCGTAATCGGATGTCCCCAGTTTCGAATTTTGATGCAAAGCAAACTGATAGGTGATTTTTCAGTTCTTCTAGACGAGTGCCGGGATACCTTTAATATATAAGTGTTAGACGTTTATTTCTGAAAAAGCAAAGACTCATCTAACATATTACACTCCATTTATGCGGGGTAACAATTTGAAAATAGAAACCGAAACTATGTTATAGACAAATAAATAAGAGCTAAACTCTGAATAGAGAGAATTTAGGGCTATTCCACCATTTGCAAAGATGACAAATGAAAATTATTAATTACAATGCAGTGGAAGTAAAGCTACTTTGGAATAGGTAGTTTTTGTTATAGAAAGAAATCAAACATTTCCAAAAACAATTACAAATCGGTAACAGTTTAAGATTATTAATATGAGGAAGAAATAGGAATTGCAACTTAAAGTCTATGGGTTTATGTCACCATACGGTGTCTATCATGAATACAGTCTCTGTAAGCCTGAATTGTTACACTAAGAAAGCCTCTACATAGGCGATATGTAAACGTACCAAAATCTAATTCCAAATTCATCTGGAAAGTCAACTCCAATAGTTTTGTCATCGACTCGAGCGTGACGTCAGACAGGAAACGTCGTATAATCTCTACCTGTGACAAAAATGTCACAAGTGGAACTTTACAAAATATAAAGTCCGCTTTGCCTCTCATATCCTCTGAATAACACTATCACAGTAGAGCCGGGTAATGGACATGATACAACCATTTCTCCATATGTGACAGATACTAGCCACATATCGATCTGAACTTGGAATCTCAAATTTTACATTTTAACCAAAGATTATCCTCGGACACATACTCTGGAAATCGAAAGCTGGTTGATTGCGTTGATTCTAGTGCTAAAGCACTACAATGGAGCACGACTTGACAAACGCTCGAGTAAGTATTGGATAGCAAAGGATATAAATGAAATCAATGACCGAAAAGTAAAGGAGAAACACCTGAATTAACGTGGCGTGATCTATGAAGAAATAAGGTAGCTGCAGTAGAGGAAATAGTGATATTGGATGTATCCGGGAGATAGCTGCTAGCCTAAGGTTTATTGCTAGAAATTACAACTAATGAAATTCTTCTAAATTTCCTAACAAATCAAATTCAGCAAACTTAATTGAAGAAAATGCAAAGAGGTAGCTATTTATCCTTGATGATGTGACGTCATGGAATCGATGTTCCTCTAAGCAACAATGAACATCAAAATTAGTCGACGAATCGCTCTGCTTTTGAAGATGAGTAGGCTTCCGTATACAGCTCGACTCTCGATGACGGCAAAGATAAACGATGAATAAAGTTCCCTTCTACACGAGCCTGGGGGATATTCATACAACACAAGCATTACCAATTCATTGAAAGTTCGTCCTTTGTTGTTAGAGTTACAGTGTAAAAAGGTCTTTTCACTAGATCTGAAATGTTTTTAATAAATAAATATATAAATGAAATACACATTGTGTATAATGCAATCACCGTGGCTTCTTGCTAACTGATCGGAAAATGGCTGAACCATGAACATAGTTAGAATTAATATTGTAAGCACATGGTTCCAGCAGGATTTCTAGACTTAAAAACTATACTAATGCATAAGTATTGGAAGTTTTATAGAACAGCTTGTCCGTCCGTCTGTCGATACGGAAAAAGATATTCGAGAAGCGTTGTTTAAATGGGACTTAACGTCCCAAGGATAGATTCCAAATTCTCCGTTAAACCCTTATTCAACCAGAAGTAGTGGAAACAAATCATTTCCTGTTTCAGCGTTGATCCCCATAGAACAAAAACGGTAATAGGGACGACTTCTTTTCCAATTGCGGAAAATAATTAGTTCTTCATTGAATTTTTAAACAAATCCTTATTAACATTGTTTTGCGAAGATTTTACTAACTCCACATCAGTGCTTCACAAATTAGTGTTTCATAGACTTGTGTGGTAAGTAAAGGTCTACCAGCACGCTAAGTTTCATCCACATCGGATGAGATTGGTTCATCTCGTGGCCCATAATTAAGTATACGATGTTTTAAAGACTGCGGTAAAGAAACTATCAACATAACTTCACATAAAAGTAAACATAAATACGTTACTCTCGTATCTTTTCTTACAAAAATTTTAATTTATGTTCTCCACTGCATGGTCCACCAATGCATGGAAAGTTGGAGAGAAGGAACGAGTTAACGGCTTCCAACATACGAGCTGTGTTATCATCGGTATGCATACTCCAAGGCCTACTTGCTCCCTTCGCATGTAAAACACTATCAATGGCTTCAAATTTATTCTTTATTCTTAATGTTAACACAGAGGGGCCATTTTCTCCAAACTCGACTGCCATCCTCCGTCCTACCTAAGCGTAATTGTTACAGAATGCAAACGTATACAAACGCTGTTCCAGAGACAATCGTTCCGCCATCCTGTCTGGCATACACATACGGTTCTAAGTCAGGTGACCGTTAATCTCACTCTCAGACTACACAGTGCTGCCATATCTAAACTTTTCTTATCCAGAATTACAAATAGTACACAAACAGTCAAACATCATATACATAATTACGGGCCACCCTGTATATACTGTCTAATTTTTTGCAGAAAAAATAATGAAAAAACAAAAAAGAACATGATGTTCTATTTAAGTATACATGTATACCTATATCTACTATAAATGTAATACGTTGTTTTATGAATAAATATAGTGATTAATGAACAATCTTCATCTTATACGAGGGCTGGAAAAAAAAGTGGCAACACTCCCCCAGAGGGTGCGAATTACCAGAGGGTGCGAATGAGGGGGATTTTTCCCCTAAATCACATTTTTTGCTCCCCCCCAAAGATATCACCTAAAGTATTCCCACCAGGGATGCTCGCTTTCCCCCCCCCAAACTATGCTTAATATAACGCTAAATTTCACCGATTTTTGTCATTTCTTGTGAGTTTATTCTGCTAGCTGTATTTCGAAATGAGCAATGTAATCTATTCAGATTTTTTAATTTCTAATTTCTCCACTGTTTTCACCGTTGTTTAGTTGAACTATATTATTATGACTGCAGCTCTTACTTGGAACCCTATCCTCGTACCTTTCAACTCGTCGTCGCCCGTGAATTTGAAATTACTAACTGCGCATACCAAAGTCACATATGGATTTATAAATGCTCTTAGCGGTTGGCTAAGAAGAAGTAAACAAAGTTTCTTCCACTATATTTAGCGAAGGTCGGACACGTCATATTAATCTTCTACATTTGTATTGATTATCATAGAGTTTTATTTTTTCGTTATATTTCGTTTTCCAGTGTATAATTTTCATTTTCCATAATAACGCATTTTCTTTTATTATTCCTTGTTGATGTTTATCAAAAGTGTCTTTTTAAAATGGACGAATATTTTGGTGCTTAAATATTATATGTAATCCAAATTTTAAACTTTTAAAATAAGCCACGTAAAAGTATAGTAAAATATGATAATCATTGTGTGATGTAAATTTTTGTACAATAATTGTTAATATACTGTTAAAACGAATTTAGCTGGAATTCATTCAGAAAATAGGAATTTCAAACTTTAATTTGATGTACGACACTTACTTGTTAGCTTTATTGTATTTATTTACTTCATTTTCTCGTGGACGTACCCATATACAATGTAAGATTTTATGAAAATCATATTGAAACAAGTTCGGAAATAATTACTAAACTGTAAAAAATTTCATAGGTAAATTGCCAAAAAACGGTGGCAATTTGTTTGCCAAGCATCTCTTTAAATTAATTTACACCTATAAAGTAAAATTACTTGCATGAAATGTTGTAAAATGTCATTTTTATCAATATAAATATCATATTTTCATATAAATTTACTGTAAATTTGTAAAAAAAAAAAACAGCAAATTTTGTAATTTGATCTAACTGAATGTATATCAACTTACAAAATACTACATTGATATTTGAAGGATAAGGGAAAAAAAGAAGGAATGTCACCAAACTGGATTTTCGAGAAAACGGCGTTTTAATATTGAAACCGCGTATAAAATGAATAGGGTTTGCCAAATCTTTTGCCCCTTTTACATGGACATTTCTACGTCTACTCATGCATGGCATATATAGTCAAATAGTACCAAGATTTACCAAGATTTACCAACAGAACCAACAGATAGGACAAAGCACCCGTTAAAGCACACACGTGGACATTCCTTGTTTTTTCCCCTTACTCTTCATTTGGCAATTAAACTACATTTTTTTACAGTGTAATAGACGCTTAGGGCTACATTTATTGTGACAAAAATACATTATTAGAAGTGAAATAAAATGTGGATCACCAAAAACTGTTAGAAGAACCAACAATTTTTTTTTCTTTGTAGATGTGTGGTGTGTGCATGTCAGACAATATATACATAGTTGTTGTCTGTGGATTTATTGAATTAATAAATCTCTTATTTATTACAGATGTCATATCATAATTATGAGTGTGGGGGGAGGTAAGGCATTATTGTCTCATTTTGAATTATTTCACCTTCAGACTCTACGTCCTGTTGGACTAATTTTATCCCCCCCAATATAAATTATGGAATTCACACACTGCTGTCCCATTCCCGCACGGGGAATTTTGAGCGAGCTGCAGTTGGCAACACTTGTAGCGAGTCGGTGGAGCTATACAACGCAGGTAGGCGCGGCAGTGATCGTAGTGAAGTGTGTCGAATGGAGGTTGGCAAAGCACACCGCTCTAAAGATGATGTTTTCCAAGTTAGAACAACGTTCATGGATAATTATCGAAGTGGCCCGTGGTAAAAACGCTACGGAATGTCACTCCGGACTACGTGAAGCATGCGGGAATGACGCATTGCCGTATCGGACTGTGGCACGTTGGGTAGCAGCATTTCCTGCAGACGTGGCAGTGTGCAACAGGAACCAGGTGGAGGGCACCATGCGGTCGACAACCGAGTCATTGAATTGATGCAATCGTTGCTGCTTATGGATAGGAGATGGACTGCGAGGGAATTGGCGAATGAGGTAGGAACATCCCATACCACAGTGTTGAATGTGTTGCACAATGTCCTTGGGTGCCGAAAAATTGAATCCCAGTGGGTACCGCACCACCTTACAGACGTTCAGAAATGGCTGAGACACGCTCTCGGAGGTGATCATTTGGCACGGTACAGACGGGAAGGTCGCGCGTTCCTGCACAGGATTATCGCATGGGCACGCTCGTATGAGCCAGAACTGAAGCACCAATCAAATGAATGACGCCACCCATCATCTCCCCGACCCAAGAAGCTGCGTCAGGAACCTGAGAATGTTAAGGTAATTCTGATAGTGGCATACGATGTACAGGGTGTCATTTTACGGCATGCAGTTCCTCCGAACCAGAACGTAAATGAAGTGTACTACCGCAGGTTTCTGTAAGAACATCTTCGTCCTGCACTCCGCAGGAAATAACCCAACTTCATCAGGGATCCACCCATTGTTTTGCATAACAACGCCCGTTGTCACAACGCAGGTGTTGTGAGGGACCTGTTTGCACGATGGGGGTGGGAGGTTCTAGAGCACCCATCCTATTCACCGGACATGAGTCCATGTGACTTTCATCTGTTCCCTTTGATGAAAGAACCACTGCGAGGGATGCGTTTCAGCAGCAGAGATGCCACACTTCTAGCTATATGGCGCTCTCTTGCAGAAATCAACAAAGAGATCACTACTGCACGTCTGTAAAGTTGTCCCGCCCACCTATTGAATTTTTCTTTTTCTTATCTACATCGTTACTTTATCGTTAGTTTACGTTAGTTTTGCTAAAATCATCGTTAGTTTCGAAAAAATAAAATTTTTATTCAACAAATAAATGGGCAGGCCAACTTCACGGTTCCCCACCCACAAACGAATTTCAAAAGTTTTTCATATCACATCGTTAGTTTATCGTTAGTTTACGTTAGTTTTGCTAAAACTATCGTCAGTTTCGCAAAAATAACGATTTTATTCGAGAAATAAAGTTTCCCGCCAACTGTGAATTAGCCCGCCCATATTGAATTCTCATAAAATACCAACTCATATCGTTAGTTTATCGTTAGTTTACGTTAGTTTTGCTAAAACTATCGTTAGTTCCGCAAAAATAACGATTTTATTCAAGAAATAAAGTTTCCCGCCAACTGTGAATTAGCCCGCCCATATTGAATTCTCATAAAATTCCAACTCACTAACGTAAACCAACGATAAACTAACGATGTAGATAAAAAAAAGAAAATTCGTTAGGTGGGCGGGACAACTTCACAAACGTCACTACTGCTGGTATCCTGCGACTTCCCCACATATAGCAACGGGTGCAACATGCTGCAGGGGATTACATTGAAGGCCTGTAGAAGTTTCATAATTGTCCAATAAAGTGTTTGTGAATGATTTGTCTGTTGTCACTTTTTTCTTACCAGCCCTCGTATTAAGTAACTCTTTAGTCATCTAGAGTGTCCATGCTCCAGCATCGTTGTAGAGTGATAATGTTTCAGTTTATTACTAGAACACTTCATTCTGGTAACTAAAACTGCATAACTAGGACATGTCACATTCTGGTGTTAAAACTTTCAATATTATTTCTATTTTAAGTACGTATAATAGAAATTATAACATCATGTAAAATTATTTGCGTACCGAAAAAAGACATGAAGAAAATCAAAAATTTAGAAATGAAGCTAAATCGAATCTACAAAAGATTTATTGTATGAACTATTAATTGTCTTCCAGACCTTCCGCACTGTGTATAAATTTGGGTTCCCAACAATAATGACGTCATGAACTGCACACTAAAGTTTCTTGATCCATAAAAGTGATTTGGATTCAGTTATTAATTTACTAGCGTCTATTACCAGCTTCGTTGGGTTAAAATAAGAAAAATTAGTAATATGTTCCGTTAGTAAGTCACTTTTTACCATTTCTGAAGCGCCCTCTGTTAAACAATAGTTTTTGTCCTAAAAATTAAGTATTATTATTGTGGGCTGAATTTGGATTTAAACGGTATCGGAAATGTCATTGTTTATCTCAGCGACTCTAAAAACTATCAATTCGAGACTAATATCGGTTATTTTCGATCATTTTTGTATATCTATTCCTTTCCTAAGTTGCACCAGCTCGCGACAAGTGAACTTTGTGGTGGCTAAACACTGTGTGTGTGGGTTTTCTCGGGGTTCTCTCGTTTCCTCTCACCTTCTTAATTCCACCATTTTGATTCATTAATCATCCTCACCGTCTTCTTTAATATATGCGGCATAATCGTGGGACGTAAAACTTAAAAAAATCATTTCATTTTTTCCTAAGTTGTACCGTCAAAGTAAAATGATAAAAACCATCCCAGTCCCCAATCTCATCTATGTTGAAAAATATGATCAAGATCGGTTGGGTGGTTAAAGAGTTATTAAGTTATAAACATGGTCACTGTGGTTTAAGAGTTATGAAGTTATAAACATGGTCACTTTCATTTTTACACACATACACAAACACGCACATATACAGGGTGTTTCAAAACAACACCGACAACGTTTGGGAGATGATACCTGACACCAAGATAAGACGAAAAGTATATACCAACCAGTGGCGTATTTACGATTTTGTTTCGGGAGGGGCTTTGCCTGAAAATGTGAAAATTCAGCAAGGTATTTTATATACTTTACTATAGTAAGTAAGATTTCGGGGGGGAGGGGCTTAAGCCCGGAATCCACCCCCCTAAATACGCCACTAATACCAACCTAGGTGCATAAATGCTTCCCTTCGGAGCTATAGGGTGCCGAAAACATGAAAAATGAACTTTCAAGGTCCATAGCTCCAAAAATATGGGATCTACCGTAGTCGGGCCAACACTTTATTTAGGAACTAGTATGTGCCCTATCCAAATATCCATGATTCGGAATCTTGCGGTACTTGCGCAACAATTTTTATAGATGTAATTTTCGTGTACTTCAAATTATAGCCAAACTCCCCATATAAAAATTATTGCGGAACTACCGCAGGATTCTGAAACATTGATATTTAGATAGGGCCCATACTAGTTCCTAAATAAAGTCTTGACCCGACTACAGTAAGTCCCATAGTATTGGAGCTATGGACCTTTAAAGTTCATTTTTTTTCATGTTTTCGGCACCCTATAACTCCGAAAGGAAGCATTTGTGCAGCCAGGTTGGTCTTATTTTGGTGTCAGGAATCACCTCCCAAACGATGTCGGTGTTGTTTTGAAACACCCTATATGTTGATGCTGCCTGATACGCTTTATACATTTTTAACACTTTGTTGTCTTAATTTATTTACAAGATTTTTTAAAAATGGAGCTGAGCTTAAGAATAAAAAAGTTCTATACAAGTTGCAATTGAAACAAGATAGTGAACAATAATCCTATAAGATGTATAAAACATAGTAGTTCATGCATAGAATTAAACCTCCTTGGATATACGTAATAGTTGCAAATACCGTAGTAGTTTCAGCATGTGTATCACTTGAAAGAATTTCGTGTTGTGTGTTTTTAAGTGAGAAGGAACGAGTAAATAAAAAGACTTCTTAGAGACAAGTGATGTGTATTTAAGAACGTGATGTTACTACAGATTTTAAGATTACTCTAGGATTGTGAAGTACTTAGTTAGAAAAGCGTTTTATCGCAAGAGATTCACAATGAGTCACGACAATACTAAAGCCTCAAAATTAACGAAAAATAAAGCATTTCCTCGCGGAATGTTGACTGTTTTTGTGGGAAAACCGAACTGCTAAGAAAGTGGATGTGGTCCTGGATTTTTATTTTAATGGGACTCCATTAGGTTTTAGTTTGAAGACTGAACCATAGCATACAAAAAATAGCAGTATCACGTGTACAGTCGTGTCCAAAAAATTGCCTCACATCTATAACTGTCTTCTTGTAAAAATATAACTTGATAATGGTTTTGAAGGATACTTTTAATACTGATACTATGTGTATAATCGGGAAATGCATATTTGTCGTAAATTTCATAGGAAAAGATTTATAAATAGGAAAACTAGAAAGAGTAAAACAAAATCTTGCTAAATGGATAAGAAAGTTTTATTTTCGTTTCATTGTTCTTATTTACTGCTCTTTTGACATGAAATTTTCCACATACATGTCTTTGCCGATTATACACATACTAACATTATAAGAAATACCGGGCGAATTCGTTACCAAATTACATTCCTACAACAACATATTTACAGACATGCGACAATAATTTTGGACATGAGTGTTCATCACTTGAAGGCGCTTACTTTGTATGACGTCATCATTTAATATTGAAACCGAAAGTGGTAATATTCTTGAAACCCATAATTGTTTGCAGAAAACTGCATCTCCCTATATATTACCATTTTTACTATATAGAGATCACCATTATAACCGCAAGTGTTAGAAATCAACTACTTCCAGTATCAGTACAGAGGTTAGATTGGAGCTTGAATATATTCTTGGAATAACTGGCTGTAGAAAACCAGTTTCCGCTATCTAGTACGGTTTTTTTATTGTATGACGATTAATGTAAAAACCGAAAATTTGTTTGATTTCTGCCACTTATAGCTTGGATAAAGGGATAAGAAAGAATATAATATTTATTCTCAGAGCGCTAAATCGGTTTTCAAACATACAATTCTCAGTAACTCTTACCATTTTTGCTCTGGGTTTCCTCGGGGTTCTCTAGTTTCCTCCCACTTTCTTCATTCCACCATTTCATTCATTTCTCATCATCACCGTCTCCTTTAGCCTAGCCGGCATAACTGTGGGACGTAAAACTCAAAGATTTCATTTTCTATGTAGATCTATATTGAGACCGGAAGTTGTAGCTTCCCACAGTACGTCCCATTTTGATCCCAATTATCCCGTATAGTTCCCGGGATTATCGGGACAATGAGTAGACATCCCATGGACGTCATGCATGGGACGTCTTAAAGGATTCCCATGTAGGATGTCCATGGATGGGACAATAAAGCCCACGCCGCACATACCTAGGACCACTTTATCCCACAATTTACCAGTGGACATCCCTTTCAAGTCCGGCTGAATATCCCGTTTTCCGGGATATTAGCGAACATCTGGATATCCCGCGGAGGTTCTATGGGTGTCTCGGGAGCAAATTTGAGTTCAGTTCAATTGAGTTTAAGTTTAACGTTCCATTGAGCAGCGAGGCTATATGAGACGTGGGCCTACTGATAAACGTGGAATCCGAACCACATGAGATACCACCGGGAATCGAACCCGGGTTTCCTACGCCAAAGGCGCGTACGCTAACCGCTTAGCTACGAAGGAGCTCGGGAGCAAATTTGAATGATCTCGGAATGTCCCGTTCTCCATTGTGGGATCAGTCTTGGACGTCTTATGGGTTGTTTATATTACTTCCAGTTTTAGTAGATACTTAAAGCTGGAGATGAAAATAACTGCTAGGGCTTCTTAATTGGTTACAGAAAACAAGTTATCTGCTGTAATAAACAACATAAAAACCGGAAATTGTTTATTTCTACCACTCCTGGTATGAGTATCCTCTCCATAGACAAACTTGACTGCTAACTTTTGACCTATATTATGAACAATTTTGTGATAATTCATCAATTAGTTCTTCAGAATTCATGTCTCCTGAAAGGATACACAGACAGGATAAAGATATAAAGGAATTTTGGTAAAGAAACAGCTTCTGCTTAATATAATATGCTTGGAGTCCCTGGTTCGATTCCAGCTCGCGCCGTGTGGACTTTGTGGTAGACAAACACCGTGCTCGTGGGTTTTCTCGGGGTTCTTCCACTTTCTTCATTCCACCATTTCACTCATCTCTCATCATCACCGTCTCCTTTAGCCTAATCGGCATAAGCGTGGGACGTAAAACTGAAAGATTTCATTTTTTCCTTAATATAATAAAGAATAAGCATACTTTGTCATAGTAGTCTATACTTCAAAATCAATAATGCAGTTTCTCTAAGACTTATCACTTTGTAGAAGATGCGGAAAACTTTAGATTCGGAATTAATGTTTCTGATTCAGGAGCGTACTTCTACTCTAAAACGTTAAGTAGAGAAGAATTATTGCTTATTTATGTACATATAGCAATACAGGATGTCCCAAAAGTCTTCCTTCGAATTCAAAGTGTTATAGCTAGGAAACGGCTAATGGTATTTGAATGAAACGAATCTAATTCGACCCATGGAATGGTTAAGTTCATGCACATATGGATAAGCCATAGTGGGATAAGTCTTCTGATTTACTTTTCTAACTAACACCACCTTTCTAATTAAAAGTAAAACAACTATTCTTTTATCACTATAATTTTTACAATCATGTATTAAAGTCTGTCATTTTCGACGATGGAGCTCTGACTCTTCCATATTTTCTATTTACAGATTGACTATAAAGGTCTAGCTTCTAGGTTTAAGTTTTTTCTTTCACGAAGTGACTCAACATAGTAACTTTCACCAGTTTCATTCGGTTTCAGACTGCTGCATTGAACTTTTTTTTAAAAAAAAGCGAGTTCAGTTTTACGGTGTGAAACTATAGTAGGATTCTAATCTATGGAAATTCAATACCTAAACTTCAAGCAGTACATCTGTAACGACTGGTTTCAATTGATTAATATAATCAAAGATAGAACCTATTTCTCGGATGCTGAATCCCTATCAGAAAGCCATTACTCGTTATCGCTTACTGTTCTTCTTTAATGATGACAAAAGTTGAAACCGGAAGTCGTTAATTTGAATCATTTTCGGATAGAATAAATGGTTAAGGAAGGATATTGAACCCACTTTTGGAAAACTGAATCGATTGCAGAAGATGTTATTTCGAAATCTCTTAATATCGTGATCTATGGAAATCAATATTGAAATCGGCAGTAATAGTAAATTTCAACCACTTATAGTTTGGGTAGACTGTTGCAGTTTGTGATGGAATATACTCTTGAGACTTTGAATGGACTGCAGAAAACCACTTGTTGCTATCTACTATCATTTTTGTTCTATAGCAAGAAATGTTGAAACTGAAAATGGTTCATTTAAACGAGTTCCAGATTCAATAGAGAGTTAATGGAGAAGGCTGAATCTTGGAAAGCTGAATCAATTGCAAACATTACATCTCGATATCCCTTATCGTGTTTGCTCTATGATAATCAGCATTGCAACCGGAAGTAGGAGTACATTTCAACTTCCGGTATTGGTAGAGTGTTGCGGGTTGTGACATGTTCTCTTGAAACCCTGAATCGTTTGCAGAAAAACCTTTGTCCCTATCTAATACCATTCTTGTTTTATTGCGATAAATGTTGAAACCGGAAAGGATTAATTTGAATAACTTCTGGTTTGAATAGAGGATTAATGGAGAAGCTGGAATTATTCTTGGTATGCTGAATCAGTTGTAAAGAAATCACATATCGATATCTCCTACCGTTTTCCCTTTATAAAAATCAGTATTTAAATCTGAAGTAGTAGAACATTTCAACCATTTTCGTTTTTTCTAAGAGTGTTTTGAGTTGTGACGATATGCTCCCTTGAGACACTGAATCGCTTGCAGAAAACCACTTGACGCTATCTATTACAGTTTTGGTTCTATTTTAATAAGTGTTAACACTGTAAAGGGCTAATACATCCGGTTTGAAGGATTACATTGGTCGACATGAAAATCCTCCCACGAGGATGAAAGGGTGTACCGGATAGATTTCGAGACGCTGATTGAGAAAGTTCCAGCACGTAAAGTTTCTTTTGGCGGGGTGCTGTTTCCATAATTGACAGAAAAATCGTATTTTTCGTATTTAATATGTGTTTTCCGTGTTTGGAGTGCGTAATTCTGAATTTTTATCTTAATCAAAGAACTGTTACTAGGCTATATCCTAGGAACATTCTTTTCTCTAGCTCACGACCGCCGGAAACGTACCCCCTCCCCTTGGATTGCAAAGATTTATTGTCGTTCCACACTGCATACACTAAAACCTAGGCGTTATTGACGGTGAAAGGTTTCGTAATCAACTTGCGATCATTCGTCCGCTCCCTTTTGTCTAGACGAAGACAGATTGTTGAAAAAAAAAGTGCCAAGACATACACCACGTTGTTGCTTGAAACAAATATTTCACTTTCGAGTTCATCTTCGTGTTAGAAGGTAGTGTTAAGCTGTGCCTGTGTATATCGTAGGTGAAAAATATTTCTGCGTGAAATATTGACGTTTGTGTTAAACGAACATGCCGAGAACATGCAACAATTCGACAGATTCATTCTGCTACATAATGGGGAAGTGATTTTCAAGGGACAAAATAGGCCATTGTTACCGTTCCTGAAGAGAGCCTACCATTTGTATTTCGAGTGTAAAATCGGCGACCGCGATCACGTTTGCGCTCCGAAACAAAGTTGTAACTCGTGTGTGCGTATTCTCACAGGATGGTTGAAAGGTACACATAAATCAATGCCATTCGCCGTACCTATGGTTTGGCGCGAGCCCCGTGATCATGTTTCAGACTGTTACTTCTGCCTAAAGAAAATGTTTCTCAAAAAACATGAAGCATAAAATACAGTATCCTAACTTGGATTCCGCGAGGAGACCTGTGAAACATAATGTTTGTCTGCCTTTACCCGTACCACCAGACTCATACACCCTGTGCAGTGTTTCATCCGATGAAGAACCTGCTGCTTGTGAGAATGTTGCACAATCTTCGAGTACACAGTCAGATCCCAATTACGCTCCAGTGCCTGACACTAATGAACCACATGTGATAAGTCAGAAATAGCTGAATGATCTGATCATAGACTTAAACCTTCCTAAGTCTAAGGTCATGTAGATTGCATCACGACTTCAACAATGGAATCTACTCAACCAAGATGTGAATATATCGATGTACCATATAGGAAAAGAGAGGTGAGCCTATTTCCTAATTTTACAAAAGATGGTGACTTGGTGTATTGCAGTGACATTCTATCGCTTATGGGACAACTGAAGTTGAACTACAACACTGAAGATTGGAGGCTATTCGTAGATTCGTCTAGGATAAGTCTCAAGGCAGTGTTACTACACAATGGCAATGAAAAGCCAGCAATCCCTATTGCTCATGCTGTACATATGAAAGAAACATACGAGAACATGCGAAACCTATTGCAGAAAATAAAGTACGAACAGTTCCAGTGGTCTGTATGCGCTGACCTTAAGGTTATTGCCATCCTCACCGGTTTACAAGGAGCTTACACAAAGCACTGCTGCTTCTTGTGTCATTGGTATAGTAGAGCCAAAGATCAGTACACCATCACAAAATGGCCGCCAAGGAAGCAACTGGTCCCTGGGGATATGAACGTGGCTAATGAACGTCTTCTGGATCCGGAGAAAATATTCTTACCACCCCTTCATATCAAATTAGGGCTCATGAAGGTCTTCGTCAAGGCCCTGAACCGGAATGGTGAAGCATTTAATCATCTCAGAAAACTATTCCCAAGACTCAGCGAGGCCAAGGTGAAAGAAGGTGTTTTTACGGGACCTCAAATGAGATACGTTTTTAAGGATACTACATTTTCTTCTAAGCTTAATTAAGTGGAAATTGAGGCTTGGGAGGCCTTTCGAGAAGTGTGCAGTAACTTTCTAGGGAATCATAAATCACCTGATTTCAAAGACATTGTGGGCAGGTTAATTACTTCATTTCGTAACATGGGATGTAATATGTCCCTAAAGTTACACTTCTTGCATTGCCATCTGGACTTCTTCCCTGAAATGTACAGCTTGGGGGAGGTCTCTGAAGAACATGGGGAAAGGTTTCACCAGCAAATAGCTACCATAGAGAGGCGCTACAGTGGTAAATGGAGTGCGAATATGTTGGCAGATTTCTGTTGGAATGTGACACGCGAGATACCCTGTAGTAATTACAAGAGGAGTAGGAAAACCAAGTGACACGTAAGTGTTAAACTTTAACTTTTTATGCAATTTTATCTGCATAATTTATATTGATATTTAAATTATAACGTGCAAATTATTATGGATGGAGAATAGCATATTTGGCGGATATTGAAACACCCCCTCTTCCCTGAAAACTGGTACGTCCTGGAGAAAAACGGGTTACGGGTTCGAACTCAGGAGCTCGAAACCTATAGGAATCACCTATTTTCGTTCGTGGGTGCGAAAAAAAGTTTCATTTTGCCGACCAGTGTTATTGAAGAAACTGCAACCTAACCTTGGGACAATGATCAGATTGCAGAAAACCACATCTCGATATATTTTATACCTTTTGCTTTGTGTTAATTCAGCATTGAAGCCGGAAACTGAACTTTCAACCACTTCAGGTTTTGGTAGAGTGTTTGGAATAGCCATGGTACTTTGGCTTGAGACGCTGAATCGTTTAGAAAAAGACGTTTCTCTCTATCTGTTACCGTCTTTGTACTATGGTGGTAAACCTTAAAGCCGGGAGTGACTAACTTGAACTGCTTCTAAATGGAGATTTAATGGAGGAGATGAAACCTATTATTGGGAGGCTGAATCGATTGCAGAAAACTGCATCTAAATATTTCTGACCGTTTTTGTTCTGATTCCTCAACAGACAGACGGACAAAAGCTATTCTATAAAATCTCCGATACTTACGCATAGCATAGTTTGGAAGTCTAAGAAACAATACAAATTTGGGACAAAATGCAAAATACTTGTAATTACGAGTTTTCTGTTCACAACCGTTCAATGTGACTTTCGGTCGCACGACATGCATACAGTAGATAGCCGTGATTCTTCCCATACCTTGTACGGGAGTTGTGAAGTCGATTGATGGTTGACGGAAGACGTTAACTAGCAGAAATATCTTCATAACATTAAATATTATGAAGATATTTCTGCTAGTTAACGACTGATGAAGATAACATTAAGTTATTGAAACTGTTACGACTTATTTTAATTTTAATAAATAAGTATATAAGTTGGTCTGAAAAGTATTAATTATTTAAGATATTGCAGTTCGGATTCCACTTTAAACTAGGTCCACGACTCATATAGCGTCACTGCTAGAAAAGAATTTCAACAAACTAGTTCATCAATATAATGCTGAAGGTAATTCTCGGATTTTTGAAGACCTCAGATATTATTCCTCCGAAAGCTTCTAAAGGTACGAAATACCTGAAGCTTTGAAAATTCAGATGATGCACTAGCATGATTTTCAATAAAACAACAATGTATGCTTTGGAAAATGTCTTCCTTCCTCATTACTATTAGTATATTAAGAAAAAAGAGAAATAAAAAAAGGGTGAGGATTTGCGGGATGAAAATTGTGTATCCCAGAAACACTCAAAACCACGAGATAAATCTTTGCGTGCAATATCAAATCATATAAATCATATCTCCCCATCTCCTTCTCTCTAATTTTCTTCACCAAAATTTATCTCTGTCTGAAAGCGATTGGTTAGTGATAATGCTTTCGGTGTGCACGGTTTCTAGTTCGATCAACACTGGTGGTACAATAATTCCAGTGTTGAGCCGGCAATGTAAGGTAATTGGATTGGAATTTAATGTCCCTTTCAGCATCAAGACTATATGAGACATGAACTTACAGCTTAACATGGGATCCGACTCATATTAGCTCCAACCAGGAATCAAACTCGGGCATACCACATCATATGAAGGAATCGGAGAGTTACTTGAATTAAGAGGAGCAAACTTCACTTTAAAAGCTAGGAGTTATAATGTTGAGCGCCGTTTTGAACATACTCCTTCCAGTTGACTGAAATTCTGAGTTAACCAGTATCATCGAAAAGTTATAATTAAATTTGAATCTAGGTAATACAGTAATATATTGATTTTTAAAAAAAATATAAATAAGACCATTATACGGTAACTAAAAAAAGTATACTTTTTTGGTATTCCATTCATGGTTTATTTATTTTATTTCAACTTATGTTTCAAACGCACTAACTGTGTTCATCATTAAAGTTCAACTAATTTGAGAATTGTACAATTATTATTGCGTAATTTTAATTGTTACATTTTTATAATTTTAATAAATAAACTCCATCGTTCTGGATAGTAACAATAATATTTAAAAACACATTTCTGACCAGAACGAAATGAATTATATTAATAACTATACGTTTTTTGTTACAGTTTCTAGGACCTAACGTCTTTATCAGACATTTAGAAAGGACAGATGACAGCAAATCTTATATCTTCCTCAGCCGTTAGTTCTGAGACTAGGCTGAGGAAGATATAAGATTTGCTGTCATCTGTCTTTTCTAAATGTCTGATGAAGAGGACGTTAGGTTCTTGAAACTGTAACAAAAAACGTATAGTTATTAATATAATTCATTTCGTTCTGGTCAGAAATGTATTTATAATTTTCTATTTCAACTTGGAACAATCAAATATTATTAAAATTTACAATTTCATTGAAATTTATTATTCTTAGCATTATTAATCTCAACGTATTATTATTATTATTATTATTATTATTATTATTATTATTATTGAAACAAAATATTTAAAGTTCACTCAATTCCAAACTTTCCTCATTATTTAATGTTCTATCACTTAATTTTATTTTCATTTCTTCTTTTTCCTCCGTGAATGGCTCTGGATATAAGCGACGCATTTTCAAATAAAATTTTATGTTGATTTAATGTGTGTTGCACTAATCCTGACCTGGCTAGTTGATTTAATTATATATATATATATATATATATATATATATATATATTCCTACCCTTGATTTAAGTTGTTCGTCCTGTTTGTACAATGTTAGGGCGGGCACCTTCATGTGAGATCGACTAAATACCTAAACTGTCTAATCTTTTACGGAGCAATTTGTTTAATCTTTAAAGGTACGAAATGGACTGTTGTTATGCAACACCTCTTCAATAAAGGCCTATTTTGCGAATGAAGAGTGTGAATGATAATTTTTGTATTCTTTCGAAATCTATGTGAATTTTATTTCTTGTTACATTTTAAGTTTTTTGTTATTTCCTTATTTATATAAGTTTTTATTGTAAAAATTATATGTGGAACACATAAGATCATCAGAACTTTGGTTTTTCTCTCATCAGTAAGCTTCTTACTCTTATGCAAAAACAAATAAATGCCATTAAATTTTTGGGTGGTAAAAAAGGATATGGTAGGTAGAGGCTTGTGATAATTTTAAGGGCAGCTATATAGCCTACAGTAGATGAGAAAACTGATTATTTATAAGTAGTATATCTTTAAATTGTATGAGTGTCACTGTTAGTACCAGATAAGCAACAATAGATATAGCTTGCTTCTTAACAGTATATTTTGCTATGTTTACATTAGACAAATAAATAACAATTTCTTCCAGCAAAATAAACTTTAATTATTATTGGCAACGAACATAGTATTCATATTTCCTTGACAAAATTTTCCTCAACGGACATAAAATTTTTCCTTCTTTCAAATTAAATTTTCCCTAGTTCGTTGAATGTCCAATTCGTATGAGAGAAGTTGTATGGTAACATTAATTTACTATATAACTATATTAAAGGAAGAGCCAACCACATTTGTTTTATTTATTTGTTTTTGCTCCTATTGTGTTTTTTTTTTACTTTTCCTTCACTTTTTTGTATAAAAAAGAAAAATACTCACAAATGCTCCAAGCCAAAAATGAGGTAAGTATAAATTTTTTCTTGGTTTCCGTTCACGACTTGGTTGACCGAGGTCTGACCTTGTTGCACTAGAGACTTGAAGTTAAGCCATCCAGTATAAGGTAGTGGCTATTGTTGGAAAAGTTATTGCCTGTCGAAGGTAAATGTTAAGCTTCGGACACGGTAAGGCATGATTAGCGTACTTCTTCTGACTTGTTGGCAAGCCCGTAGCCAGTCCAAAAATTTAGGGGGGGAGGGCGGTAGAAGTTTGGGGGAGCCCGACCCAATCATACTATACTTCATCACCATATTATAAATCATTTGCAAGCCTACCGTGAAACTTTTAGGGGGGCTAGCCAAAGTTTAGGGAGGCCCGCCCTCCGTGCATACGGGCCTGCTTGTTGGGTCGGGGTCGTTACAACAATGGGTGCAAATTATGCTATTTTGAACACACACACACACACAAACTATTGCTATTGTGTTGCTTTATTTTTGAAGAACAAAGAAAAATTTAAGGATTTATATTTGTCAGTTGACGCCAGAATTTTCCTGGATTTTCACGTTTTTCGAAAAATTCCCTTTTTGCAAAATTTACCTACAAAATTAGCCTAGAGTAGGGAAATTTCCCTCTAACTACGAACACTGACCGAATGACATACCTATTTAATATATAGGTCTACCTCAATTTTTAAAACCATTTTCTCGATAATTACTCATGATAAATTACCCAAAAGTATTTTATTTCGTTCAGATCGATGTAACCTGTCGTCTGAAAGACGAGTATGTCTTACGTTTGGACTCTGTTTAAGTTAACTCTTCTCATTTCTCATTAACCATCTTACGCACTGTTATGTTGCTAGTTCATAATAAAGAGCCTAATGAGGTTGTCTTTCAAAATCACTTCCACCTCAATAACATACATGGTTCTTGCACAATGCAATTTTTTAACACTTTCAATCCTAATATAGTTCTGGAAAGACGGCCTGTAAACTTATGCTAAATCCGAGTGTCTTTCTGGAACGACACAGCGAATTTAATATTTAAAATACCGACCAAAATTAGCATTTTGTATGCTCTTTTATTTGAGAAAGTAATTTTGAGTGCCTAGTGAATTGTCTACTGGCAAACCTGATTCAAAAATGTCTTTCAGTCATTGTAGAAAGAGAACTAAAGAAGGTGTATCATCAGTGGCGTATTTACGATTTTGTTTCGGAGGGTGCTTTGCTAACTTTCGGGGGGGGGGGCTTTGCCTGAAAATGTGAAAATTCAGCAAGATATTTCATACTCTTTACTATAGTAAGTAAGCCCGGGAGCTCCCCTAAATACGCCACTGTGTATCATTATCATTCACAACACTCAAGCATTATTACTTTGCAAACAAATAAAGTTATTGTTGGCAATGGTTATTCACATATGTCTTGCACAGAAACCCACATCTTCTACTAGATTGATACTTTTTCTCTCATCTCTAAAAGTGTCAACCGTTTAGAGTAAAAAACTTAGAAAGATATGATGTTTTAAAATAACCTTTATTTTCTCCAGGATACAGGATTTGGTCAATTAAAATACCAATAAGATCAAAACTGTTAATTTACGAAGAAATTCTTTATTTTATATTTTCTGGAAAACTCTAGTACTTTTACACCAATGCATATCATTTGCTTCAGCTCAATGAAATCTTTCGATTAGTGTATATCTCATCTTTGCACAATCTTTTTTTTCCTTAAAAGCTAATATTATAGCAGAGTATATTATATTCTTTAGTTTGTAGAAATGATACTTCTAAATTATGTTTTTGTGACAGTTGTTAATGTTACATTGCTACAGATGTTTCATCTCGTAGGATCCGAAAGTTATTTGTATGTAGATGAGATGTATAATCCTTAGTGGATATACAGATGCAGAAGTTACGGGAAATTTGTGGTGGAAATTAAGGTTAAACGAAATATGCATTTAAATTTCATATTATAGAAATAAAATAGATTAAACTTCTCCAATACATTACCAAGAACATTTCATTTCACTTAGTTACAGTAGGTTATCAGACTGTCTGAAATTTATTTGATATTTATTATTACGTAACATTTTCTAAGTTATTAGTAGTCTTGTAGTTGCTTTCTGCTAATACTAACATGAACATCGTTTATGGAAGGGGTCTTTAACGCAAAGACCCGTTCCCTCATAGCCTCTTGCCGTGACCCACATCCTTTTCAAGAATTAACATGAAAAACAGATTAGTAACAGTTCTAAACACCACAGTATAGTTTGATGAATGAGAGCGTCATTGAAGTTGGCCTGCACTATCTGGTTTGTTGAAGACACCTGGCTTATATAATGAAACTCTTTGGGCTGTCTCTTTCAGTCTCACGTGTAACATGCGGCACACGTTCTGACGATTAAACAAACCAGGTACAATATATTTTGCCTCATTATTAATACACACACATGTCGCAAGAGGTCACAATTAGTATACACCGTGGATGAGATTTTTCGGAGTTCTCCCGTTTCCTTCCACTTTATTCATTCCACCATTTCATTCGTTTCTCATAATCATGGTCTCCTACACGGCATAACCGTGGGACATAAAACTTAAAGATTTATTTTTATTTCTTAGTCTATGCCCTATAAGATTCACACAGAGAGAGCTGTTTGCTGTGGTTTATCTGTGTGCTAAAGAGGAGAAGGAGTTGCACTTTGTATGCATACAGTGGTAGACGCTCATCAAGGATCATATGGATTATGGTACGTGGTATTTGGATTCTTGGCAGCAATTTTAATTGATTTACTGAAACGTCTGTCATCTTTTCCACATATCTACAGTGGCGGTAAGTCGACCAACCTCTGATGAAAAACACGTTATGGCATTTCCATGAATGTGTTATGGCTCGTGTGAATGCTTAGTCTAGAAAGAGGTTGCCTACCATACGTAGCCCGAAAATTCAGTGTCTGGTTTAGTCTAAACGGAAATATATTTTACACTTTCTCCTGTAGAGTAATGATCACTCTGAAACCAATAACCAAAAAAGAAAAAAATCAGCTTTTGCATCACGTACAAAAGACACATTCAAATAACTAACTTAAAAAAGTGTGTTATTAACACATATAGTTTGGACATGTGATATCTAAAATCTGCTGTAAAAGCATTGCAGGAAGCAAATGAGTATGAAACAACAACATCAACAAAAAAGTACGTTTGTAGTAGATTACGTGTGACAAATTCGCGTACGAATCTGTCTGATACAGTCATGAGTTAGTTAAAATATCAAAGTCCAGTGTGTATATATACGAGCATACACACTCGTAAAATATAAATCAAATTAACAAACTGACTGTTCATCCATGATTTGTATGAATTAGCTTATGCGTAATGAGTGATTGATTACTTTTAATCATTTTTATTCTATATCATATTCAAATTTAACAATCTACCTGTATGATTATTGTGCACTGAATCAATCATTCGCGTATCAAAATGAAAGGAATTCTGTTAATTTATGCTGATTTCCCTCTCTATATATGATTTTTACTGTAGTTTTGCAATCTGTTGAGGAATTTTGATTAAGCGTGATAGATTTTATATGACGCAATTTCATCAAACATTTTATGTGACTCTTCTGTGACCTTCAAAGCACTTTGATCAAAAGCGCAAGCGTTGACAACGGAAAGGAAAGAGTGAAATTTTATCATTTTTTTCTTTGACGAATAATGCGTGTTGCAGGAGAATCCTTTGACGATTATCTGACGTTAATATGGCCTTCCAGTTGATCTGGTGAGCCAGTGGTAATAGTTGGTTGCTCTCCGGAGTTCAGCTTCCGATCACGAGGCATAGTTCATCGTGTAGTCGAATTCCATTAAAGAGCATTGGCATTTTTAAGTGTCTTCTACGTTTCTTTGTCCATTTATCTATCTGTTAAGTCTGGCAGTAATCAAAAATATAAGAAAGACAAAATAAAAGCACAAGAGAGTTTTTTTAAGTGGATAGCGCGCGCTTTTGGTGCATGGAGAATCAAGTTCGATTCCCAGTGCAAGAGCATTGCAATTTAAACTTTAGATTCACGTCTCATATAGCCTCGGTGCGGTGCTTAAAACTAACCTAAACACCAGCAATCAATTCGGAATAATATGGTAAATTCTGTTAAAGATAGCAACTTGCACTTTCAGCACTGTATTCATCAACTTAAAAAAAAAATCTGATTTCCACTCAAGTTGTGTTTCTTTTGATACATATATGATAGCGAGGATAAATATGTATAGTCAAACATTATAACTTTCGAGCGTTGAAAGGAGAGAGGAAAATATGGTGATCGTACAAGAAAATCGATTCCGAGATTTCGATGGATGTACAAATTTCATGACTCATAGATACCGAGAAAATGATTTGTCGACTTTCTGTCTGTTCGTTCTGATGTATACACTCGCCTAGAGGAAATGCCGTCCAACGTATCTCAAATAAATTTTAAAGTTTTTGTGTGACTCTCCTCTCCAGAGGGAGTTTTCGAATTTCCTTCCTACACGTAAATGAAAGGGCACTTTACTGAAGGATAACTTTTTTTAAAAAAGTATTTAAAAAAAAACTGCTTTAACAATCTTGTTTATATTTGATAAATCAATTTTCAATAATAATTTTCATACTGTGGTACAGGTCATTTCTTCGGGAAAAATCGAGCAGATTCTTGTTACAAACTGCTTTCTTGAGAGTTTCTGAAAAATGACTCAGGTGATATTCTTCATATTTCATAACTAAATACTTCATTAATATTCCTATAATGTTGCATAAACCACTTCCATGAGAATATTCGCAAAGGGTAGTTTACTTTTGAGGTAAATTTAGTAACAGCTATGTAAAATACGACTCATGCAATTTTGTTGTTATTTTATAAACGAATATTTCATCAATAACCCGTGGTATAAGCAATTTCTTATGGAAAAATCTACGATGGGTAGTTTGGTGATGAATTTCTTTTTTGGAAGGCGGAGTTTTCTGAAAACCTTATAATTTTGTTCGTGTTTTACCAGGACGTGATTCCTTAATAATTGCAACCCAACATGATTTAGTTTAAGGAATTTGAGCACGAAAGTTTTGAATGGTGGTTTGCACCTTTTATTTTAGTTTTAGAAAGATGGAAGGTTCTTAGATAAACGAATGTTTTCCTTAGTAAGAGAACAGAACGGAAAATCCTCTCATTTTCATCACTCCACCATGTAAAGTTAAGCAGTTAATTCTTAAAGACAAGGGGCCTTATTCTCTACCGGTTTTCGACATTCCGAATCATTACTCAAATATTTGCTTTTTAGTTTGCGATAATTGTTCCTATAGCAATTATAATTGGTTATTTTATAATTTTTGCATTGCGATGTGATCCCTAAATTTTGCGATGACTGATATGGAGTGAGGCTCCAGGGAAAAATATCACATTCCATGTTTTATGCCCAATGCTCACCTTCGCTACATTAATCATGTTTCAAGAGGGCAAACATATCTATGACATAATTATGTCAAAATTCCAACCCCTCCCTACCATTCCAGAAATTAAAAAGATTAAAATCATCGTAAGTTGAGACAGTTGAGAGACACCCAAGGAGTTTGGTTGAGAGAAGCACGTTTCAGTGCATCCAGTCTGATTCGACAGTTGATGGCAGTTCTCTTGAGACTCCACCAGTAACCCAGATCTCCAAAACTTTTCAAGGAGCAAATCCCTTGTCTTGATGGACTGTGACAGAAGGGATCTCAGGAGTAAGCTAAGTTGAACAATTTACTGTTCGTCCTTAATTATTGTGATTATGAAAAATAACTTTGACAAAAAAGAAAAAAGAGAATACTAGAATTTGGATAATATAACGCCATATACTTCGTGTCACAGTTATTATTATTATTATTATTATTATTATTATTATTATTATTATTATTATTATTATTATTATTATTATTATTATTATTATTATTATTATTATTATTATTAATGTATGTTGCTTTGGAAACCCAAACATTCATCATCTCAAGACACTGAATCATATTCGTTTTACATTCAATTGGATAAGAAATACTTGTGTCACTTGATAACTCTTTATTCCAAGGTCTCTTTTCTAACCTGGCTTCTCAATATGAGCTCTATGAATTGTTGTATATTTTTAGGGAACATATTGTGCCCGTCCCAGCGTCTTGATGTTATTATTCATGTGAGTTTTAGCGACATCTCAAGTTCCGCATTGTGTGTGTTATTTTCATTTTTGAATTTGTTTGTGTTCCTAATTTTCTTAAAATAGTTTTCCAAGATAATTAGACTATTTTCTATTTACACTTCCATACAATGCGACGAGAAATCGAAAATTATATATATATTACTACTTCAGGTTTCAATATTGATCTCCATAAAGCAGTAATGGTAAAACAGAAGTTACTTTTTGATATACAGGGCGTCCCAATAATAAGTTTCATCTTCACCTTTATTCCTCTATTCTCATAGGAAGTGGTAAAGACCTATGATTTCTAGTTCAACACTTATCATCATAATGAAGAAAATGATAATAGACAGCATAAAGCTGCTTTTTTATTTTTAAAAAGAATAAATTTCCTACTAAAAAACCTGGTTCTGTCTTTGACCTTATCCTTGAAATGCAACCGGAAATTTTGGATCCACGGAATTTCTTCCAGTTTAAGCATTAAATTTATATAGTTTGTAACTCTACCGTAGTTTCAAAATATGAAACAAAACTTACTTGTCTCTAACTAAAAAGTTCAATATTATTAACAGGGATAAGATCCTTACATTAAAACAAGTTCTAGAACTCACAGATGTAAGAGTAGCTTATAATAACAGTTCCAATTCTAATTACTGGGCTATTAAGGCTAACCCAAATACCGTAACATTATGCTTAGTTTCTTTCTTTTAACAATTCTCCAATAAAATTCGTTTCTTTTATGTAGATACATATATTACCTCACATACTTGTCACATATATTCATTTTGAACTTTCTGTCTAGCATGACATTTCAAGATAAATGTTAGAGATATATAAATATGCTTGAAGTATGTTTCATTACTTTGTACTTGACCACATTTATTAAGTTAACAATAGCTATTATTCAATAATGTTCTTTTTATGTGCCTGTCATAACAACTCATCAGGCGATGAATGATTGTCTTTTAAAAACAATATATCATCATGTGCGAGTGACAATGCAGTACCAGCACTTTTCTTTCCTCTAGTCCATGTTTATTATTATTATTAAATTTCGTTTTAAAAATGGAGATAGTCTTCCCTTCTTAGCTACATCATTATAAAAATAAAAAAGAAGTAAAACGGGAACATTTTTCAAGTTAAAAAATAAAACCTGACAGTTAATTAATTTGCAAAGTAAATGAATGTAGTATGCCTTATAATCCTTTAATTGACCTTTACGTAGGAAAATTTTAGAGGGAAAAAGCAGATGTACGTACTGTACTATGTCGCTTGTCTTTGTTCCCAAGTTTCCGTGTATTCGTTTATTTTTTATGTTGGTGTTCAGTGAGAAATAAAGCAAATGCTATTATATTTTTTCTTCATATTGTTAGTATTCATTTCGTTCCATCTATTTTTAAGGAGTTTACGAGAACTCCTTTGTATGTGATATTTACTCTGATCGTGCATCCACTCGGGAGGCAAAAACCTCAAGAACACTTGAGAGTCGTTCATTCATTCATTCAAAAAAAAAAAAAAGTTTCGGGGGCACTGCTCGTACTATTATATTTATTATCATATTATAGACATATTACTATCGGTCTCCTCCGGGGATGGGGCACTGGAAAAATATGTCTGGAAGAAACATTGCTACTTGATGGATCAAGATGAATTTTGGAAAGAGTATAGACTGTTAAAACTTAGGAATAGAGTTTGTTGATGAAGAAGATATTAAAACCGGAAGTGTTAAAACTAGTTGAAACTACTTCCGGTTGTAACGTTAATCATTATAGAGCAAAAACGGTAATAGATAGCAAAAAAGGCTGTTTTCTGCAATCGACTATGTGATTCAAGAATATATTTCATCTATATCCTTAACTCTGTACTAAAATCAAAGGTGATAGAAATCCATTGCAACTTTAGGTTTCAATACTGATCTATACAGGGTGTTTCAAAACAACACCGATAACGTTTGAGAGATGATTTCTTACGCCAAGATAAGACAAAAAGTATAGACCAACCTGAGTGCACAAATGCTTTCTTCGTAATCTTTTCGGAGTTATAGGCTGCTCAAAACATGATAATATGAACTTTAAAAGTCCATTGCTCCAAAACTATGAGACCTACCGTAGTCGGGTCAAGACTTTATATAGGAATTAGTATGTGCCCTATCTAAATATCCATGTTTCAGAATCCTGCGGTACTTCCGCAACAATTTTTATAGATGCAGTTTGGCTACGAGCAGTACTCACCAACTACCTCTGTAAAAATTGTTGCGTGAGTACCTTAGGATTTTGAAACATAAATTTTTCGAAAGAACACATGTTATTTCCTAAGTGAAGTTATGACCCGATTACGGTAGGTCCCATAGTTTAGGAGCTATGGATCTTTAAAATTCATTTTTTCATCGTTTTCAGCAGCCCATAACTCCGAAAGGAAGCATTTGTGCACCCAGGTTAGTCTATACTTTTTGTCTTATCTTGGTGTATGGAATCGGCTCCCAAACGTTGTCGGTGTTGGCTTGAAACACCCTGTATAGAGCAAAAATGATAAGAGATAGAGAGGAGTGAATTATGGAATCTATTTACCGTTCTAAGAATAGGTACCATTTTCCCTCTTCGCCCCCTATTTAAACTGGAAGAGGCAGAATCCAATCATTTTCTGTTTTACATTTGACCACTACAGAGTAAAAACGGTAATAGATAGCGAGAAGTGGTTTTCTGCAATTAATTAAGTTTTCCGAGAACCCATTCCATATTCAATCTCCCTGAAATGGTAGAAATCTACCACCACTTCCGATTTCAATATTAATTGAGAAAATGTCAAGCTACAAAAACCAAACTCCTTTAGGTGGTATACACGTGATATTGCTATTTGTTTAATGTTACGTAAAGAGTACAATTTTTCTCTCTCGCCTTGGTTTCCAATTTACTTTAGTTCTATGGTTCAAGGTCTTGTGGCAATGTTCTGCAGGCCATCTTGTTTGAAGGCGAGGTAATATGGAAGCGAGAGCTTATTTTGTGCTGAATGATCGTGCTTGATAGGTTGTACAGTACACGACCGACTATCCGGACTGGATTTTCGACATACTTCAGATACCGATACCGTTTTCTAAACATTGACACAGCATGATAATGTAAATGAGAGACAATCAAATTCAGTTGTAATACAGGGGTGAGCCTGTCATAACTCCATCATTCCATTAGTGTCATTGAAGTAACGTTTTGAGATGAAATTAAATCTTTTATTTTATGTTCCACGACCATGCCTTTAAGGGAGACGGATTATTAATGAAAGTGAATATGGTTATAAAATCAATTAATGGAATGAGAATGTGGGATGAAACGGGAGAACACACTGACACGATGTTGTCTACAAGAAACTAACATTAGGCCTACCTGGGATTAAACTAACGCCTGTCACACTAGAGGCAAGCGTTTAACTACTGAACCACCGTGGCCCAAGTGATGTGTCTTGATGCATGAAATATAAGAGTACTTGCTACGCGGCATGCTTAGTGAGAGAATTAATTTCTATTACGTTCTGAACGTTACTCTTTTGAATGTGATTTTATAGTGGACAACATCGCGATTCTTAAGCTTTTCCAGTTTGTTCTCAATTTTTCAATCCCTTAATTACTCTATAAATAATTATTTGCAATACCTGTATCTATCATTCAATTTTCAACTTACAGATATATTGACGGGAAGTTAAATTAAATTTAAAATGTAATTTACCTTCATTTAACTACTTCATATGCCGATAACCCTATATTCTTTTAGCATAATCACACTTGATATATTGACGGGAAAAGTTGTGTACAAACCATCCTTAAAAAGTTCCTGTGACACTTCTGTCTATAAAATAAATGCAAAATACAGCTCTTGATCGGCGTGATCTGTACATTCCTTGACTGAGCCGGAGCTGGGAAAAGGATGGCGTTACGGAACATATTTGCGAGATTCCAAATTGGATCCAACAGCCTACAATTCTAATAGTTATTTTTCTAGTCTCACTACATGAATGGTAGGGTGGCGCCTTTTAATATTCGCGTATACGAGTAACATTCGGTTGTAATGAATCCTTATGTACGTACATCACCTCTTTCTCTCTCCTAGGCATAACACGTAGCACATATAACGCGTTGAATGGTCTCCACGTATTTCTGACCTTTGCTGATGGTAATCCTCAGTGGCGTATTTAGGGGGGTGGCTTCCGGGCTTAAGCCCCCCCCGAAATCTTACTTAGTATTGTCAAGTAAATGAAATATCTTGCAGAAGTTTCACATTTCCAGGCAAAGCCCCCCCCCCGAAAGTTAGCAAAGCCCCTCCCGAAACAAAATCGTAAATACGCCACTGGTAATCCTTATGCCAGAAACAGTTAGTTTGAGTTCTTATTCAGAGCCATGGAAAACGTAATTTCAGAAACAGCTGCACTGTTTTCATATTGCGTGATGTAATTTTATACGTTCTTTTTCTAGCCCTTTTCACTGGAATGAGATTTATTTAAAACTTAAATTAAACCTATTCGTTTCTAATTAGACATACAAAGACTCTTTTACTAGCTTCACTAGAAGTGCAGTAACTCATGGTGCCGATCGCTTAGACACAGGCGTACCAGTCCATGCATATTACTTCGAAATATTCCACACTTCTCCCCTCTCCATTCACAACAAAACAATACTTTCCGCTTTAATGACTTAGTGCAGCCCAACTCCTGTTGCCAATTGTATTCTGTCACAATTACTAATCTCGTAGCTTGTTTATACATTTTGAAAAATATATTGTATGTTCTTACTCATTGGATATTGTTCTTACTCTGAAACAAAATTGGATATTGTTTCATAATATTTTCGTATGTTATTTAGCGGATCAATTTCAAGGAGAATGCGAATACAGCCACATATACCATTAGTGTTAAGATATACAGCTTATATTTTAAATTTCAAGAAAATATACTACAAGTTAATATACGTATATCCTAAAGTTTTAAACATAAATTCAACAAACCTAAAATAATAATTTCCAAAAACCACAGCCCATCTTTTATGTGCAAGGACTTCTATGACTACCAACTTGAAAAATAAATGTTATATTTAGTATTTTTAATGTCTCAATAGAACTAACATGACTGACAAAAAACTTTGACGCACACGAAAAAATATGCAGATTTATTTATCTCATTCTAATTCCTTCCATAAGAAACAATAAACCTACTAACTACTATAAAATAAACATACAATTTTACTTAATAAAACAAGTCCTACACATGTTCATTACCATAATTACATATAGCCATGAAAACCACTAATCTAATTATTCACTATACATTAACATAATTACACGGTTATAGGTCAAAACCCCCAAACAATAACAGCGATGGGCGAAAACCGCGTGTGTAAATACAGCGTGGACAAAAACAGGGCATGGACAAAAACCGCGCAAGGACAAAAACAGTGCATGCAAATACCGCGTGGACAAAAACAGCGGATGGACAAAAGCCGCGCAAAGACAAAAACAGTGCATACAAATACCGCGTGAACAAAAACAGCGCATGAACAAAAACCGAGTAAGGACAAAACAGCGCATGCAAATACCGCGTTGACAAAAACAGTGCACGAACAAAAACCGCGCAAGGAGAAAACAGCGCATGCATATACCACGTGGACAAAAACATGGCATGCAAATATCGCGTGAGCGAAAACAGCCCATGCACAAAAACCATATATGAACATTTTGCATTAGGCTCGCTCGCGCTCGAGCTCACTTCTTTCAACTGGGCTCGCGTTCACTCAAGCTCGCGATCACTTACTTCAATTGGGCTCGCGCTTCCAACCACTTCCCTAAACTGTTCTCTCAATCACTCACGCTCGCGGTCACTTGGGCTCTCATTCACCTCTCTCGACTGGGCTCGTAGTCACTCGAATATGAATTAGGTTGAAAACCACTGCCACAGACTGTTTAAAATTTATTTAGACATCTTTAGGAAAGATGAGCCAGGAACAATTACAGAAGTCCCTTAATTTTGTCAATCCAAATGTCTTTACTGTGTTTCAGGTTGCATAATTGAAAGGCATTATTCCTAGTTATATAGATATTAGGACAAAAACAGCGCATGGAGAACAGGGTTCAAGCTCAGTCGGACTCGCGGTTACTTATTTCATTGAGGCTTGGGCTCAGTCAGGCTCGTGCTGAATTATTCAGCTGGAACACGGCTGAACGCGAGTGCCGAGCTTACGAGTGTCGGGCTCGCTAGTTTGGACACCTACGACAAAAGCAGTGTATGCATGGCCCCAATGCACATCCTTTCCCAAGCAAACATTCATGCAATAGTTGTGAGACTAATCTATCAAAGTACACTAGCTCTTGCGCTGAGCCCGACTCTTGGCTGGATCTCGTTGACTTGCAGTATTTTAGCCTTTACTTAAAACTTCATCTTACTGCTGATTCCTGCCAGTCAGGACTATATTAAAAATAACACTTGGCAGGTAGATATTACAAATAAAAACCAACGAGTACGTGTTTTTTAATTTCCTGCAAAAAACGGTTTTATGGGGCAAAAGTCCCCACAAAAAATTATGGAAGTTGATGTTCGAAAAGCAAAAAGAAGTGGACCGAAGTGAACGAAATGGTGAACAGATATTGTAGACGTAGAATGAAGGAATATGTGTTTCGAATTTTCCTGGAAATACTGTTAGATGGGGCACGGACCCCTCCAAACCTTTGATCACGAAATATCAAAAGCGCTAATAACCGTATGTCAGATGTGTAAAGAATATGAAGAATTGCAACGAAACATTGTGTAGGGACAATAAGAAAAGATAAACGAATACTTTTTTATTTTCTGGGACAAAACAGTTTTAGGGGCAAAAGCCCCTACTCAAAATTTTGAAAGTTGACGACCGAAAGGCAGTAAGTTAACTAAAGTAAATGAAACTGTATACAGGTATTGTAGACGTAAATGAGGGAATGTGTATTTCGTATTTTTTGGATGAAACGGTTGAGGGGGGCACGGACCCTTACAAACCGTATTCCCTCAATTTTCGTCTACAATACCTGTGCACAATTTCGTTCACTTCGTTCCACTTGTTTTCGCCTTTTGGGCGTCAGCTTCCAAATCATTTGGTGGAGCTTTTGCCCCCTAAAAAGTTTTTCCGGAGAAAATTTTAAAAAAACACTATTTGTTTATTTCTTGTGTAGTATCTACCTGCCAAATTTAATCAAAAACGGAGTGTTACATTTGGAAAGTGTTACTTGTTAGTCACGCGTTACGCAAAATGGTACAAATAGAGCATCCAAGATGTCAATGTGAAGAAATGGGCACACCAGAACATCACGTATTATGGTGTCCATTACCGGAAGAACGACTAGATGGAAGAAATCAAATAAAAAGGAAAGAAATGAACGAAATTATGGCTAATGAGGAGGACTATAGGATATTAAGCAAAAGAATAAATAATTAATCAGAAGTAATAAGAGGACAATATACTAGGACAAATTATTAAAATCGTAAACAAAACGGAGAAACACGGAAATAGGAATGATGTTTATAATAGTGTTGCTGAATGAATGGAAGAGTGACTGTGAATCTTTCTGGGCCGGAGGACTCCTCCAGGAGCGTCGGCATTTCGCGTGTCCCAGAAAGAAACTGTATGTTTGCACTCGGTATATCTCCGGGTAAAACCGGATACGAACTCTGTATATATCGAGAGAAAGTGTGTTTGTGTCAGGAACGGTGTTTTGTGTAAATAGTAAATTTATAAATACCTTTAATGAAAAAATGTGTCGGAACGGAAGCACAATCCAGTATCCGCATTGCCCTATTGAAATGACATAAGAATCTTACAAGGAACATACATGAAAGTGTCGTTCGGACATCCGAATCAAACCTAGTCCATTCGATAAAAATAACAAAAATATGCTCCTGCACTAAACGTTAGGTGTCATGGAAACCTGTTGGCATAAAAGAATGTAGACTCGCAGTGAAAAAGATATTGCATCAACACTGTTAATTGGAAAGTCACGCTTTATAGTTCATTCTCTTCAGGATGAAACAAGTACTCTAGAGGTGCTATGTATTGGCGCCCACGACGTATTTGAAACCGGTAAAAACGGAAAATTGGGAAAATTCCCTCCAAAAATATCTCCCATCAAATTTGCCCCCCTCTGGAGTGGCCCCAGATATAAGTACACAATCCAAATGTATCTTGAAAAATACTACAGGGGTGCCTTGAAAAAAATGAATGTACCAAGTTTCGTTTTGATAGACGGAATATATTTGAAGGGAAAGGTTGTATACCAATACGCTATGTACAATATATACAAAACCGAACAGATGACTTGACCTATAAAGAGAGCACAAAATAGAAAATATAAACGCAATACTATTTATTGAGATATCAAGAATTGTACAACGTTTGCTTTGGGAAAGGATGTGCATTGAGGGCCATGCATGCGCTGTTTTTGTCATAGGTGTCCAAATTCACGAGCTCGGGCTCGCGAGCCCACTCGTGCTCAGCTGGGCTAGGGCTCAATACTTGAGCTTGAGCTCGATCCTCAATTATATAAGTGAGCGCGAGTCCGAGTGAGAGTGAGGCCAGTCAGTAGAAGTAAGTGCGAGTCCGAGCCCGGCTTGGTGAAGTGATAGAGAGTCCGAGTGAGCGTGAGTCCAGTTGAGAGAAGTGATTACTAGCGCGAGCACAGTCAAGAGAAGTGAAAGCGAGTTCGAGTGAGCCCGAGCTAACATACGATTAGTGAGCGCAAGCCCAAGTGAGCATAAGTCCGAATGAACTCGAGCACACTTAGTATTAGTGAGCGCAAGCCCTAGTGAGCGCGATTCCACTGTAGAAAATTGAGTGCGAGCCCGTATGAAAGCAAGTTCAGTTTTGGGAAGTGATCGCGAGCCCAGTTGAGAGAAGTGATCTCGAGCTCAAGCCCGGTTGAGGGAAGTGTGTGCAAGTTCAAGTGAGTGCGATCCCTATTGAGGGAAATGATCGCGAGCCCAGTTGAAAGAAGTATGCTCGAGCACAAGCGAGCCTAGTGCAAAATGTTCATCTATGAGTTTTGTACACTCTGTATTTGCATGCGCTATTTTATCCTTGCGCGGTTTTTGTCTATGCGCTGTTTTTGTACTTATATCTTTTTAACTACGAAGAGTGCCTGTCGGTTATGCAACCTGGAACTCAGTAAAGACATTTGGGTTGTCAAACTGAAGCTGACTTCTGCTTATCTTCGTTCACTTCTGCTGTAATTGTTCCTGACTCATCTTTCCTAAGGATGTCTATAACACTGGTATACAAAATTTTGCTTATTATTATTTCTTGATGAATTTTTATGTATTTTGACTCCCTGAACACGAATCTGGCACTTATTTTTATGTAGTGTCAATATTTTCAGTGATATAAGCATGTTTTATTTTTCTCCTATACTGATTTATGCATAAGGACATTCAAGTAATGGAAAGCAAATACCAAGGAAGGTGGGACTGTGCAATGATGGGTGATTATATTTGGAGGTTAATCCGTGACGAAGTGAACGTTTCCCTCAAAAGAAAGAGAACCACTAACCTTCACTTTTGATTACGGAATCCCAGTACTTGATGAACACTTTCCTCCAATCTCAAGTACTTTTGTATATTTTTAATAAATGTAATATATGCATATATTTTGGTATTTAGGTATTATGCAGATTTTTGTTACCCAAAAAGTTGATGTCCAAAATGTGTGTGTTACGTTTGTAGTTCAATGTTCCTCTAAGACACAATTGTATAATATATTACTGTTTGAGTAAAATCTAATATGCTTATATCATTACAAATTTTGACATTACGGGAAAATAACTGCCATACTCGTGTTCAGCGGGTGCAAGTGATTAAGAAAACAATGAAAAATCAACAGAAGCACGACTACAATGTTTGTGTTATGCTTGTAGTTCAATGTTCTCATAAGATACAATTGTATAATATGTTATTGTTTTAATAAAATCTGATATGCTTATATCATCACAAATTTTGACATTACCGGGAAATAACTGCCATGTTCGTGTTCAGCGGGTGCAAATCATTAAGAAACCGACGAAAAACCAACATAAGCACGACCTTGATCAAAATTTGTATACCAGTGTAATATTTGTAAACAGTCTGTGGAAGTTGATTTGTAAGACAGAGTAAGAGTAAGACAGATTAAGACTTGTATAGATCATATTTTTTTAAAGCATCAAAGTCCACTGAATGTCACATCAACTGTGCTGCAAACAAGTATAACTGAACACTTTCTCACTAGTATAAATGTTCCCATTACAATGCAGAAGAGGGAAAAATATCATATGAAACAACAATTATAGATTATACTTTATGAAATGAAGAATTGAAAAAAATGTAACTGGAATCAGGTAATACAGAGTAATTGTATTAATAGTGCTACTTGGAATTTCATCCAAATGATGAAAAATTGTATAAGTAATTCACGTATTAACAATAAAAATAAAAACGTAAGTAGTAAATACCTCAAAATAAAACCATGGATAACAAAGGGATTAGTCAACTCTATAAGAGAAAAAGTCATTAAGTAATTAAAAACCAAAATGATATAGAATTTAAGGAATATTACAGATGGTATAGAAATAAACTTACTCAGTTAATAAAAGAAGTTAAAAATGACTACCATAGAAAACAAATTATATTATATAATAACAATGATAGGAAATTATGGAAGGTAATAAGAGATATTATAGATAAAAATAACAAAAATATGTAGAAATAAATGAACTAAACACTAGAAATGGTTTAGTAACGTTTGAACGTGATCCAATGTTAATAGTTGAAAGTTTTAATGAGCATTTTTCCAGTGTTGGCAAAAACAGTTAAAGAGATTGATATAAACTAAATGTTAATTTGAATCCCAAACTGAAGTAGTAAACTGTATATTTTGTACTCCAATCACTGAACAAGAAATTGAACGCTTCATAAATGAATTATCACAAAAAACATTTCGTATAGATGGATTTTCAGCAAATGTACGAAATCAAATATATTAAAACCTTTGCAGTATATCTGTAACCTAAGTTAAAAAACAGGTGTATATCGTGATGATTTTAAGACTACTGTAATAAAACCTATATATAAAAAAGGCTCAAGGCTGATCCTAATAATTATAGACTTATATCAATCCTCATTAACTGATCTAAAATGTAAGAAAAATGTATAAAGAGAAGATTAGTTAATTTTCTTGAACAAAATAAATTCTTTTCTTCAAATCAATATGGATTTTAATGTTAATGCAATATCAAATATTAGTGCTTATTTTTTTTGAAATTAGTAAGTCTACAAATACTTCCAATAGAGTAAGTCCAGTCCTCATTTTCACATGAGGATATGTACTTACATCTGTAGAGTACTTTATCACAACATTAGAGGAATATATAGGCTATATTTGTATAAACATATTCACAACCACTCACTGACGAACGTTGTTTAAGCATAATGCTAGTTGTTATAACAAGAGAGTAATTTGGTTCATTTGCGGCAAAATAAATTGCTCTTTTACAAAATTATAACTGAGCATTAACTCTGTCATTAGTATCTTTACTTTCCATATTTATTTAAATCACAAACAGGTAATGAAATCTAAGCACACACACATATATATATATGGTCAAAACAAATAGTTATAAAAAAGCATAAGTTACATTGCTGAAACATTTCTTAGGGTAAATAATACAGTATTTCTAATCTTATTTGATTGGTATTAGGTAATTAAAGCTGAGAAACATAATAATGACGTACAGAGTTAAAAATTTTCATTGTTATGTTATTAAAACCAGAACTATGTTTTCTATTTCTATTTAAGTATATTTTTCTATTTAAATATTTAGATATTTTAACTACCAAATGCCCAATCTTCAGAATAGAGAATAGAGAATATAGAGAATATATATATGAAAATTTTTTATAAAGATACAATAAAGTGTGTCCCAGAAAAAAATGTAACAATTAAAACATTGATGAGTAGAAAAACAAACAATTGTAATGATGGGAGAAGATGCTCTGTTCTGTACATATGTTGGGGTGTGTATGTTCGTTCCTACCACCAAAGAACACTAATCAATACGTCCAGAAAAAAAAAAAACGAATGAGTTTTGCTTTAATACGCGACATAAGGCGATTTACAAAGTTTTTGTCCAATTTATCACTAGCACATTTCAATTGCCGTTTGAATTCTTGCACGTTCTTCGCTGCTACGTTGCTCTCCTTCAACTTTCTTTTCATTGCTGCCCAATATTTTTCAATGGGGCGAAGTTCAGGGCAGTTTGGTGGATTGGCAGCTTTCGGCACAACGTTCACATTATTGTGTTCATACCAAACTAAAGCCCTGTAACTGTAATGAGGAGTAGCCAAATCGGGCTACAAAATAGTATTAGCATTATGTTGCCTGATAAACGGCAAAAGCTGGTTTTCTAAACATTCTGATATGTGAATATCCTGATTAATTGTCCCTGAAGTGATGAACGCCTCACTTTTCTTTTCACAGGAGCAAATTGCTTGCCATATCAAGAACTTTAGTAGAAATTTTGCTGTGCGTTTGGTTCTTACGTCTGTAGAAACGTCCATTCGACTCTTTGCCACATAATATTTTGGTCCTGGCAGTTGTTGACTGTCGGCCAGAACATAAGTTTCGACATCCATAATGAGACACCTCGAAAATTGCGAAGCATATTCGCATACAGTTTTCGTGCACGCATTTTTGCAATATTTTGTTGTTTCTCGCTTCTGTCCGGCACTTTAACAGCTTGAAACGACTTTAAATCTTGCTGTTTTTAATCCTCTGTACAATTGATTTTGTTGTATTATACCTTTCAGCCATTCTGCGTATAGACGTGCTGGATTTCTTCGATGTGCACTCACAATCTTTCACACTAATGCACTGTCACTTACACCAGCTTTCCTTCCACTCCCTTTCTTCCTGTCACACATTAATGTATCCTTGAAACTGAGAATAATGTCCCTTACGGTTTTCCTATTCAATTTAAGTTCTTTTGCTATGCATGCATATGACCATTCAGGATTTTCTTCATATTTGTAAATCACTTGTTTACGTGTCGGTAGTTGTTTTGATGCCATCTTGCACGACTGTTTGACAACGCCACACGTCTACTAGCTACAGTACTACTCACAACTGCAAGTTTCAAGTACACAATGAAATGAGTCCTGTTCTACTTGTTATTTACGGGAACTTATTTTTAACAAGTTGTTACATTTTTTTTTTTCTGGGACACACTTTATAACCACTACATGATGAATTGATTGGATATTAACATTTTTGAGTTCAGAAGAATAATATAAAAATATGAACAAACTCATCCGTGCTATTGCACGTAAAGAATTCTAAAAAATAAAACTCAATTACTACTACATTTAAACACTAAATAATATAGAAAGAACTGAAAGCACAAAACTAATTTTTCTACAAACAAAACATTACATTTTCAGAACGAAAAACTTCATATATTTGTGTTTTTGTTGTTTCTTGCACATTTTTTCGTTAAATGCTGGAAATCTACTGATATGGTTTTCATTAAATGCGGATTTAAATGCATTATGTATATAGTACTATATTTTGGGTGGGAGCAAATTAATTTTTGCTAAATGTATGAACGTATAAAGTCTTCTGTAAGACGATAGCTTAAACGTGCTGCATATTCAATTTTTTTTTCTAGTTTAAAAATACCTGTTGATGCAAGTTTGAATTTACTGAGTTACCTAAAATGTCTCGCAATCGCTTTAAATAATTTTTTGTTAATGTATTTTTTTCAGTTTCGAAACTTGGGCAAGCCGACTTATCGCATTGGGATATTCATATTCTGTATGCCAAACAGATGCATAGAATACACATTTTGTGGCTGCATGCTGAGCGCTTCAATATCTGATACTGTTAATCAAGCAACGTATCCCTCGGAGTGCTGTTAATGGAAATCTCTTTTACACACAATTCAGGATATACAGCTAGAGATTATTTGTATTAAATTTCAATTTCCTAGAGCAGGAAAACGTTCAACCTCTCTTTTTGTGCTCTAAAATGTTAAATTTCAGAACGTTTCGTATTAAGTCAAAAATATGAGGAAATCATTAGTGCAAACTTTCATTAGACTGTGTTCAACTGTTTCAAAGATCTGACGAACGGCAAAAAGCGTTCTAAGCCCACTTTTCACCGTCAGGAGGCTGCACTTCGTAAAACTCCTTCTTATCCTCAACGCAAGGTACAATGGGAAAATTTATACAAGATTTGGAGGTTTACTTGCGACCAGTGATGATTCCAGAGGTGTTCTGGGCTGAGAAGATTCCTTCCTGAAGTCGTATATCTATTTAGACTCAATGTAGTTTACCATTATTTTTCTATTTGCGCAGTAGTACTTTCCACCTTCCGTGTATTGAAAGTCCCCATGAGATGGAAATCTGATATTACCACTGCTCCAATCTGTTTCCAAGAACTCTGGAAGAGCGAAAAATTCTTCAAGTCCTCTTTTCCCCTGTTAGGAGTAACTTTTCCCAAACTTCTGTGGTATTCCGAGCTTCCAGCTAGAGGTAGTGAATAACTCCTATACAAAATTTCAAGTTCCTATACACAAGAGTATAGAAGTTATGAAATGATAAGTAAAAGAAAATTTTAAAACTCCTTTTTTCTCACTAAAAAATGGAATTCGTAATGTTTCGTCATATCAGTACTCTGGGATTCATTGACAATGCTATCACAGGATTTCAAATGTTTACGGATTATAGTTTCGAAAAAACCTCGTGAACGGCAAAAATAGTTCTAAGCCCATTCCCTTCCATTTATGAAGGGTCTTATTAAACAAACTTCCATCTTACTCTCAGGTCTAGGGTTCAGGGAGACCACTTTCACAAAATTGAAGCTTCTTCACCTAACAGTATCAGATATCCTGTGAATGGCAAAAATTGTTTTAAGATACTTTTCTTCTGTTTGGGATCACATTTCGTAAAACTGTTTTTACTGTCAGTCTTGGGTACATGAAGACCATTTCTACAAACGTTCAAGTTTCTACACTTAATAGTTTCAGAGATGTGGTGAACGTGGAGAACCATGTCCCTCCCCTGTCAGATATCACCTTTTGTAGATTTTCGTCTTATCCTCAACCTAGGTCTCGAGGAAACTATTTTTACAAAATTTCAGTTCTACTCCTAATAGGCTAGATTAAATCGAAAAGGGAGAAGACAGAAAATGGAAAGAGTGTAAACCGTGAAAAAGAGAGTGAGGCTGTAGCAACTGCCATTTAATAAGTCTGAAGATACAGGCATCGGCACGGGGAAGTGGTGGCTTTGAAACAATTTTTAGAAATAAAATAGATTAGGAGATATGATGAACGGCTAAAACATTCAACTCCTCCTTTCCCTACGCAGAGATCCCATTTTATGAAACTCATTATATAATTAACCTAAGGTACATAGAGAGCACTAATAAAAAGAACAGGGTTCTATGCCTAGTAGTATCGGAAACTTAGCAACCAAAACAATCTAGCCCCCTTTTCCAGATTTAGGGTCGTATTTTTGGAAAATCGTGTCTTATCGATCGATACCTATAGATAACACAGGAAAATCCTAGGATGTAAGGGAAATATTTAATCAAATTTTCAGGTTGTATGCTTAACTGTTTCGGAAGTCTGGTGAATAACAGAACTACTTTCAAGGAAACAGATAAAGAATATAGTATTTGCACAATTAATTTCCTGAAATCTTTTGCAGCGCTAAAGATAGATCCTCTGGGAAGTAAGGTTTTTTGAGCATGACTATACAATACTAGTTTCTTCTGATAATTTTTAAAAAATACCGCCTCAACATCGGAGATCATAAGTGGAACACACTGCATATACGCATTTTCGATATCACTGTACTAAGGAGGAAGGGCCTTGAGTGCAGTAAAATATTACATTCTCACCTTCGAAATTTTAGCAGAAACCTGATAACGTCACCCAATCTAACGATAATGCTTGTCCAAACGTCATTTTACATATATACTAGCTGAAATATCCATTCTTCGCATGTATCAAATAAAATATCTGGGTAAATAGACTGAACAACGAAAGGAAAAATATATAGGTCATTTTCTACTACTTTTACATATCCCAATAAACGCTCTCTGAGACCCTTGGTTCGAATTAAAGAAAAAAAATATCTGTGGACCCCACTCGATGGGGACTGTATTTGAAAGACATCGCCTGTGGGAATATCACAATTATCTCAGCGACAGTGAAAACTATGGATTTGACACAAATATCGGTCATTTTGGATTATTTTTATATGTCTCGGTACCCCCTCCCTTCCGCAGGTGATCCCCGGCCCGCATACAATGATAACTGAAATTGAAATTTACTGCCAATAAAAGTGTCACCATTGATCTCAGCGACCGCGAGAACTATGAATTTGACACTAATATCGGTCATTTTGAATTAGTTTTATATGTTCCGGTAAACGTCGTCCCCCTTGAGACTCCCTGGTTCGAATTTTAAAAAGAAACGCTTCGTCTTGGTCTGGGACTTGGAGCAAGGTACCCGTGCCCAAAATTTGGTAACTTTCGGTCCACTCGTCTGGTCCCCAGGCTGCACACAGACAGACAGGCAGACAGACTCACAAACAAACTTTATTTTATTTATATTATATTAGATTATATTTATAACAAGGAACCGCAATTGCCACCTTTCATCTCACAATTTGAAGCTGCAAGATTCGTAAACTATCTTCTCTCTAACCACCTGATTACGCTTACATCAGTTGCAACTTTACGTCAGAGGTGTTGAACTCCTTTTCTCGATTTTCGTTCACGCCAGTACATGCTTTTATATAATAAGATAAGCTAGTTTGCGCTCGTTGACCTAAATTTAACAGGGATCCATCTCATGATAATGAGATCAGTCACCTTCTGAAGATACTGAACTCACACATTTCGGCGACTCTCACTGGTGCGAACAGGAAAGTTAGTTTTCTAACACAGCCTGCAGCGAAATGTCAACGCTGGATACATTTTACAAGAAAACTCTCACAGTTGATTGATTTTGATACTTCAATTACTCTTCACCTTTACGAAGTTCAGGTAACTCAGCATCACATTTGTATACCGCAATTACTTCGCTTGTATATTTCTATGAATTCCAATGTCAGAACTAATTAGGAAGGCCTTCACATTGTCGTTTCGAGGTAAAAGGAACGATACACAAGAGAATTGTAATTAATTAATGCTCAAGTTGTCAGGATAATGGATATTCGTATACATAATTAAATATATACAATCTTGAAATACCTTTTCAAATATGCATGCGTTTCATATTTGTATACTCTTAAGATAACAAAAATATACAAAAATACCAAAATAGCAACATAAAAAACGTTCTAAATTTATAAATTAAACAATAAAGCATATTTTGAGAACTTTATATAAACTTTGTACATGTCATATGTGTCAATGAGCATGATGTCTTGGTGTCTCCAACAGTGCTACGTATTTCTTGGTTTGGCTTATTATGCATCTGTATGATTAACAAAAATCGTGCAGGTAGAGCGAATGAACCAGGCTACCGTGTTCTGATTTAATATGACGATATATATCACTGGTGGCGCATATCACACTGAACTTGGAACAACACATGCCTTGACGAGTTCATGAATTCTTAAGACATTATCTACCTAAAGAGTATTAATTGCAATTTATCATTCTCATTCTGTCATTATTATGTTCAATTTGAAGTACTTGAAGTAATACGTACAAAAAAGTTTAATGAGTAATTAGTGTATTGTTTACAAAGTGGAAGGTACGAGCATTCCCAACTATAACTTACATGTTACTGAAGTAGGTTTTTCCGCTTTTCAAAAATTAATCTTATCTTATTTTTTAACAACTACAAAATTTCCAAATGAAGTATGTTTTGTGATTTACGTAATATAGTTTATCATTAAAAAAACAAGTAATGTCACTTGTACACCACGTGAAGGAGTTTGGTTTTTATAGTGTAATATTTAAACCGGAAGTTGAGGTAAAATTGTACCATTTCTAGTTTTAGTAGAGAGATTAGAGTAGAGATAGAATATATGCCTGGGACGCCTAATTGATTACAGAAAACCGCTTTTCCCATCTGTTACCATTTTCACTCTATAACAAACGCTGAAACCGGGAGTGATTGATTTATATCACTTCCGGTTTAAATAGGAAGTTAAGAGAAAAGATGTTCATATTCTTAGAACGATTCCTTAAATCGATTCCATAAAATTGCTTCTTGCTATTTCTTAGCGTTTTTGCTCTCTGTACATCAATATTAAAAACGGAAGTCGTAGTAGATCACTATTACTTCCGATTTTAGTAGAGACTTGGACATGTAAATGAAGTGTATTGTTGTGACGCGCATTCGATTGCAGGAACCTGCGTTACTCTATCTACTACCATTTTTACTCAATAGGGATTTAAGTTAAAACAGGAAGTGGTTGATTTTTGCCACTTCCGGTTTTTATAGAAAGATTAGACTGGAGATGGGATATATTCTTGGAAAGCTTAATCGATTAAGAAAACTGCTTCTCGCTATAGGTTGACGTTTTTACTCTATAACTATTAACGTTAAAACCGGAAGTGCTTAATTTCAGCACTCCCCGTTAGAATAGGAGGTTAGGAAGAAAGATGATATCTATTTTTAGAATTCTAAATCGGTTCCAGAAAACCTGCTTCCTGCTATTCCTAAGTATTTTTGGTCTGTATAAATTAACTATGAAACCGAAATTTGTAGTGGGTTTCTACCATTTCTGTATTTAGTAGAGACTTAAAGATGGGAATGAAATGTATTATTTACACGTTTAATCGATTGCAGAAAAATGCTTTTCGTTATGTTACAGCATTCTTTCTATAACGATTAACGTTAAAACCGCAAGTTATTGATTAGTGCCACTTGCGATTTCAGTAGAGAGATAAGAGTAGAGATGGAATATATTTTAGGACGCTGAATGGATTACAGAAAGTCGTTTCTTGATATCTATTACAGCTTTTATTCTAAGACCATCAACATTAAAACCGTAAGTGATTGATTTCTGCCATATTCCCTTTGACAAATGAAATGAAATTGTTAAGTTGTACGTCCACGTTTATGCCGGCCAGGCAAAAGGAGACGGTGATAATGAGAAATCAATGAAATGGTGGAATGAAGAAAGTGAAAGAAAATGGGAGAACCCCGAGAAAACCCATTTTTTTGGTTTGCTTTCTTCATTGGTCATGTTTTTGATCTGTATATAATTGCTGAGTTAACAATTGTTTTGTAAAATCATTTCTATTCTTTACCATATTTCTGCAGCCTCACAGAACACCACATATTCCGCAATATCTCATGTATTCTGTGTGTTCTTGGCAACTCATGAACTTAAATATATATTAACAAAAATTACTTCATTCAATTGCTCTTTTTGTAGCTTTACTTCCCTATTTACTCCGTTGAACTTGGGAATTCCGTTTTCTTTTTACTAATTTTTAGGCTTCTATCTTTCAAAGACCTTTTCCAACTCTCTACTTCCCTATCAACTACTAACCTATTTGTATTGCATAGTTCAACATCGTCGCTAAACATCATAATTCGGAGGGCTTCATTCCTCATATCGTGAGTTATAACAGCCATGATAACGTTTCAAGAGGTCCGAGTGAGTTCTGGTGTAACAGTATTTGGCATGTTAATTTCACACTACCTCTTACTTGAGTCGTAGCTTCTGTATAGATTAACCTTCTGTCACTCCTTTCTTCCGCAGAAATCTCCATACTTCCTGACGTGGTTATCTGTCATAGGCCTTTTCATAGTGAACAAAAAACATATAAAATCCTTTTTTGTTTCTCCTATGGTCGTGTGCACCAACGAAGTTCAACTGTTGAACGAGGGTCATAACCAAGCTAGGTGAAAATGTCTGTTGCATCAACAACGTTCAAGGTTGTCTCGGTCAAATGGTGGATAAGCTTGGTTTTAGCTTGAACGGCCGAATTTGTTGGTTTAAACTTCGTTGATCCAAATCAGTCTGTTTACATTCAATAATGTCTTTGTATTTTTCCACTAATGAAATTCTCGTGTTTGGAAAAATTTTTTGCTCGTGGTTTCATTATTTTTTTCATCACAATTACGATCAGTGAAATTAGACTAGAGTACTCATAACTCTATGCACACAATTTCGAAAGTCGAGAAGACCGGCACGCAGTATGTTTTCTTCATTTGTTACTTTGTTAAACGAAGATTAGAGACAAAGGACGACAACCAATCAGGGTCGATTTTACAAATTGACCGAAGTTTACTTAAACGAGATCTACTGAACTGCGTGTTTCAATGGTGCAACAAAAGTCCTGGAACCACGTTTAAACTTGAAAGTTTAATGTTGAAAGCGTTTGAGTGAACGCTTGTTTAAACTGCGCCAGTGCACACGGCTACTAATGTTTTTTTTCATAGTTGTCATAGTATAAAATTGAGTCCGTTGTAATCTTCCCTGGCATAAATCCTAGTTGTTCTTCTCTATTGATCATCCTTTTTTTTAAATCGCTCATCTACAATTTTCTCCTCCTTCATCGTGTGTAACATTAGTTTGATTTCTTTCTAGTTTCCACAGACCTGTATGTCCCCCTGCTCTTTAAAAATGGATACAATAAGAGTAACCTTTCATCGACTTGACATTCTTTTCCTGTTCATAAATCTTATGTATCAAATCACATACGATTATGTACCTTTTGGCCACAAACCCTTCCGTGCTTCCATTGGTATGCCATCTCGATCTATCGATTTTCCCGTCTTCATTTTCTTTAACGCTTTCTCTACTTCTTACTGACTTATTGTTGGTGTTGCTTCAAGAGTTCCATCGCTGAAGACTTTGCAAAGATTTTCATAATTTAAAAGTTTCTCGAAATAACCCTCCCATTTCACTTTGATCCTGACTTCATCAGTAAGCCCCAATCCTTTGTCATCTTTTATTTACCTATTGCGAATAATACCTTTGCTACTTTGTCTCTAGTTTTTGCTAACATATATAGTTTCTTCACTCCTTTTTCGCCGCAACCACGGCCCTTTTTTGCTGCTTTATTAGCCACCTTGAAGCTATATTTATCTTGTCTCAGGAGCATCCCACTTGTTTTTCTCTTCTTCTCTCTTTAATAGTTTCTTGACTTTTCCGTTCCATTACCACGTCTCTTTTCCTGCAGGGAATTCTTTCCTGAAGCTTTTCCCAAAGTTTTCTCTCTAACCATTAGTATAATCAGAGTTCAAATGTATCTTTTACACATTTTTTCATATACCTGTTCTTGATTATTTCAGTGATTATTTCAGTGATTATTATGATGTGAAACATGATTATTTCAGGTAGTATCCAAGTTATAAAAAGGAATCATCTCAGTCTGTGTATCACACTAATTCCTAATAGTAATCAATCAATCGTTTACCTGCCTGACGCTAATAGGCGTGGTATCGTCTTTTGCACGTTCCTCCCATGTAAACAATTCGCTGATTTAAAATTATTGTGATGATTTAATTGCAATTTAAAAACCCTATTTTTTTCAATTTAATTGTTTCAATACACGACAAGAATTGAACCATATTTAAGTGTGAACATTAATACGAGGAGTGATCAGAAAGTAAAGTTACAAAGCCTGCAGGGAAATGTATATATATATATATATATTTATACAACCAATACAGCCAACAGATAGTACATAGGTTATATTTCGATGTAGTCTTGATATCGGTTGAGGCACTTCTCGCATCGTGGGATGAGTTTAAAAATTCCCTTCTGGAAACAATTCTGCCCTCGTGTGATGAGCCACGTTGCCACGAAGAGTTTCACTTCCTCGTTTGAAGCGAAGCGACGGTTTCTATGTACTCCTTCAAGTGCGGGAATAAGTGAAAGTCGCTTGGAGTGAGTTCCAGGCTTTAGGAAGCGTGGTAGATGATGTCCCAGCGAAACTGTTTCAACAATGCGGTGGTGTTCTGAGGTGTATGCGGTCGCACGTTGTCGTGAAGAAAGATGACACCCTCGGTGAGGAGTCCTGGTCATAAACCTCTACCAGCTGCCGGTTAATTTCAGCCGCGGTTACGTTTCGATGACAGAAATCGAATAACTGAGGAGACTTCTTCGCGAGAGCAGTTTTCCAAACGAGTTGCCATTTGTATTTACCTACAACTAGCGCAGTAGGTGGCGAGTGACTGAAACTCTACATAGTTGCCAACTCCAAGTAGTAAAATTACCACACTCCCCTCAATTCTCTATAACAGACGAAACTCCACAAATATCAGCCCTGTAACCTTAGATTCTGATCCTTCCTCGTATATTGTGGCGACTATTTGTAACTTAAACCGTATTCTTTCAATTTAATTGTTTCAAAGTGAATCTTAACGATGCTGAAAATGAACGTGCTTTGGTGTTTATTATTAGGGCAAGACGCAGTAACCATATATTTAGGTTCAAGCCTTGACATTTGTGTGACCGTATGATAGTTGATGGCGAACTAAGAAAACAAATACTCGTACATGTAAACAACTAGAACTTTCAATTAAACTCAGTTTTAACTTATAATGTACAGCGGTCGGAAGGTTCGGGCGTAACGACTGGTATAAATGATTCTCAGGACTGAGACTATATAATATATTCTCTTAACAATATAAATTTAAAGTATTTACTCTTCAACACAATGTTCTTTCTTTTAGTTATTCTAAACTTTACTCACATTACTGGCAGACATGGAATTTCACCAAGGCAATATGACTCAGTGAGCAACATACGATCCTGAATATATACAAATTAATTTCATTTATCGTAGCAAGTAATCAGCTTTCAACCAAGATATTGTTAGCTTCGTTAATTCGTTAGAGTTAACTAGTAAAGCCATATGAGAAATACGTATATTATCACTTAGTGTTCAACAAGAAATTTGGATGGAGCACTTGTATATATACATCGCTCACAAAGTCATACTAACGACATTTAATTCATATAGGACCAACGGATGGCCAGCCGGCTGCCTTTGTATTCTATAAAGAAACCTTCCGATGACCGCAACACTCCTAATAAGCCATGAACGGTACATGTGTATTGTTTTAGTTATTTTAAAATGTTAATATTATACTGATTATTTCTATCTGTAGGTGTGCACAGGCATTCTAGTATTAACACACACATTAACACACGTGTTAACACAGGCATTCTAGTGTTAATGCGCATCCTAGCGCATTTATCTTCCAGGGCTAGATGTGTGCCACTAGACTAGTAAAGCATGGATAAGATAACGAGATCTCCCCTGATGACGCTTATAAAAAGAGTAAATGAGGAGCTGAAGTGAATTCAGAGATTCAGAATAAAGATTAGGGATACCACATTTATAACAACTCAATGATTAAATTTCCATTACCCAAGTATTCATTAGCATACGTTAATTAATATTACACAATATAAGGCTCCCTGGCATGTTCAAGAGGCCAGACTATTAAAGTATTTCTTTTTACTAAATAATAGGATTGCCCGAAGGCGTGATTCTTTTCGCTTTTTTTTTTAAATATCAAAAGTACCTAAAATTATAATTTTCCGATTTCTCACCATCACATTCGTGAACAAGCACATTAACTTTTGACTTTGAAGTTTTAGCTGTCCTTCTTCCCTATAACGAGGCCCTATAGTAATTGATTCTTGGCTGAGAGCCATTTTCGGGATTTGAGACTTAATTTGCAATATACATTGTGGGTGAATTACTCGGTTTATACCACAAGTCTCCTACATGTTGATTTTTTAAAGTCTTTACTAACTGCAACAAGATAGCACTAGGAGTCAACTTGAAAAAATATTAATGAAGAAAATAATAATAACAGAAGCAAGAAACTTCATTATAAAATGTTAAGAATCAAATAAAATATTGGTATTGTCTTGCTGTCTAAAATACAGAGAGGAGAAAACAGGCTAATGAAAATATAAACTGCAAGATCACTCTTTCAGTGGTACACGAAAAAGTTGGTTAGTTAAAATTCAGCGTCTCTTTTCAGTGGTGAAGCAATGTAAGACGTGGACCTACAGTTTAAAGTGGATTCTGAATTACAGTATTACCTTAAATGTTCAAGACTCTCTCACGAAAACTCGAATCAGGAACCCCATGTACTAAAAGCACGCGCGCTAGACACTAGACTAACGAAGAACATCACCTTTGAAGTGAAGGGACTTCAATGCAATTTCTCTCTCGCGTGTGAATGGAAGTTGGGTCATTTCGCTGGTGTGTTGCTATCTTTGACCACACCTGGGGAGGATTTGGCTGTGGTGACTTTATAATGTGATATATACATATGTATTAACAAGTGTTCCTCATAATAGTGGTTTACTATATGAGTTCTGAGCGTCTGAAAGTTCCGTACCGATGGCTCAAAACCAAATTTGAGAGCCAACATGTATTATTCTATTAGTTATGACGATTCGAGTTGTTGAGTTGATTTTAGTTTAGCATCCCTTTCAGCAACGAGGCTATATGAAACGTGGACCTACTGATTAACATGGAATCCGAACCACATGAGCTCCGAAGGGAATCGAACCCGGGTCTTCCGCGCCAAAGGCACGTACGCTAACCGCTTAGCCATGGAGGAGCTCTATGACGATTCGATACAAAAGACAGAAGTGTGATCTCGGTGGGGACATTCGGTAGAAAAAGTGTAACAGTTTTTTCATGCCAAGTTTCCTTGGAATTCCATCACTCAACACTGTGCAAATGCCGAAATGGTACCTTACATAATAGTCCGAAATTGCTCCATTTCTTCCTAATTCTTTTCTTCCTCCCCAATACTCCGGGAAACGTGATCACCGAAGGACGTCATCCCTCATACTTAACGGGCTAACATGGCCATTAATGCCGAAAGCCAAAAAATCTCATCTCTAACCCTAATCGTAACAAAGAAAGTGAAATTAATCAACTTCTCTAAGAAATTAATATATTCAAACTCCCTGTATAGATCAAAAGGCAATTAAAATGTGGAAGCTTCTGTGTACCTATCTTTCCATAATAACGAATAAAATAAATTCTCAAAACAGAAAATGAGCTTGAGTTGGGGAATAATAAAATATACAGTAACAAATCTCTTTCTAGTGAATGAATAATGAACTACATTCCATATTTTAGCGCTCGTATTTGCTTTCAAGATTTACATAGCGAAGAGGGGAAAAAATCCATGGTAACTGAATCCTTTAATTACATGCACGCATTACATACATGATCGACTAAAATCAAATATTGGAAATACATACCGACCACAGATCTTTGTTTATGCTCTCAGTGCAGCGATCAGTCAATATTGTTATATTATCTGTCTTAATGAAAGCCAGTCTCAATTACCGACTGCTGTGACGGATGTAATCTATCAAAATCCTAGAATGTTCTTTCTCCATCACTCACAGAATAATATGATAGATGCAAATGTCTAATATTCATTATCAGTTCCTGTCATTATGTTACTCCAATTAGTTTTCTAGGATTAAAAAAAAAAGTATATTGAAGAAGAGTGATGGCGAATAGTGTTCCTGTATCGTAAGATTTCGAGTTCTAATTCCAATGTTTTGCGTCCTGACTAAAGGATTGTCTTTGTACTTCAAATGTTGGGATTATACTTTTCGTTATAGACAAACTTATTCATTTCCATAGTTTGTTTTTATGTATTACTTTCTCCACTACAAAATAGCTTCACAAAGTATGTGGAAAGTTGTCAGTAGACAAATAAATTAATACTTGGGCTAGAAGTCGCTTGACACTAGTAGTTATGAAGCTCTGAATTGACTAAATATAAGCATTGCATAGACAATAGCATCAACTGATTGACATAACCAATAGCCTACTTTATGGTGTGGTTTGTGGCAATACGTGGTTAATGAATAATCGGCGATTCGTGGATAATACGTTGTAAGAAGTAATTTTATAAATGATTTAAGCATTGTTACATTTGTAAATACTGTAATTATGAGTGTAAAATGAATAGAAAGTTACCAAAAGATGAACATGTGTTTGTGCTTCAAAAATGGTGTCCACAATTTACGAAAATGTGATTAAGTTATTTATGCAGTGTTTATTATTAAGTTTTCTTCTGAAAATTTGTATCTTACGCATTTAAAAGAGTGTATTACATCTAAATTTGATAAATTGTCATCCAACAACATTGGTGTTGTAATAGGTTCTCCTGTGCTTAAAATATGTATTTTATGCTTTGAAAACGATGAACGATAACTTGAGCACTTGATTTAGGTAATATAACTTAATGTTAGGATACAGTTTGCAGTGGTGCCCACCCCCCCTAATGTCCATGACGCACCCCCCCTCAATTGTCAATCTGTAGGTGTTCTTCCATGAAAAAAAAGATCTTTTCGATTAATTTTTACACCCCCTCGAACATATTTATATAGATTTTTAACCCCCCAAATATTTCAATGACGCAGTTTGCGTCATAGCCCCCCCTTGTGGGCACCCCTGTAGTTTGTAATAGTTTCATTGTTCCATGATTGATAAATAATTCATTTTATGAATCACTTCTGTATAACTTGTTTTGGAACTGGATGAAGGGAAAGAAACAATATTAATTCCAATTTAAGGTATCTTTCAAGGCATCATTGCACAAGAAAGATTCTTACAAATTTCATTTACAATGATGGTATCAGAAATCTAAATCAACACCACCTTAGCATCCAGTTTGCAAATTTCTGTGTCACGCCCCTCAGATACATTATTTAAGAAATGACAGTCACACCTTCATGATCAACTATTATTACCACAATTACAAGCTTTGTATTGTATTCCAAGGTGTTGAAGGAATCAAGATACCAGAGAAAAGTAATACAACTAGTGGCTATTAAATGAACATTCAACATGTGGTTTTATCATATTCGTACTGAATCAATTGGACGTTCATAGATCATTCCGATATTTTATAGATGTAAATTCGACAATTCACGAGCCTCGCCGCTGATGTTCTCATTAAACCGTAAATAATCAGCCAACTGATCGTCATGGGCATCCACCGAATCCCATGAGCTAATGAAGTTGAACCCTAAGCTATTTGTATCAAACACTAAGACGATAGCTATTAGGGGAAGCCTTCTGCAGGATTTTCAGTAGGCGTAAAAAGGACCAGTGTTTATATAGTAGTGGGTGGGGATTAAGAAGCTGCCTACATTAATAAGTAATGGACTGCGTGTTAAGAAAGTGAGAAATAATATTGTTGAGGACTGACACATTGACCACAAATAGTACAGATGAACTTGCTTTATGTGATTGGCCTTTGGAAGGCCATAACTCAATAACGTTTTCTGATCATTTTTGAAGTAGCATAAAAGATAAATCATTAAAGTAGTTGAACATTAAGAGAATATTATGTTCGATGGTAATCACATTGAATTGCTATCATTAATATAGAAAGGAGGTTGAGGTTTCAAACGATTAAAAAAAAAAGCTGTTAAGGAACTTAATGTAACTAATAGAAATCGTTATTAAGTGCTTGAGAAACGTTTCAAATTGCAATTAAAAACAAGTAGCAGTGTTACATGTACGCCAAGCTAAGGAGTTTGGTTTGTATGGTGTAATATTGGGACCGGAAGTAGTAGTATAGTTCTGCCACTTCCGATTCTAGAAGAGAGATTAGAGTGAGATTGAACATATTTTTTGGACGCTTAATTTATTGTACGAAACCGCTTCTCACTATCTATTATCGTTTTTACTTTATAGTAATCAACGTTAAAACCAGAAGTGGTTGATTTTCTACCATTTTAGGTTTGAATAGAGAGTTAAGGGAGAAGAATAGGACTATTCTTAAAACGTTAAATCGATTCCAAAAAGAACTTCTTTTTGCCATCTCTTATCGTTTTTGTTGTAGAAGATGTAGATGGATGTAGATCAATATTGAAATCGGAAGTTGCAGTAAATTTCGATCACTTTTGATTTTAGTACGGAATTGAGGATGGAGATGAAATGTACTCTTTAGACGCTTAACCGATTGCAGAAAAGTCTTCATGTAGGAAATAGCCAATCCATAAAGTAATTCTTGAGATATTTGTCTTCCGGACGGACACACACGGACACATGAGCAGCGTAAAAGTATAAAGGAATTTTGGTAAACTCCTGTTTCAACGGCTACACATTATTACTTTGTTCTAAAGCCTTATCTATCAAACAAACCTTTTCTGACGAGCAAATAATTTGAAATACTATGAGAAGATATTTATTTGAAAGCAAACGAATACTTACAATTTTACGGTACCAAACGTCACTTACAACGTGAACAGTACTTAAACAATTTAGTTTTAAAATCATAACAATCTATTAAAATTCATCTTTAATAGTGAAATAATTACGAAGGAACTTTATCTTTATACAAAAATACGATATATTTATCCTTTAATTCAGAAAGAATTGACAGAAAGTTGAAAAAAAATACCTTATGTATAGGACTCGTCTCACAAGGTACATTCGCGAAGTGTCCCCTCGGGATTCGTGTAAAATTGATTCAAATGCAAAGTTTTCCGTGTCCCAATGTGTATTGTACTAATTTTAATGGCCCATACTGGTAATTTGTATATTTATAGGCTTTCATATATCCGGAATTCAATCACGCACTATTATACGCTCGAACATAAAATTACGTTTAGTCTCTTTAGATGTAACCGGACATAAACGTGAGCATATGCAAAACAAATTGTATCAAGTATTGCTTCTCTTACACATGTTACCCAACCCGGCCGCCTCCTTGGATCCGCCATATTAGATTCAACTTTCGGTTTTTCAAATGGAAATAGGTAGAAGTAATACATCAAATTCATGTACAATTTTGTCGGAAATCTGTTGGTGTAGTGAGTTTAACCGTAGCTTGTACCGTTTGCAAGGTATAGTGTTAATGTCAGACTCTTCACGAATATTGAACCAAATAGAAAGTTGTGCAGGGCCCGTGTCATATGAATTCTTTTACGTGACTCCACGTTGACGAAATATTCTTTGAATGTACATATATACAGACACACAGACGTCAATACGGAAATGGTAGGTCTTCACCCAAATCTGGTCGTATCTGGATTTACATTAAGCATTTTGAATGTAATATATTTCCTTGTATCGAAGTTATAACAACCACTCACAGAAATGTAATAAGATTATGACACCAATGTTGTAAAGAATGTGTTTATACCTACAGTATTTTTCCAGTTAGAAACTGTTTTGATTTGTCAACATCAAAAACGTAAGCGTAATCGTACCTAGTACTACTCTGCAATATCTATTTGCGAAGTGCCTGGAGGAATTTGACATGCAATACCTTCCATACGGAACAAGGTACGGTAAAATTCACTACACCAATGAATTTCCGAGATACTGGTACATGAATTTGATGTACCACTTCCACCTATTCAAATTTGAAAAACCGAAAGTTGAATCCAATATGGCGGATCCAAATGGCGGTCGGGAAGGAAATGAAAAAAATGAAATCTTTAAGTTTTACGTCCCACGGTTATGCCGGTTAGGCTAAAGGAGACGGTGATGATGAGAGATGAGTGAAATGGTGGAATGAAGAAAGTGGGAGGAAACGGGAGAACCCCGAGAAAACCCACGAGCACGGTGTTTGTCCACCACAAAGTTCACTTGACGGAGGCTGGGATCGAACCCGCGACCCCAAGCACCAGAGGTGAACGCTCTACCACTGAGCCACCGCGCCCCCCTCCCGGTCGGGAAGGGGGGTGACATGTGTCAGAAAAGTAGTACAAAAGCAATACTAGTTTTGCATACGCCCACATTCATGTCCAGTTACATCTAGAGAAACTAAAAGCAGACTTTTGTGTCCGAGCGTTATAGTAGTGTATGATTGAATTCCGGATATATGAAGGCATGTAAACATTCAAATTACTGGTATGGGCCGCTAAAATTAGTACAATACCCCTTGAGACGCGGAGAACTTTGCATTTGAATCAATTTTACCCGAATCCCGATGTATTTGAATCAATTTTACACGAATACCGAGGGGACACTTCGCGACTGTACATACTTTGTCAGTGGCTATATCGTTCATGCTGAATGCAGAGCTACTTCTAATGTACAAATCCTAACTTTACAGTCATTAATTTGATTTAATTTTAAATTATTCTAGAAAATCTTTAAGTTTTACGTCCCACGGTTATAAATTATTCTAGAATTGATATTAAATTTAACAAGAAGCAAGCTGTCACACTGCATTTATTTGAGTCCCACTCTAATCCGAACTAATTGAGACCGAACCCTGTTTGGATTACGTCATTGTTCGAATTAGCCGAAATAACAGTAAAATCGCGGTTTGAAGTGGGTGAACGGGTCTACTGTGTTGTAATACATAGCGTATAGTATTTCGAAACACGTTTTCTGACTACAGTATACGTAATGTACTGGAAAAATCTTAATAATGTTGATGCCTTTGTTTTTCCACGTACAGTAGTTTATGAGACGATGGCGAAACTACGCATCGTCCAATAGACTCTCTTTACTGCGAAAAAATACAATAACTGGGTTCATGTCTTGTAACAGGTAATACTAGTACGATACTATGATACTATGGTAGATACTAATACAGTACACTACCAGTATTGTACGTTCAGTTTTATATTACAGTACAGTATTCTACTACATTACTGTATTTCACTCATACTAAACCTATAAGTTTCAATATTGTACAGTACATGCTGTATTCTATTTCAAACTTTGTGTAATTGTCGTAATGCGACTTAAAGCTTAAATACAGGTATTAAAGAAAAAAACTGTATTTAACGAAAGTTTACTTTGTTTTCTACGAAAACATGTACCCATTTTCATCCTTTTAGTTGTTCATTTTCTAAAAGTGTTTATTTTCGCCACAAAATAAATAAATAAATAAAATTTTTATCCGGGATCTGTTCGGATTATCGGGACTCCACTGCATATCTATCTATATCTATCTATATCTATATCTATCTATCTATATATGTATCTATCTAACTATACATACACACACACACACACACCACACACACACACACATATATATATATATATATAGATATAGATATAGATAGATAGATATAGATATAGATATAGATAGATAGATATAGATATAGATATATATACGTAAAATGTCAGAAAAGTAAAACGCTCCACCGTATTTGCAGCTGCATATTTTAATACTTAAAATGTATCTCACGTCAGCGGGATGTTAGAGCAAATATTGGCAAAACTCTCTCCCTTACTTTCCTGGTTTTCGGCGCCGGGAGCGTGAAGAGCGCTTGTGAGTACCGTAACATACGAGGTTAATATTTGTGAGTAAAGGTGGCATTCCACTGAAAGAATTTATGCAACGGAGCTCTCCATCGTTTCCAGGCATGTCGTGGGAATCATATTGAGTATCTTAGGTACGAGCGTTGGAAGAGCTAGGCCACTAGGTTTATTTTTTTTAAAGCTTCCTTCATATTTACATAGTTGTCAGTAAAGAGTCAGTTAATAAATTTTGATTTGTTTGAGATACCTCTAACACGATTAGTATGTAAATACAATGGCGGTGGAAGGTAATTTTTAATCGTTTCTTAAATATAACGTACTGTGTAGGTAGGAAACTTCTCTATGGATTGACTGCCTTAAAATTTAGGATTTCATTATGAGAAATTATATCAGAAAAGTCTTGAGGGAAAATTAAAACTTTACCACTAGAAACCTACGGAGACAACGTACCTAATGTACTAATTTCAGATAATTTTTAACTAAGTACATTAAGTAAGTTTCATTTCCTTGGTATAAAGCAAATAAATAAATAAATAAATAAATAAATAAAATATGATACTAATAACTTCTACCGATGTGATTCCCCTCATAGATCTCTACTTAACCATACATCACGTCTTAGATAACGTATTTTATAGTCAATTAGAAGCAAACAACGAGAAAATTACTTTAGGCTTGGAAATGTGAGTGTGGAGAAGAATCAAATAGTGTGTGTGTGTGGATTGAAAAATTAATAAGAAAGTTGTTAGAATTATTACGAAAAAAATGGAAGATATTAGACAATAGTTGAGTATAAACTGTAACTTGTTGGGTGACTGGATTAGAGTTTAGCGTCACATTCAGCACCAAACTTATATAAAACTTTGACTTACAGCTCTATGTGAGCTCCCATCGGGAATTGAACCCGGGTCTCCCACGTCCAAGACTCCTACGCTAACCACGTAGCCATGAGCTAGCTCAAGGAGAGAATAAATTGTAGTCTACAAGAGAGGTAACAGAAGTATATTGTAAGGGAAGGAAAAGCTCGATAAGAAGAACAGATTACAACAGATAAGATAGTATATTTAAGTGGAAAAACTCGTACATCAGAACGACAAGTTAGGTGACAAGAATGCATGGAAGCTTTACAATTTAAGGAAACTGATCTCCCAGTTATAACAATCAATCGGGAAAGGCTATAATGTGGAATGGCCACCACGTACAACTGATTTCATAACAAGTACTTTGCCATATGAAGTACGAAATTTGGGGTGTGCAGGGTAAAGATATGGTGCCTGGATCACCTTTGGGGGAACAGAAAACCCAGCAATTAGATGTATCCTGAACAGAATTCAAAACGTTTGAACAAGTATGTTGAAGATGTGAGTAGGATCATGTTCCGAAATAGGGTAATATACCATTAATATATTTTTCAGTATTTCCAGATTCTTATAGCCATTCTGTGTCGTAATGTAAAATTCTGTATTTTACTTAAGGAATGTCATGCGACGTATTCTTAATCTTCGTCTTACTCTTTTCTTTTACATTATTTCTTCACGGAGGGAGATCATGTGGTTCGTATCCCATGTTAAGCTGTAGGTCTATGTCTCATATAGCTTCGCTGCTAAAAGAGACGTAAAATTCAAATCCAAATTAAAAAAAAATCCTACATTACTCCTTGTATCACACGTATTACAATGCAATTGACTCTCATAGTCAATCCATGTTCGTTATGCACTTTCATGTAATATCATCTCGTTATTCGTGATGCTTTTAAGTTCTCGAAAATGCTCTTTCTAGTTTCCACTGCAGATGCTCCCTACCTCTAATCGTTTCGAGGTGAAAAGTGAGGAAGATAACGCGTTAATGAGAATTTCCTGTTGCTACCTGCTGGTTACGTCGCCACAATTAAATTGGAACGTCATTGAGAGCAGATCAAACATGGGTACTCCAAATAGCGTCTAAGTTTAATTTTGATACAAACGTTAGTGAAACAGGAAGAAAAAATATATCAGGTGTTCGGTAGGAATGTGGCAAGTGAGTGACAGAATAACGATAGTTAAAAAATTAAGAGCAGTGATTAATTTCTCGAAGACTCATCACGTATGAAGCGACTGCAAGGTTTAGGCACTGATACACTTAAGGTGGCTTTCAGGACAAAACATTGGCCATTTCACCAGATTAGGATCATTAGTTGATTGTTGAAGATTAGCGTCTTTTTTCAAGCACCGAAGTTGTGAGAAATGGACCTATAATTTAAGGTGCAATCAGAACCAGAAAATACATTCAAATTTGACTGCTTTTTCACCTGAAACAAACCCGGTACTTTGTTAACAAAATACACTCCTCCATTAGCAGGCAGAGCCTTCCATCAGCTTATAAAACGGTAGAAAGTAGGACGATGGGTTTCACATAAGATGACTGCGCCTCGAACAGCCCCACGAGCAAATGACTATCTCTTCGTTATCTTGTGATCAGCCTCTGGGCAGAGTGCTGATATGCGATGAAAATAGCTTCTTCACGACACACCAGCGCGTTACCATCATTGGTTGTCAGTACATGAATCCACTCCGAAACAACAAAAACCAATGCTGAATCAACGGTTATGCTCTGTATTTGGCGGACTGTTCTAGTGTACGTCATGAACTGGTGTCACTTCGCCAGTTGATCGACAAAACTGTGTATTCGAAGCGATTCGAACCTGACCATGAAAAAATGATGCCTGTGGAGTCATTGGTTCTGACCTGTAAAAATGTTATTCTGCTTCAGAACAACGTAAGTGCATACCTGACATGATTAGGAAAAACCCTCGTATTCTCGGAATATTGATCCATCGAATTACCATTTGTTTAATCCGTTAAACAACCTGAAGAAAAGATGGTTTCGAGCCCTCGACGAGGTGATCCATATACTAAGTAACTTCTTTGGTTCATGTATTTCTCAATTTGTCGCTGTTAAATACATAGGCTGTCCGAACATTGGAGACAGACTGTTACCACCGATAGAGTCTATTTCTGATTTTGTACGTACCTCTTACTTCATGCTATTGATTTCACTCGGTAAGATCAACATCTAAAATAACTTTCTTTTTAGTACCTAATATAACACAATAACAAAAACATACTCGTTACTTAAAAGTTCTATAATACTTGTTTTTAACTTTAACATCTCATTCATATATTTAAAACACAATTATACAATATTTTTGGTGTTTAACGAGAAAAACCTAACGATGATATATATATATATATATATATATATATATATATATATATATATATATATATATATATATATATATATATATATATAAATCGGTAAATATCATTAGGTTGAACAACATGATAGTATCTAGTTTCCGAGAAAACAGATATTTTGTTTTGTAAACCTGCTAATGCCGCACGAGAACCATGCCCCTTATAAAGCCCCAAGATAAAACTAACACTGGAGTATATTTTCATCAAACATTCCATTATGACGCTAGCAAGACGACCGTAAACAGCATAGATAATTATAATTAAAAAAAAATAAGTTTAACCCTTACTCCTTAATTTATATTCCTCTATAATATTGTCCAAAGATAAGTATCACACCAATTGATAGATCACAACAAACTGAAGAAAATAACAGAATTGAGGATAAATTCTGATGCGTAATTTAGGAGAAAATGAAGAAAGATTAATTTCTATGGCATTAAAAGGCATATTGTTCTTTGCCAATCTGATGCAATGGCTAGTTCCTTTCTTTTGAGTTGGAATTGAATATTTTTATTTGTTTACTTTCGTAGTGCATATACTATATATATATATATATATATATATATATATATATATATTTCTCACTAAATGCTCAAACTTCAAAACGCACTAAGTATAGAATCATCTTCCGTACTCAATATTTTTCTCTCATTGTTTTACAACGATATGTTGTATTTTTAATTGTTTGTATTCTTTGGACAAAATGTGTGATTTTGTCTACAAAATATGCACTAGCCAGGTAGGTTAAAAAGAAGAAGAAAAGAAAATATATACTATAAATCAATGAATTAAATCAATGAATGTTTTGTTGTTATCATCAAGACGACATATTTAGATATTACTATGGTAACAGAAGCAAGGTTAGGCATAATGTCAACTACCTTTTAAGAATCATAACGTTTATAAAAGGAAGGTATACAATAAACGACATTTTGTATTATGTCAATTTAGTTTACTCATTGTGGGGCTCAACAAGATAGGATAATGTTAGAATCAGGACAATAGTTATAGTTTCCGTGTCCCGTTCAAAGGTACAAAATCTACAACTTCACCTCTAAGATAACTGACCAGGAAATGAAAAAAAAAAAAAAAAAAACTTTCAAAAATGCTTTTGCTAAATTGTTCTTTTCTTTCATCGAGCGCATTGTTTCTATGCAGAAAGATCTGCACAGCAACTAGACGGATCACGTCTAAACATGGAGTGCGCTTAATTAATCAATTGGCAAGACATCAAACCAGCAGTATCGCTCTTATTTATCTTATCCGTTCAACTTGTAAGAGTCAGAACATTAATTTCCTAACACCTTGTGTTGAAATTAGACCAAACATTTTGTGATGATTTAATTACTTGCAAGCGTTCAAATAGTCACTTACCAAACATACCCTATGTATACACGACTCCAAAACTGCATTACCACCTGCAATTCTCCCTTTCCTGCAATAGTACGCAATCCAAAAACAAGGTCGTTGAGGTGGTTGAGAATTAGAAACGGGCTGAACCAAGTCTCAATTTTGTTAGAAACAAAGCAGTGTGCAGTTAGAAACTGCAAATAAGAGAATAAATTATTAAGAATGACCATTTTATTATCGTAAGGGCAATGGATGGCATAAAATGTTACAAAATGATCATACTTAAGCAGTTCAAACAAGACGAATGGTAAAAACGATATAAGAGGAAAGCACTTTTTCTCCTACTTCCAAATAAATCTCATAAAAAAAGAAAAAGGTTACATAAGGTAAAGCCTTAATATAAGGGAATAGCAGCACACCACACTAAACGGAAAGAGAGACAAACACAGAATAAGGGGTACTAGTGGCGTAGCAGACTTGCGGCCCTCACATGCAAGACAAAGAGATTTGACCCTAGATATAAACCCAATTGTTATAATAATAATAAGTATTATTATTATTATTATTATTATTATTATTATTATTATTATTATTATTATTATTATTATTATTATTATTATTATTATTAAAAACTCTGCCTACGAGCGTGTGTGCATATAGCGGTCATGTGTCACTTTTTGTCAATTAGCTGTCTCAAAGACTAAAAGAGATGGAAATCTCCGAGAGAGAGAAACAAAAAAAAAAAAAAAAAAAAAATCTTAACATAAATTCTAGTTCAAAGTTGGAAGCATTTGCTTTAGACAGGTGCCTTTTTTGGTTCTTTTTTCTGGAGCAGAAAAAGTCTGGTGGTTAAGAAGTTACAATATGTAATATTGCAAATTTCCAACTGGATTTATTTACATTGCAATTTGTGGTCACAAAGAAATTGTCTTTAGAAGATATTATTGTAAAAAATAAGGTTTATTTCTTCATCTATCGCGATTCTTAGGGGTCCTCTATACCTCGCTCCTAAATACCCATATGAAAAATTTAGAATGTTGATATATTCGCAATATCGAATGTTGATATATATCAATCTCAGTATCGACGAAATCGATATATGGACGTATCGGACAGGCCTAGATCTGAGAAATGATGCAATAATAATAATAATAATAATAATAATAATAATAATAATAATAATAATAATAATAATAATAATAATAATAATAATAACATAGAAGAAAAATCCGTATGAGGACAGATCGCATTAAAATCTGTAAAAACGCTCCTAACATTAGGCAAAAGTTACAACATAGTCGGAATTGGAGAGAAGTGTCCTGATCTCCAGAACATACCCCCTGCATATATCCCTACAACTATTTGAATGTTAAACGATATGTTTCCAGGCAAATTTCAGGTAGAAAGTACGGCTATTGAACTCACAAGAGCCGTAAGATAAATTGTTTTTAAATTTTACGTTCCATGGTTATGCCAGATAACCTAAAGGAGAATTCGATGAGAATGAAAGAAATAGTGGAACAAAAAGTTGGAGGACCAGAACTACGAGGAAATCCACACACACGGTGTTTCTTCAGCACAATGTCGACTGAGCAAGAGCTGGGTAGAACAGGCTGAACCATTAAATTTACAAAACATCAATAATAATAAATACTAATAATAATTATAATAATGATACTAAAATTTTCAAAGTTGTCCTAGAATTGGGTAAAACTTAAGAAAAGGTCGGGATTTCGGGGAGGAAGGTCTGCACCTTCAAGATACACCTCTGGAACTACCCAAATTTTAAACCAATGTGTCATGTAGAAAGTGTTCTACTGTACGTTTTAAGGAAAATAACTGTAATAAGTAAGACATATAATAAAATAACTTTTAGGATATGCAAAGCTAGTTATAAGAGGTTTGCTACAAAAATATATACACAGACCATAATTCGATGAGCTCCGAAATACGAAGTAACAGAATAGAGTATAAGATTCAGTCTACAGAAGAATTGTTACTTAAGGAATGGACATACATTATTTCGGGAATCGAGATAAGACGAGAAATGTTTACGATACTTTGCGCCTTGCCTCGGTTCTCATCTCCAAAGCGAGACGATAATTTGAGTTAGCCTTGTCCCGTCTCAAATGTAAAATCTTATTTCACGTCTCGATTTTGGTTCGTTTTAGAAACGATAAATTACTCTTCTCGCTGGCAACATTAACCACAACCGAAACATTCTTGCAAAAGTCACGTTTCTGCTTATAATGGTATGATCTAACTTTTAATATTCTACGAGATTATTATTATTAGTTTATTATTATTACCATTATTATTCCTGAAGATTTGATAGTTGAAGCATTGAAACATAGGAGTATTCAGATGTCTGAAGATAATCAAACGTGTGTCATCCCCATTCAATTGCAATTAAAAATTCTAAAGGAAAAAAAAAAACTTCCTGATGTAGATCCGATCCGACAACCTAGAGATTACTGGCAAGGCGCCTTGACCAGTGAACCACGACCACTATTCGCTAAATGTTTTTCCTTTACTATAAATTAGGTTTCTTTGTCTCTGCTTACAAAGTTATACGTTATTTTCCTTCGCTTGAAAACGTCTTTCGTATTTTTTTTATGGTGCTATTAGTCTATAATCTTTGGCATAGTTTATATTAATGACTTGAGTTGTTCTTAAACCTTTTGTTCCCAAACCAGTTTCTTCTCCACACCAAACTACAGATATAACAGATTGAATTCTCATGCTCTGCATTTGGTTCCTAAGCAGTCACCATTAACTGGTCAATTACTTATGTCCAGCACGACACATTTTGGTGTAAATGACTTTACAGGAAAAAGGCGGTCAGTTCCAATACTGAAGTTAGTAATATTTGGGTTTATAGCTTCACGTGGCATGATAGTGTAGGGCTAACGTAGCGGATTTACAAGCAATACAGTTATCCAACCTAGGTTCAAATGCTGTTCACACCCAAATCCTTTTTTTAACAGATTGATCGAAAAAAATCGACTTTTCATACTAGACTAACAATCCTTAACACCTGTAATATGATAGAGACGATTTACGAATGTTGGTTGAGAAAGGGCAAGGAAATTACCAGGATATTCGAAACATTTCATTGATCTGCAGCACTTTTTGTGTTATCGTTCTCAGAAAGAAACTCTACACCAGTTGTAAGCAAAGTTTGTGTCGCGAAATTAGAGGAGTTTTAGTTATCGTGCAAGATTTTCAAACGGAAAATCTCGGTTCAATTCCCCCAGGTAATATCGTTTTTTCGCATAAAATAATGGCTGCAACTGCGAACTACAACGTTATATACACAATAGATAAAATCGACACTGGATGTTCAGAGCAAATAAATCTTCCCAGATGTCTAGAAAATGTACTCCTCTTTGGTTATTTCAAAACAAGATTTTATTCTTATTAGTTTGACACAAAATTTGTTTCCGTCCTATAATTCAATGTGTTTTATTTATATTTGAAATTTGAAATATGCAAGGTCTGTTACATCTATAAGGAACACCCAAGTTTACAATTGAACATTTGTAACTTTTCGTTATGGTATAGTTTGGCCTTTTAATACAGGGTGTTTCTGATAGAAATTTAGCAGTAAAGTAGGACTCATTCATTTTCTCTTTCTTTCTTTTTCATTTCATTTCATTTCTTTCTTTCTTTCTTTTTGTTCAGTTTGCATTAGTATTCTGAAATGGAAGGTATACCTACTCTATCTACTGGGTTTATTAAAATGTATTTCAGATCAGTGTGTCCGATGAACACTACCGATTTTGCAACCGAACCACGCGGAAAGAAAGAATGTGCTAAATGTTTGACAATATCCTAGATGTGTTTCGGAGATCAACAGTTCAGCTAGAAGTTGAGTATTTTACTTGATCACCAACTTTGTATTCATTTTGAAAGTAACTTAATGAATCCTCTATATATTCGTATTATTATTATTATTATTATTATTATTATTATTATTATTATTATTATTATTATTATTATTATTTCATCATTTCTCGGATCTAGGCCTATTCAATACGTCCATATATCGATATCGTCGATATTGATATTGATATAAAACATTCGATATCGCGAATACATCAACATTCTAAATTTTCGATATCGATATTTGGGAGCGGGGTATAGAGGACCCCTAAAACTGGCGATAGATAAAGAAATAAAACTTAATTTTTACAATATTATCTTCTAATGACAATTTCTTTGTGACCACAAATTGCAATGTAAATAAATCCAGTTGAAATTTTGCAATATCATATACTGTAAGCCGACAGACGTTTCGACTTCTAAGCCGACAGACGTTTCGTGTTCCAGAAAAAAGAAAAGAAGCACCTGTCGAAAACAAGTGCTTCGAACTTTAATCTAGAATTTATGTTAATTTTTTGTTCCCCTCTCTCGGAGATTTCCATCCGTTTTGGCTTTTGTTACCGCTCATTGACAAAAAGTATACACATAACCACTATAAGCAGACATCCTCTTAGCCAGGATCAGAGATTGTGAAAAGGAACAGAGTTGTTATAATAATAATAATAATAATAATAATAATAATAATAATAATAATAATAATAATAATAATAATAATAATATTAATAATAATAATAATAATAATAATAATAATAATTATTATTATTATTATTATTATTATTATTATTATTATTATTATAACAATTGGGTTTACAACTAGGGTCCCATTTGTGTATCTTGCATGTGAGAGCCGCAAGTCTGCTACGCCACTAGTATCCGTTATTCTGTGTTTGTCCCTCTTTCCGTTTAGTATGGATGTTTATTTTTGTGCTGCTATTCTTTTATATTTAGCCTTTACATAATGTAACCTGTTTCTTTTGTACGAGATTTTTTTGGGGGAAAAGTTAGATAATTTGGTTTCCTCTGATATATATTTCTTACCATTCTTCTTGTTTGAACTACTTAAGTAAGAATATTTTGTAACTTTTTATGTCATCCATTGCACTCACGATAAAAAAGATGTCATTCTTAACAATTTATTTTATTCTGTTATTTGCAGTTTGCCAAACTGCTATATTTGTAACAATGTTGAGATTTGGTCCAACGCCTTTCTAATTCTCAACCATCCCAACGAAAGTGCTTTTGTGTTGCCTACTATTGCAGGTAGTAATGCACTTCTGGAGTTGTCCATACAATGTGTAAATGAAATAATACTAAATGTTGTGTTTAAATTAATGAAAAAGTATTGGTAAGGAATTTCTTGCAGAATTATTGGAAAAATCCTTATAAGATTGTGAAAAATCCCCATCGATTCAGATGAAATCAAAAGCCGAACATTGATTTTACGGACTTACATCAGACAGTTTCTTTAGAATTTATGTAGGTACACTTAGAAGATACGTCCGTGGAACACGCACAGAAAGACTGGAATACTTCAATTTGTTGTTTTGGTTATCGCCATGTTCTTTTCTGCACCGGGCATGCTCATTATTTTTATTTCTATTATTTTTTATTTACTGATGCATTTATCGTTATTGTTATTTTTTATTTTCTTTATTATTTTACGCTTCCTTTGTCTGATATTTTGACAATTATGTTTTGCTAAGTTAAATAGAATCTATTCGTTTCATATGTCAATGTAGAAAACAATATACACCTCGTAAGTTGTTATGTCTTTGTTAGTAATCATACATGGTAACCACAAACTGCAAATTAATACCAATCGTATTTCGAAAATCTTATTCTTTATTCGTAAACCTAGTCTGCGTAGAAATTAACATGAACATTTTAGAACCAATGAACATCAATTACATGAAAACTCTAAGAATATTTGACACCGCTTAAATATAAATACTATAATTCCGAACCTTAACTACGGGACATGAATCAACACGGTTTATTTTAGAAATAATCCAACAACAACACCAATTACATACGCATTATAACTACTATTCAGTCGCAAAAAAACAAAATACTTTTGAGCGCTTCATAACACTCGCAACATTCATCCCCCTTTCCTAGAAAAAATAAAAACTTCCTTTTTCTTTTTTCTACATCATTCATTCTTACTTAAATTCAACTTTGTTCAACTCACTACTACTTGGTCCATCTAACAGCTGGCAATATTTAGTTGAGTTGAGTTGATTTTGAGTTTAACGTCCCGTTCAGCAGCGAGGCTATATGAGACGTGGACCTACTGATTAACGTGGAATCCGAACCACATGAGCTCCCGCCGGGAATCGAACCCGGGCTTCCCACGCCAAAGGCGCGTACGCTAACCGCCTGGCAATATTTAGTTGATAAATTATCACAGTTTTCCTTTTTAAGTTCCGCTTCTTTTTATTAGCATTATCTAAACCATCCTCTAACATTTTACAATAAATTGTCGTTTTCTTTTCTTCCTCTCTCAGCGTAGGACTTGTTAACTTCTTCAGGTCTACTTCTGTGCAGCTAACTTTACTAGTGTTAATTTGTTTTGCAAAAATAACTAACCTAAAGAGAATCAACTACTTTTCTATCTTGTAATATTGCCTCCTCCCTAGAACACAATGCATCAGATGTTCCTTCCTCTGTATTAGATTCGTAATCGTACATATAATAATAACTCGCCAACTCTGTCGTTATATTTTGCGACAATACACCCTCCGAGCAGACCCCTTCTATGTCAGAAGTACCATCAGAAAAATAAAGGTCTAAGTCATCTTCATTAATTTGTAATTCTTCCCCCAACTCAGTTTGGTTGCAATTGCTTGCCATTACTAATAGTCGTAGCAACGTTGTCCAACTCCTCTTCTCTGTCCCACGGCTCTGGATATAATACGTCTTCGATACGTATTATATTTCTTGGTTGGATTAAGTGAGGTATATTCTCTGTAAGTATTGAAAGGTAAAACGAGTCTTCTTCATAAAATCTTAATTTTGAACTTCCGTAATATGAAGTGTGGTGTTTTAATCTGTCTAACTTGACCACTGACATGACTTTCTATTTAGACTGGATTTCCTTTAAAGTCTCACACGCTGAAGCAAAATGATTACTGCCTACACACATGCAAAACAAACTCTACCTAAAGCGGGACATTGTTTTATTCTGTGAAAACTCATACACTTTGAACAACGAATTATGTATGAATCATGTTGATCAGACTTAAGTTTTCAGACGATGTTTGAGGTTAACTCACGTTTTGTCGATTGTACTCCGGTCTACGATACATTGTAATGAGGTTAATACTAATGACCGAATTAAAAAAAAAAAAAAAAACTGCTGCATTTGTTGTTCAACTTGTTCCGCATAGCTTGTAATATTTATAGCTCCTCTAGAGTTAAAGTAGTGGTAGGAACCATTTGCTTACGAGCGGAATCGTATCGTTTCGAATCATTTCTTCCCCCAAAGTACCAATATCACAGAAGGAAACTTACTTACACAGTTCCACTACATATTGCATTATCGACAACGATTGCGCTTGAACCACTTTGTGAAGGTGAAATTATTGTGTTATTGGACTAACTTTTCTTCCTAGTGTTAAAAAAAAATGTTCTTAGTTGCTTATGATTTATCTTTATGCGCATCAGGCCAAATTATGCTTGTAATTTGTTCAAAAGCTGTTGTCCCAATCACAGTCAGTAATCTACAAACCTGTTTTCTTTCCCCTGCTCATGCTACTATATATAACTATTCAAATTTTTTGAGGTAACATTGAATGTTTCCTACCTATAGCAACATTGACTGTCACAAAAGAAACCAAATGTGTCATCTTATTTTATCAAACTTGGAACGTAAGTTAACTAATAATGATGGTCCAATGATTATTTAATAATTTGGTAGATTAAAATAGAACTTGTTCCTTTAATATGACAATCTAGAAATCAATATACACTCTTGTACATAAATAGTTAGTCGTTATACCTCACTTAGCAATCATTCGTGGCAACCACACTAACTGTAAATTAATGCTAATGGTATTCCGTAAATGTTTTCTTCTATTTGTAAGCCTAGTCTGCATCAGGGTTGGAAAAAAAAACGTTTTTTTTAAAAAAAAACAAAACAAAAAGAACGTTTTTTATGTTTAAAACATGTTTTTTTGTTTAAAACGTTTTAAATTTTTAAAACAAAGTACTTTGTTTTAAACAAAAAAAAACATGTTTAAAATGTTTATTTTGTTTAAAACAATAAACTAAATAGGCATATATATTACATTTCTTACACTCTTAGGTATTGCTTGCCATCTATATTCAACCGTTAGATCAAATTTCGAGAACTTCCCTAATCTCGATCCGCCCAAATGTTCAATTCCGAAGAAAGAAATCGGGTTTTTTCTCGATCTCCGTTCACGGAATATGTATTAATAGTTTAGTTTCTTTGTGTTACGTTCTACTGGTCGTCTACATTCTTAAACTTTAAACGCCCCTGAAAGATGAAGCTTTGCTGGTGTGCATTTTATATATATGGGAGGAGGGTAAATATCGTGTTTTTTGTTTTTTTTTCATGTGCATTTTATATATATGGGAGGAGGGTAAATGTGTTTTTTGTTTTTTTTTCAACAGTTTTTTGGGGGGCCATTCCCCCTCTTGGGGGATAATTCATAAATATTGTTATGAAGCAATGAAGTAGGCCACTACATGGTAATATCGTGTATTTGTACTTCCTGCTTATATGGGGGAGCAGGGAGGGGACAAAGTTAGCCAATTTTTGGAGTTTAAGTGTTTTTTGGCGTAAATTACATTTATTTTTACAACAAACATCAATAGCTCAGCCTCTAATTAAGCTAGAAAGATGATTTGGTACCAAAGTATTTTTGAGGGATGAAGCTTTCTGTCAGTTGCATTTTATGTATATAGGGGTACGTATGTGCGGCCGAGAAAGGGAGGATGAAGTTCGTTTTTTAATTTTTCATCAGGTTTTGGCGGGTATTCCTTCCCCCTTTGTGGTACATCCATAAAAATTGGTATGTGAAGCAATGAGGTAGTCCCATACATGATAGTAACCTGTATGTGTACTTGTTGTTTATAGAGGAAGAGGGGGTCAAATTTGGTTAATTTACATTTATTTTCGGGACGGTCCCATATAACACAAGATATATTTCACTGAAGTGGTCTAGAAGCATAATTCTTGTCCGTATACATGATGTGTGCAGCAAAAATGATTTGCATATGGACGTGGTACTATAGTGGGGGAGGGGAGAGAGTGTCTAATTCAATGAATGTTTTCTGCGCATATTTTTTTTTTTGAAAATATTTTCTACATAAAACGAATTCATTACGCAATGGCAGCAATGGCTACCATTTCTTATATTATTGTCAGAAGTGTGTGGCCTACACATTCATCATTTTGTCAGCGTAGGGTGACTGCACGGGTTGCCAGGGCCCCGCAAAATCAATATTTTCATATTTTTAATGATTTTTTATGTCTGTTCTTTTTCTACGAATACGGCGGGAATTTCACGAATGTTACCTCATTGGAATTTGTGGTCTATAAGCTTTCCAATGGTGTATAACTCATGACTCTGTGATAATTAGGGGGGTCGCCAGAGCACCGAACGTGAGAGTCTACCATTTTGTTAAAATCCCTGGCGGGCGTTTAGAGTTAATTGTGTTGTTATGCCATAGACATTAATCATTATTAGCTACTCATGTTGCAGATAGAGATGTATCTTGAAAACTGTTTAGTTAAAATATGTCATTTGCTCCTTGTAGGCTAGCCACTGCTTTTTTCTGTGAGTTGTATTGTATTTGTCAGAGCATTTCTTCTAGCTTATGATGTGAGAACTCTTCATTATTATGGAAATGATAGTGATCAAAAATACCCAACTTTTGAATTTGTGAATTTGGATCTTAGAATAGTGTATAGTGTGTTTAACCTCCGTTATTCTTGGAAATTAAGAAATGTTGAAATACTTCATTTGAATTTCTGTTGGTTTAGTTATATGCACATTGATGTGCAGAATTTCGTTCAGTAATTGCTGTTATAATAAGAATATAACTCTACTTGTAATTTACTCCATGCACAAATCCTGCGGAGGATGGGTTGTTGTTAGAAAATTAAATTAGCTTCTTCAATCTGATATTTTAGTTGTTTTAAACATGTTCAACCACCATCGAAAAAAAACACGTTTAAAACAATTTGTTTAAAACGTTTAAAACAAACTGAATAAAACAACAGCCCTCGTTTTAAACATGTTTTAAACACTTGTTTTAAACATTTTGTTTTAAACATATCAACCCTGATTAGTCTTAGTTCCTCTATTTATTTATTTATTTATTCATCTTTTGTTTTCGTCCTTCATTTGATTAACAAATATCATTATCAAAAGGACAACACATTTCGTACGCGGTCGATGGAACTCATCTGACTTTGATCAAATTGGGATGTTGTTACAACTTCAAGATCTTAGTACTCATATGAAATACTTTGATCTACAAGTCTTTGATTCCACAGTTATTGGCCACCAAGTTTAGAGTTCGACTTAGTGAAATATTATTTTACGGGGCATGGTATTGACGATACTAATCCGATCATGATCAAACTTTATATCGTGGTAAAGATTGACGAACATTGCAAACATTCGAGCACAGTACAAAATATTATTGTATACAGATCTTCCAAGTTTTCAAGATTTTGGCCATTGAATTTGGGTTTTAAGTTAGTGAAATCAAGAACTTTCACTGAAACGCGATTTGATGGAACACATACGATCCCGATCGAAACTGGAATGGTGATAGAACGTAAGAAGTTTAGTACCCGTATGAAATATTTTGGTGTGCAAGCCTTTGGTTCCTGAATTATTGGCCATCAAAGTTGGAATTCAACTTAGTGAAATATTATATGTGGTACACTATTGGTGATACTAATCCAATTTTGGCCAAATTGGGTGTAGTATTAGCCCTCGTATAATTTAATACCTTAATGAAACATTATGTATACAGACCATTCCTTCTCGAGTGGTCCACTAATTTGGGTTTGAATTTAGTGAAACGAAGAAATTTTACTACATCACGATCGATAAAACTAATCCTATCTTGAACAAACTTGATATGATATTATAGGCTGAAGAACTTTGTGCACATTCGAGCGTAGTAAATATCATGGTATACGTACATATCTGTAGTTTCCAAGTTATTGGTAATCGAAAATGAGTTTGAACTGAGTGAAATCAGAGTCCAAACCCTAAATTGATAATCAATAACTCAAGAATCAAATGCATGCATGCCACAAAACCCACGCACACGGTGTTTATCCAACACAAAATTCCCCTGGCGCGAGCTGGAATCGAACCAGGGAACCCATGCACCAGAGGTGAACGCTCTACCACTGAGCCATCGCGGTCCCCTGTGTCAGCTAAGAATATTAAAGTAAAGACTAAATGGTGATACTTCATGTTCTTGATTATAAATATTGCATTAAAAAGGACACTGATAACTTCTTAGGTTTTCAACAGATTAGAGTTCGTCACTACCAGCTAGGGTTTCCAACTGACCGATATTTTTATCAGGCTCAACTACAGTATATTTCAACGTTTAAAATACAATTTTCCATCTGTTATGAAGATTATAAGCAAAGGTCAGTAGTTTTATTTTTAAGAGTTGGCAACTCTAGCTGTAACCAAGCCAATGTGATGGTAAATGACAGCGCCCTAGGTCAGTAGTTTTATTTTTAAGAGTTGGCAACTCTAGCTGTAACCAAGCCAATGTGATGGTAAATGACAGCGCCCTGAGTGCCTTTTTAGAGGAAACCAAACGAGTCGCTTTAGCGATCACCATGACTACGGACAAGAAATGACGAGACTACTATTATAGTCTATTCGCTACATAGAAGCAGATAGTCTATGTACTTTTTCGTTGTATTTTATGTTAAAACGTAGAGCTCAATCCTGGATAAGGGTTAGCTTACGTGCCTTTACGTAGGTGACTCGGGTTAGACTCCCGGTGGATGCTCGTGTGGTTCGAATTTCACGTTAAACTGTAGGTTGATGCCTCATATAGCCTCGCTACTGAAAAGTACAGTAAACTCCAAAAAAATCAAATTAAATCAAATCGATATTAAAGTAGAATTAACCTTCAATTCAACCCACCCGCGCCCTGATTTTTTCTGGGGAGGGGGGAAAGTATTAATACGCGTATTTGAGCCCCTAGAAAGGGTTGTTTTTCTAATTCTTGGGTCCCTTCTTTCCATCTTTCTCTTACTATTTAGAGCCACCCCGGAGCCTGTGGACCCTCTCGTACGGCAAGGCCTACGGGGCAGTTAGTTACGCCCCTGGGCCCGTTCCATGCATGACGAATTAATTAAGGGGACAATATTGACAAATCTCAAAGCCATACGAATAAATATTGTTTCTAGGGCCCCCTAATAGTAAGCTTTTTTTTTTTTTTTTTTTTTTACTGAAATTGGCCTACGACTTACTTTTGTTTTATTTATCTTTTGTGTGCTGCTTTCCTTATGTGAACCTGTTCCATGCTTCATTTATAATTTCATGTTCGTATCGTATGTGGAGTAAGAAAATTTTATGTTAAAGTGGGCCCCTTCGAACTGCGGGGGCAGTTGCCCCTACCCCCACAAGTTACGGCCCTGTAACCCACGATACCTATAATTCACAGATTCAGTGTTATAGAAACAACACTATTAGAATTCAAAGTCCGCTTGTAAAAGAGACAAACTTTCTGAATATAAAATCTAATAGAGAGCAAAAAACTTCTCTGAACAGAAGCAGAGAGATGATCAAGAGCTTTTGCTCTGAGTTGAAATGGTCACTAACCATGAAACTGTTAAACTTTACGTATTGTAACATTATTTTAATTGCTGCCCTCTTTGTCACACATCTGTAATTATATATTTGTAAGCTTTAAACTTTAGTTAGATACATATATACGAAAACGGATTTTTAATCTTTAAAAATATCAATCGTTGAAGTGTCTGGTTTTTCATTTTTGATTAGAATAAAATAGTAAATAAAATTCTTAATTACAAGAATTAAATTAACAATAAAATAGGCAGTTCATTTTCCATAAATTAATGCTTTATTTTATATATTATAGTATTATGCTTTCTTTTTTTTTAAAAAAATAATGCTTTTAAAATTAGTTTTACTTGGAGCTTAAGATAACCATTTCATGTGAAAGGTAGCAAATATACACATATTTAATTGTTGTTATGTTGTTTATACTTTTTGGGACCTTGGGTTGTTTTACATTACGGTTGGTTAATTTCAGAATTTTTACTTTCCGGATTCCGGAAAGTAAAATCCGAATAATTGTGGATTTTGGAAAATTCTGATTTCGGAAAAATCCCACATTTCGGAAAAATCCAATTTCGGGAAAATTTCGAAATTTTCTAAATTTTGGATTTTTTTGAATTCCGGAATTTTTTCCGACGTCCGAATTTTTCCTAAATCCAGAAAGTTAAATTTCTAATTTCAGAAAAAAATCTGGAATCCGGATTCCGGAAAATTTTGGCAATCCCTATTCTACATCGATAAAAAATATCCCTCTATACTCTCACAGAATAAGACATTAAAGAAAAAAAAACTCGAAAGGTTTAAGCACTTCCGGCAGGACTAGAATGACGAAATTTGGCATTATTGTAGACTTCCGGGACTAACCCACAGGAAAATTGCCAAAACTGAATATTTTTAGTTTTTAAGGTATCTATTGGGGAATTAAGTAATTCCCATGTTATTAAAATAGGTGTTTTCTTGTGATACAAAATCTTATGCTTTAGATAGTTGAAATACGAAAAGAAACTTGAAATTTTGTAGAATTGTAGGTTTTAGAGGTTCGAGGCCGTAGACCGAGCAAACGCGGGGGTCTTTGAGCGGAGTCCCCAGCTAGCCAAAGACTAGTCTATCCTATATAATGCAATTTTGTGAACATATTAACTTCCATAATTGTGATTGGATTTCAATGATAGTTTGCTGATGCATTAAGGGCCTTAATACCACGGTCCAGTTCGACGACGGATGTCGTGGATGCAAAAGGGGAGCTAATCCCCTTACTATATACACGTGACAATGATCATGGAGCTAGAAAGTTGAAACAAACGCCACACGCAAGCTTTTACACAACTCAACACAAACAAAAGCGGGCCTAATTGCGACACCATGTATAGTGTTTGAGACCTACCATGAAACATAATCCAAACATTTAATTGTTTCTGGACTACAGCTATCGTTACGCACTTGCTTTCTTCGCATTTTTTATCATGCCCTCACTTTTTTTATTCATTTTATATCAGTCATGATTTTTTTGCAATAGTTTATTCACATTCAGCATTACTTTGTGGCATAAGTAGCAATTTTTAGCATTTTGCCCTCCTGAGATATAACGATCCAAAAATGGTATCAAAATCACAAATTTCAACTTTCGGACCCCCATAAACCTACGGTGCTAGTAATATCATAGCCGTGGATATTTCTGCAGACTCTTCACATGCAATAGTATTCAGCACAAAACTTATGAACCCCCCATTTTATGTCATTCCAAAATAAAGCCTCTTTAAAAGTGTAATTTTCTGCAGTTTTTTCTGGTGATTTCATGTATTGGTTTGCAACCCTGCATATTTATTTAGACTCAAAAGTTTATATTCTCCGTGTACCTTAGTCTCTCCTGTAAACATTCGATTTTGTTTGGTGTTCGTCTGATTCGAACGTCCTGAGCAACTGTAAATTTCGTAAACGTTTGCAAATGCAAAAATTGGCACTCCAGAGACAATAAAGATGGCTGCCATTCAGTAACACTTGTACATACGACAACATGAATGACGTTATTGACCTTCTCATACACACAGTTCGTCACACTCAAATTTTTATAATTTTTGGAGATGGTCGAGCAACCACAGCTGAACCACTTCGTATGGATTGACTCAATTCTAATAGGCTTACAGAACTGCGATAAATTTATAATTTGGTTTTTCCATTCCCCTAGACAGAACATGTGTTGTAACGTATGGCAAGATAGCTCCCCTCCACTTTAGAAAATTGAAACAATGATTAGGTCATTCTTTTGTACTACGTTTGTACCGTTTGTACCGAAAACATTTTCGTTTGTACCAGTTTCCTTATAAAGTTACTTGAGAGGTTAACTGGGGGGATATCTTGGCGCCAAGAAAGCCCCCCCGTATCACAGCACAAGAAATTGAAATACACCATTCGAAAACAAATCGCTTGTACCGTTTGTACCGAAAAAAAGTTTCGTTTGTACCCTGATAGTTTTCGAGAAACAGGGGATGACATTTGGGGGGCTTTCTTGGCGTCAAGAAGCTCGCCCATATCACAGCACAAAAATTGAAATACACAATCGAAAGCAAATCGTTTCTACCGTTTGTACCGAGAAAAGTTTCGAACGGTACAAACGTAGTACAAACGAATGACCTAGTCATTGTTTCAATTTTCTAAAGTGTGTGTGTGTGTGGGGGGGCTATCTAGCCAGAAGTTGTCTTGTATTTACTTTCAGTCCTTTAACTATAAAAGATTTTAATTATATTTCTTGAAAGACAGTCTCGATTTCTGGCTACATATACCTCGTGTGGATAAAATGCTATAATTTTGCATGTGTGAGCCAATTTGTTTCGAGAAGATGAAAAAATATGTGAAGAACAAAAGGGCAATTTGTAAGTTAATAAATCAGTTGTGTATATTACATATCGTTGAATGTCGGACATGCAATCAACAAATATCTATTGTTATGCAGGTTTGTTCTACAGCTAATTCAAATATAACATAGAGTAGTTGTTTCATTAATATGTTTGCTATAATAATATTTTATAATCTTGTTTGTTTCCATAGGATTTGCATATTTTTTCCTTTTTGTTTCTACAAATATTCAACCAAGCTTTCTATATTGCAATCTTGTTAATACAAACAAACTGATTTGTTGTTAGGTTTGAATCTTCCATGTATGTATTCTGCTGCAGTCTACAAACGTTCCAAATAAAGGAAAATTTGCTTGAAGCGTTTAATGTATCACCACACCAGTTGCTTTGTAAACGAACCCAGGAATTATCTAACACGATACTGCAGTATTGTATTAATAATAATAGCATCATAGCATGGATATGCACATACATGAAGTAAATCTTTGTAAACAGTTTTAGGAATACGCGAATTGCACACTTCATTCCCGTGCTTCTACATGAACTACCAAGGCAAGAAAAACGTTCAGTGATAAAATAGTTGCATGTTAAGCTGCGTGGAAACACAAAGATGGAAAACCCACAGTAAATGGTTCAGACCCTTGCAAAGGTCACCGTTTCCTTTTTGTGTTTTAGAAACACTAAGACGAAGGAAAGCGTTAAAGCAAAATTTGCTTGAAGTGTTTACTGTATGACCACATTAGTTGCTTTGTAAACGAATCCAGGAATTATTTAACACGATACTACAGTATTGTAATAATAATATAGAATAATAATAACATAGATTTTCACGTAAATGAGCAATACCCTTAAAAATAGCTTTAAGAAAACGCGAATTGCACATGTCACTCTAGTCCTTCTACATGAATTAGGAAGGCAAGAAAAGCGCTCAGTGATAAAATAGTCGAATGGTAAGCTGCGTGGAAATACGAAAATGGTAAAGACCACAATCGGTGATTCGAACCCTTCCAACAGCCTCTGAATTTACTTGAGAAAAACTAAGGCGAAGGAAGAGGATATTAAGGGTTGATAATATAGCGAAGAAACATTTCATAATGACGTAATCTACACCGATAAACACATGCTTTGTGTCAAAAGAATCGTCTACATCAAGAACCAACAAATTTGACTGCATTCTTGATTTGATTTCACTTAGTTATAACTAGCTAAACCATAGAAGGTGTTGCAGATTAAGTTGTTTATTGTCGATTGAAACACGATAAATCAGAAACAGTATCTGTACAAAGGATGAAAAAGTTTTTAAAGGCTTATTTTTGTTAAAAATTGTAGATATATTTGCTTAATGAAGTTATATTTTTAAAAATATTTTATCTGTCTAAAAATGTATGATATGAAACTTGTAAGTAGAAAATTTATTTAAAAGTAATAATGGAAAAATAAGCTTTTAGGCGATTGAGATATATATTTTTAAATTTAACATTTTGAATTATTACATATACAAATTGATATATGTGGGAGATGATTAACAAAATAGTTGACACTGGGAAAATCGAATGTCATGAGAATATCTCGTGGAAAAGATATGTGAGTGTGTATGTGCGTGTTTTATCACGTAAGCGAAAAGATAACTAACAAATCTAAATAGCATGTAACAACCTATATGTGTTTCTACAGCTTTGTAAGGAAACTAGCTGAAATGACCGTTCTTTGCACAGGCACAATAGGTTTATGGAAAATGTTTGAACTTTCCCCCTTAGGACACGAATTTCGATGAAAGTGTAATTATAAAAACTCATATGATACTTTATTTTTGTGATATACTTTGAACTCTTCTACTCTATTGGAATACGTATCTTAGTCAATATAACATGATTGAAGCTTTAAAGCAAAAGTTATGTTCCAAGATTCAATTCAAACGATTAAGCCGTTTTCTGAAAAAAAAAATGTGAAATGAAATCTCTTAAGTTTTACGATTATGCTAGTTAGGCTAAAAGAGACGGTGAAGATGAGAAATGAATGAAATGGTGGAATGAAGAAAGTGGGAGAAAATGGGAAAACCCAGAGAAAACCCATGAGCATAGTATTTGTTCACCACAAAGTCCACACGGCGCGGCCTGGGATCGAACCAGGGACCCCAACCACCGAAGTTGAACGCTCTACCACTGAACCACCATGTCAAAAACATACGTCGGATCACAACAGTAGATAGGTCATTATTTTAAACTACACCTTGGAAATTTTTTTGAAGGGAACAGGTAAACCTCCCCTCATTTACGAGAAATATTTTGCTTAAATTTCGTTTCCAGTCGTTATGATTATTATTTTTTCACATTCTACCTCAGTTTCTAGATTGAGGTTTTTCGACTTAATTTAGTTTAGTCTTTCGTGACCAGAAGCGTAAAAATTACGGTTCAAAGAACTAACGATTATTTCAATATTAGAAAGTGCCCACGCTTAGAGAAACTTCTAGTTTCATTTTTTACACTAATTAGAGAATGTAGAGTCCCAAGGGACCATTTGAAATACATAAAAAAACGTCATGTACATATTGACTGGATAAATTAGATATATCCAGATTCCGTAAAATTTATGGAGAATTTTCTATTTCATACGTTTTCAGTATGCTACGGTAGTTGAGAGACGGAGTCACCATCCTGCTGCTGAAATATAATATATAATATATGCCTTTCTGCCAGAATTCTGCTGATGCAGATATTATACATATACAGGGGCCGTATGAGAGAATAATGCAAAAAATGTAATATACGAACAAATTGACAGGAAAGGAGGAAGTGTGTGATTGGACAGGAAAAATGTAGGAAACACCTGTAGTGGACGTAAGTGATAAATGCAATATCTGTGAACTCCGTAGCCTACAGACAATTTTTCCTTCCCCATCCCTTTTCGCTTCCCCATCCAACCGGCATGGAACATACCCCTCTTCCAGTTGTGGCGTTGAGACACAGGTAACCATTTGGTGTTTTCATGTATCGAGCGTCATTTTGTCGTTTGCATCACCTCTTAATGGCGTTTTAAACATGAGAAAATATACTTTCGAGCATAGATGTGTCTTAGAAATCTTTCCCCTTTCTATTTCACGACAAATCAACTGTTAACCTATAAGTACTCAGTTCTTTACTCCGTTCATTGTGATCCACCGCGACTGAGTGGTAGAAAGCGTGACTCTGGTGCTTAGAGTCCTTGGTTCGGATCTCACACCACTACCACTACCTTTTTAAAAATAATATGTAGCGTCCTACCTTCCGTACATTTTATACATCGTCTGGTATACAAACACTGCAGTCGTGGGACACATGGGTCGATTCTCGAGAACATGTGGTTCGGATCTCACATTAAGCTGTATCTCCCTGTCCCGTATGTCTCATATAGCCTAGCTGCTGAAAGGGACGCTAACTTCAAATGAATTCAAAAAATCAAACGAGCACTACAAGTCGCGAATATTTCCTTCAGCCTTGATTATCTACGTATCTTTTATATAGACTCTACGTTGCTCGCTTGATCTGGAAGTTATCAGATTAACTTACAGCCACCAGCAAAAGTATCTCCAAACTAAGTGCTCTAATTCCATTACGTAGGGTCCAGATAATTTGCAGTTGTGAGAACGCCTGGACAGACGCAACCCAACTTATACGTAACTTTTCTCGGTACTGAGTCAGGCCTTTATGGAAGGAAAATTGTGACTAGATGACGTACGAAACAGTTCCCCATTCTAAAATGAATCTCAATGGTTCAGTGTTGCCCAATGAACACCATATTATTCTCAATATTGTTGGGTATGTAACGTATTATTTCGTTATATACTGTATATTCAGAGAAATAAATATACTGACTATGCATGAATCAGAAAATGATTGAAATTAGACGAAAATATCAAATTTAGAACAGCCGCTGGAAATAAGTTTGTAAATCATTGTCTTCATTGACAGAATTTTTCCAATTCTTTTCATTCCAACATCTTTCTCTTTGTGGAGAGGAGGAGATCTTGCTCGTCACACTGAGTACGCATTGAAATCGATATTGAAACATTTGAAAATTTTTTGAACCTAGCCGGGATTTGAACCCTGGTCTAACGAATATAAGTTGAATGCGCTAACCACTTATCTACCGCGTCATTTCATCTTTCACCCAAACTACTAGCTAGTTAAAATCGTTGTATATAAGACTATACACGAGATACTAATACTTGTATAAGGAAACGTTGCTTATGTGAGTGTCACAATGAGTTCCTCGAAATTTCCTTCTTTAACTCATCAAAAAGTTATATACCAGGTAGACCTTCTTCAATGAGAAAAATATCACGAAACGTTCTTCAAGTTGAGCGTATGTCACCGTTTTTAACGATGATCCCGATTTCGTTACGTTTCATGCTCACCTTATCTTCTAATTTTTCCAAAGAAAATGATTGGAATCAGAAAATGCTTGAAATTAAACGAAATTATCAAATCTAGAACAAACACTAGAAATAAGTTTGTAAATCAATGGCTTCATTGACAGAATTTTTCCAATTCTCCTCATTCCAATATCTTTTTCTTTCTGGAGAGGGAAAGATTTTGCTTGTCACATTGAGTATGCATTGATAGTGATATTGAAACATTTGGAAAAGTTTGAAACAGACCGGAACTTGAACCCGGGTCCGCCCAATAGAAGTTCAATGCACTAACCACTTACCTACCATGCCACTTCACCTCCCGCCCAAACTAGGTATAAGCTAGTTAAAATCGTTTTATGTAACACTATAGTTAAGATGACTTACTCAAGATTTTCTTTTTTAACCCAAAAACAAATAATATAGACGTTCGGCAATGAAGAGCATATCACGAAACGCTCTTCAAGTCAAGGCTACGTCATCGTTTTCAGCAATGGTCCCGATTTACATTACAATTCTTCTTTACCTTCTTGTTTCCAAAGAAGAAAACTGTAGAAATTATTTTCAAATTCTTTGAGTTATATCAACCCGTGTAGAAATAGTGTGTTCTATGTTTATGCAACGTAACTACTAGTTTATTTTCTTATCTTCGTATGAGAATTTGAAGGCAAAATGTGAAAGCAGAGAACTGCCATTACAGCGACCCGCGTTTGAATCCCGCAGTGATAATTATTATTTTTGTCTTTATTGGAAGATATTGTTTACGTAATTGATATTGCAATTCTGTTATTCCATTATTATTACTGTTATTCCAAAGTGAGTAAAACGAGTAAAATCAAGTAAAACGCGTAAAAATAGGAAATATAAGATACTGAGGAAGGTTCGTTAAATTACTTAACTTAAAAAAACATAATCAGTGCGCTGAAACACCAGATTTCCGTAAGTATGAGTGTCTGTTCAGTGCCGTGCCGTGAAAATCAGTGCCCGAGGTGACAGCATATGACTGTGCTCCCGTACATATAAGTGAGTTCGCTAGAAAAGCCGCGAAGTGCCACCATGATTGGCGTAAGAAAATTTTCAAAACTAAGCGCTGCTTTTCCTTGATTAGGAGCACTTTTATTACTTTCTCCTTCTGTCCTTTTCTTTTTCCGCCCGAATTTTGCGCTCCCTTAGTTGGACGCACGGGGCCTTCGCCCCGCTCGCTCTCCTCACGGCACAGCACTGTTCCTATCAAGGGCTCGAAGCACTCTAAAGGCCAGTTTCTCCTTCATGTCCTTGTGTGTATGTATGTCTTTGTCTTTCTGGTTTTCAATTTAAAGTTGATTTCTCTGGACTATTCTTTCTACATAAGACTACTATCTTATGACTGAAATCAGAAAGTTTCATCATTATCGCATTGGAATCGTAAAAGTGTGTAATTTACTGAATTCACTGCACATCCAGTTTTTTCCTTCTCGTGAAACAGTGATGTCTTAGAGTATTGGCATAAGCGTTAGTGTCACAACGTTGAGATCGAAAGTTTGATTCCTGCTGAAATAATTAAGGAAATTTTTATCATTTGCAATATTGATACTTCTGTTCAAATGTCTCAATTTCAATACATACTCAGTGTGACGAGCAAGATCTTCCCTCCAGAAAAAAAAAAAAAAAACGATGTTTGAATCTGGAGAATTGTTGAAGTTCTATCAATGGAGACAATGATTTTCAAACTTATTTCCAGTAGTTGGTCTAGATTTGATATTTTCGTCTAATTTCAATCATTTTCTGATTCATGCATAGTCAGTATATTTAGTTCTCTAAACATACAGTATATAACGAAATAATACATTACATACACAACAACTTTGAGAATAATATGGTGTTCATTGGGCAACACTCTCTGAACCATAGAGATTCATTTTAGAATGGGGAAATGTTTCGTACATCATCTACTCACAATTTTCCTTTCTTAAAGATCTGACTCAGTGCTACCAACTGTTGTCAGTGCAGAGGAAAGTTACGTGTAAGTTGGGTTGCATCTGTCCTGGTGTCCTCACAATTGCAAATTATATGAACCTGAACAATGAAGATAGTTTTGCTGGTGGCTGTATATCTCCACCAGATTCCAGGATATTTTTTTCTCTCCGGGCATACACATCCATGGGATTAATACAAAAGTGATCTCGAATTTTTGAACCCGGCGGGAGCTCATGTGGTTCAGATTCCACCTTAATCAGTATGTCCCGTCTCATGTAGCCTCGCTGCTGAAAGGGACGTTAAACTGAAAATAAACTCATCAAATTTGGGAAACAATTAAATATAAATATCCCAACTTTAAGGAATTTTTGTCGTGAACCCATGGATGGAGTTTGACAATAGTTTCATGTTGCTCTGGATCCTCAAATTACTATAGAAAGCACAATTAGAACTATATTGAAGTTTAGGCAAATTATGTTAAGACTGCTAATATTCGAGAGGAAAATCATTTAAAACTCTTTCCATAATTTCTTATTTAAAAAATATTGTCACAATATAACAATAAAAAAGAAGGAACTCTGTAAATAAGATGTTAAACTAACATAACACTCAAAATGCCTGTTTATAGTTCAGATTTTGTAAACTAAACTCTAAAGCTCACGATGAAAGGTTTCTCAAATGGAGAGTAAGATGTAAGGACAATTTTACACCAAAACAAAAATGGATGTTTATGTTTCCTTTTCCTTACCTACTTCCATTCGAGTTACCAGTAAAACACATAAATCAAGATATATATAATTTCCAGGTACTTACAAGGAACGGACATGAACCTGTCATCCGGACATCCGAATCAAACCTAGTCCATTCGATAAACATAACAAAGATATATTCATGTACAAAAAATTAGGTGCCATAGACAAGAGAGTAAGTCCCTGGAGCCCATTAACCCTGTTAGTATAAAGAAAAATCTTCGTTCATAGTGAAATAGCTATTGCATGAATACTGTTTAGTAGAAAGTCGTGGTTTATATTTCATTCTCTTCAGCAGGAAACAAGTTTTCCAGAGGTGCTATGTATTGTGGCCCATAATGTACTTGAACAGGGAAAATTGGGAAAATGTTGGGAAAATTCCTCCAGAAATCCCTCCTGTCAACTTTGGACCCCTCTTGAGTAGCCCCGCGTAAAACCATACAATCCAAATGAACCTCAAGAAATGCTATAGGGAATAACAAATGTGTGCACCAAGTTTTCTATTGATATACGGAATAGATATGAGGAAAAAGTTCGTACAGCAATACACGCTTTTCCCTCAAACCTATTCTGTCTATCAATACAAACTTGGTACACATATTTCTTATCACCTATAGTAATTTTAGATATATTTGAGATATATTATATATGAGGCAGAGATTTAAGTTTAACCTTAAAGTTACCGAAATCCAGTCAGTTATGAATTCGGCTACAAGGCAAAAACTATTGCTAAGAAATGTTATTACATATACTTTTTTTTTTTTAAATATCCTTACATATTATACATGTATATTGTTGACAAAATCATTTGCAACATTTGACAACAGTTTTATTCTTTTTTTAAAAAATAAAGAAAAATGTACAGAATCAAAGAAGTGTCTTTCTGTATCCATCTTATACTCCTGACTTCCCGAATGTGAAGTTAGGCTGTTTTCAAATCTTAAGAAATACCTGCAAGGCATTTTGCACTAGACATGGAGGTTATCAAGACAATGCATTTTTAGTTATCTTCAGCACCCAGCCTCATTTTTCACCGACGTCATTACTATGTTGGCACAAGTGCATTAACGCCAGTGAACACTATAATCAGATAGTGAAAGACTGCTCGGAAACAGAAGGTTCAAGCTTTCGTTTGAACGTATAATTATTGACGAACAACAAATGATTTAAAAGAAAGAAGTCTAGTAGTAAAACTTATTGAACAATCCTCATATCTTTCAGTGGCTAAGAACCATATGAACGAAGCGAACATATTTGTATAAATTCTGCTGAAATTTTTGATACAACCATGTCTGTTTCATTGTCGGTAACGTTAATACGATTTACACAAATCTTCTTCAGGTATTTTGTTATGACATTTAAAATGTCAGCACAAAATTCATTTCAGAAAAAAAATCATTACAAGAATTGTTGGTGGTAAAACATTTCAACGAAAAAGTAAAAGGAACAAGAAGTATGTTAATTAACAGGCCTTCACTATTGTATGGACATTTGTTTAAATTAGTAATAACTGAATGTGTATTTTAACTCATATCTATGTATCATGTTTACATAATCTTGGAGAATTCACTCGCTGATTCTTGTTGAAATATCGATCTAAAGTATCTTTTTAATACAGCACGTTTATATTTTGTTTTAACCTTTTTTTTTAATTTTAAACTGTGCTATGTCATTTTTGGTCGTCCGTAAATATGAACAAGTATATGCGTACTATACAAAGAGCTAACAAGATATTTGTTCTTGTGTTAAGTTCGTAGAAGCTAAACTAATGCAAACACTTCAGAAATTATTTAATTTGTTTCTTGCACCATGCGGAATACGGCAATACACATCAAACAACAAAATAGAGACAATTAAATGGAGCCTCATCTATTTTCTGTACCAATTGACATTGGTATGATATTTTGACACTTGTGTGTGATTAAATTCACTCTCAAACACATACACTTATTTACATTACATTGATGGCACCATAAAACCATTTACTATCTCTCTTCTCAGTGTTGCCAATACCTAAGGGCAAATTTCCAGTAGAATTTGCAGACTTTACAAGTAGTATGTGCCTCACTATAATGAGAATGTGTGTCACTGTTAGGATAACATAATCAGCAAATAGATACACTCTACTACTTAGTTATTTATCTCCTTTCTAGTAGATTAAAAATAGAACCTATCAGTTATTCTTAACAAAACAAATGACACACATTTTGGTACCATAAAAATTCATTTTTTCTCGAATTTCTTGGAAACTATAATTGAGAATCTCCTTTCAAGGGTCTTATTTTGTTTAGTTTGATGTCATCCATCGATTTATTGATATATATATATATGGATAATGTTATATTTAAATCAGTGGTGTATATAGAAAGTAAAAGCTGGGAGAGGGCAGCCAGAACTCAGACTATGATAAGTATATCATGATTTTACTATAAACTTTTAGAAGTATTTAAATAATAGTTTAAATTATTTTTGTTACTATAAGAACTGGGGGAAGGGCTAGGCTCTCCCGGTCCTGGATTAGATCCGCCACTGATTTAAAAAAAATTAAAGTTTGAGAGGTAATCATAATTTTAGGCTATATCTCATTAACGGCAATGTATATTGCCGTGTTGCTAGTCATAATCAAACGCTTGTTTAGTGTGTATTTTAGGATAAGTTTCATTTTGATGGAGGGGGTAGTTATCTTCAACATCAAGTTTTACGTTTTCTCTACTTTCTTCGAAACTACTTCTGAGGGGTAACACCATTATCAGATCCACCGAAAGAGTGGTGAGGGCAGCCTCCCCCCAATGATTATACTTTTATAGTCTTATATACTGTACTTATATATATTGTAAGGATCCATTTAACCACACCCACGTAGCCTCACTATAAACAAGTGTTTTTACAGTTATAAACAGTGGCAGATAACGGAAGGAGACCACACTTCTAGGAGAAACGAACAGGGAAATACGAAGAAAGTCGACTGCTTTCCATGGATCCTCCTTCTAAGAAGGTGGCTATAAAAAAGAAGACGGGACGAGGAAATCATCAGATCAGTGTTGATCGCTAACCTATCAAAACCGTCTCCCGAGGCCGCTATGGGCTACGGAGACTTCCTTTAATATCTATACTTAGGGCTGCTATGAGCTACGGAGTATAACCGATCCCGTCTGAAGCCGCTGTGTGCTAAGACTAATATCCTTTATTCCGATACCACATCGTGTGCCGATGAACTTTGTACTACAATGGAAACATTTATAGATTTTGAGAAAAGACTTACAAGGACTTTATAAAACATTCTTTTATTTCTTTTATAAGGGTTGAAATTCCGTATACATTTATTAGACCCGAACTACAGAACGTCGCATTATATATATATATATATATATATATATATATATATATATATATATATATATATATATATATATATATATATATATATATATATATCACTACTTTATTCTGGTTTTATGTAAAAGTCCATAAATCAATCCTATATTAATCTCCAGAAGGTGATTCACCCCCTCCAAACGCCTCTTCTGGATCTGCTAGTGATTTACAATCAATCGATTGGTATACGCATGTCTTATCTTTGGACACTTTTTTTTTCGCTAAACGTTAATAATTTTGAACAATTTTCTTTCCCTTTTTACTTTACACATCTTTTCGGTAACAAAACTACACAAAATACTATAGCTTGTTTAGCAATAAAATCATTTTAGGTATCAGTTTCTATATTTATGATTATTTATTAACAAAAATAATTTTCCATGACAATAGGAACTTTTCTTTCCATAAGCCCTTACCTTTGATATCATAATCAATTATTGTCCAAGTATTTGATTGTTGATTGATATAAATTCCCTACTTTTAGTTATTATTTAACCTGCTGACAAGAGTGACCGATAAAATAATTAATAATTTTCAGTTAGGAATGAGATAGCTTCTAAAATGTATCACTATTTTAACTCAGGCTACGAATAAAGGAAATAGCACAAGGAGTAAGTACAATGTTGGGTACGGATGCCTGGAGAAGACATTAATGAACGATATCTTAACCTGTGGCATGTGAGCCGAAGCTGGGTGTTTCGCACGACTTGTGTAAAGATGTGTGAAAATATTCTCTGGCTAGAGATTAAAAAAAAAAGTGAAATACTGGCTTTCCCGACATCTTTCTGCTAAAATCAAATTATGTTATTTTTTCTACATTCATTGGTTATTTAGACTCTAAGTTTATTTCAGGACTGAAGTACCATAACCAGTTATACGTGTATACTGAACGTTATTTTAATTTTTAAAAAAGTTGTTATATTTTAGTAAATAACTCATTCATTACAATACATTTAATCGATTGTTGATTTTTCAATGAATACTACTGCATTTCTCCATTAAATGAAAATTTGTAGTTAGTAATTACAAAATCTCAGTAGGTGTATAACTTTTTGACTACGGGTACCTTAATATCTTCATTAAATGTGGAGATACTGCAGTGGAAAAGGTTGAGAAATCTTGCATTAATGCAGTAAAACCTAGAAAATTACCTAAAGTAAGGAATTCATATTATGATTTTGGAAAGTAACATAACATACATACCAAATAGCTAGCGACAGATAAGAAATCCTTGGAAAGGCATCAAACTTCACAACTGCTCTATGATTGTCGAAACCTACAACACTAAGAACACATAAGGGTTCGTCCACATATTACGTAACGCGACAAAGGGAGGAGGGGATTCGGCCTTGCGTTACGAAGTGTGACAAGGGGAAGGAGGGGTTTACCTCTTCGTTTCATGTATCTTGTTGTAGTTTTTATTTTTGTTCACAGGTTTATATACAATCTTTTAAACAAATAATTTTATCCAGTTATTTTCTATTTTACAAATAAATAAATAAATACTTCTATTGTTTTGGAAAAGAGCGCACTATAAGCTATATAAATTGATCATACAGAAGGGGTTCGAAGACGCTACTAGACACCAGCGTGACTGATGACAAACCCTGCCTGTATTACAATAAAACTCTGTTTTGTGGCTATCGAAGCATTGCATTTACGGCACACACTTTTCTGGAGTTAGTTTTTAGTGATCGCAACCATCGCTTCTAAAATGCCCTCCCATTCCCACTTGTATCACTATTTCTGAGAATATTATTTAAGCCTTTTTGATTTGAATCATTACCCAATCCACTCCATTTTTCTAAGGGGTTTCGCATGTAAAACAGAATAAACTCTTTTTCTGCAAATAGTGAAATATTTTCTGCGACGGGACGCCCACGGATTACAGAGCAAAATAAGATATTGAAAACCTAATTCGTAGCATATTCATCTCGTACGGCATCTTTTTATTTTTGGATTTAAATATTTCTGGAGAAAATGTATTTATTCGCATTCTGGCACTGATTCAGGACAAGAAAAATTTGAAAAGAGGTAAACTTATATCCTAAATCCAAAGAAGATGCTCGAAAACTTGTTCAGAAACGAGATGTACCTGGTCCTTCAGGTATGCAACCACTTCGAATCTGTGGTCAACGAGGAAGAGAACTTTGCCTCGTCGACACTGGCGAACTTCAAATACACGAAACATTCAGGATCCCGAAAGAAAAGGTTGATGTCTGTTCTTTAGATCCTATTTCACTTGCAGCTTTTGGCAGTATATCCTCCTTGCCAATCATCATGATCTAACAGGATTTCATCTCCTTGGGAAAACGATAGTATGCAATTTGCAAGATTAAGACTGGTTAATGAAACAACCTTATGGAGTTACAATATTATTATGGTTCTACCATTTTCTAATAGTTTGATTTGTTAACGAGAAAACACTACAAATATATTCAGAATACAAACATTTTGTAATAAAGAAAGTTCTACCATTAAAAATATTATTTTATTGTAATAACCCCAAAAATCTGCAAAATCGGCGAAGAAACAAAAATAGAAAAGTGCTACGTAACGAAGGAGGAATGGGTTCGGTCTTGCGTTACTAAGTGACAAGGGGAGGGAGTGGGTAAAAATTGGCCAAAAATAGCGTTACGTAATATGTGGACGGCCCCTAAGAGTAGTTATCAATTTGCTTGTTTCAGGTAGACAGTAATAATAATAATAATAATAATAATAATAATAATAATAATAATAATAATAATAATAATAATAATAATAATAATAATAATAATAATCTCTTGCCTTGCAAAACAATACTGGTAAATTATTTCTGAGGAATTTTAAGCATTCACTATGTCAAATTTTAAAGCGGAACGATTTAACATTGTTATTTCACGTAATTGTTAGCGCTAGCTGTTGAGTAAGTTTTAATGGGATAGACCTTTAACTAACTGAATCTTTAAAACAATTGTAGAAATAACAAGTGGAGATTAATTACCATGAAAATAAAATAAAATGCTATTGACGTCAGAGTCTTATGTACACAATATTTACATTGTGGTTATCATAGTATCTTGCTAATATTCAGTTCTATATTTCCATTGAGATATAACAGAATCGATTATTGCAGAACGGACTTGAATTCATTTTTAACGAATTTCGCTTAAGGATATTTTCAGTTTCTCCAGAGATACACGCTAGTTTCTGTATGGAAAAGACTGAAGTCGAAGTTTTAACATTCTAAACGAGGCCTTGAATTATATAGATTAGTGCCATAAAAGGTCAATGAAGAGATTTAGTCTTTCTTTAATATTACAAGATTATACAAAATGGTTTCAGGTCTTTTCTGCAATTATCGATTCAATAATATTTTCAGAAATTGAGTTAATGTGCAATCTATTGTTACATTCAGTGTGTCTTCCTTGTAGAGTTGCGAGATCTTACGTTTTCCCAGTAAGTTTAATGTTTTGTTTTTGGTACGTTTCACGTTGTAAGTTTTTATTTTGCCCCAAAACGATTTATTCCGTTTTCTTTTTAATAAATAAAAGACTGAACAATTTTAAAATGTTTTTATAAATTAATGCTAAAAATAAGATTTTTAAAATTAGATGTACTTCTTTTCCACACACAGGGCTGTCGCGTAGGCGATTGCCCCGGGCGCCGTGCCCAAGGGGGCGCCGGGGTGTGTCAATTCAACCAAAATTCAAGGAATTAAGATTATGTTGATAAATGATTTTTCTTCAATATTTAATGAAAATTAAGATATTTTAATAGTAATCAGGCCACGGCTAAATAAAATTACCGGTAATGTAAAATATCGTCTAGGATTATTCAATGGGAACTCTTTCCAGCCTTCTGTGAGAAGAGATTTTATCTTGGAAAACTGACCTAGATCTGCTATTACTTACTTCTTATCCGTATGACAGTTTGATGCTAACTGAAGAAACTTCAGTAGAACTCAATAACATTTCTTTATTCCTATTCTGTCCAAGAAATGCTCCAATAACAGAATAAATATATTTTCAGTCCTTCAATTCTTTACTAACCTCATACAACAACTGTGTTTATTAACTATTAGGCACATAGCCACGGAGGGAGCTCAAGAGTCCATCCACTAAAATGGAAAAAGAAATCTTTATAAAATTCAAATTTAGGCTATCCTATATTGGTTTAAACTGAAAAAGAGGTTTTGAAAAGGCATTACAAGTAATTTTAAGGCTTAAGTTTTACAAAAAGTTTCGAAGGGTACTGCCGGATCTCGTGTACTAGCGGGGTATTCCCAGATACCCTTTACCTGTGTTCCCATATCGAAATCCTGGCTGGATCCCTGTCAACTATTACAATGTCAACAACATAAATCGTTGTCGTGTCCAACAAACATCTACTTTTTAAATAATTTTCTATTTTTTTATATTTATGTAAGAATGTCTGTCCCATTGACATTTTAGTAAGTTTAACCTGATAAAGACCTATTTACGCTCAATAATAGCCCAGGAAAGACTTATCTCATTTGTCATAGTAGCTATTGAAAATAATGATGCCAGAAAGTTAGATTTGAAAGAGATATTGCCCATATTTAATCATAGAAATGTCAGGAGAATGCCATTTAGTATATATATATTAAATATATATATATATATCCTAACTATATATAAAACTACATGAGCTGACATAAATTATTGAGCACTTCCTGTAGGGCTACATTGATTAAATTTGACATGATTATAGCTTTTCGGGACAAACCCACAGGAAAATTGCCAAAAGTGAATATTTTTAATTTTTAGGGGGTCTAAAGAGGGGATGAAGAATTTCCCCATGTTATTTAAATGAGACTTTTTCTGGACTTATAATCTCATGTTTTAGGTACTTTGAATTGGAATAAAAACTTCAAATTCGGTATGCTTGTACGTTTTTGTTAACTTTACCTAAGTGAATCATCAGAAATGAAAATTTCTAAACGTAAAGTGGTTTCATGGGGAACTGAAAAATCTTTCCCATGTTATTTATATGGGACACCTTTTACACCCTCAAATTATTGAGCACTTCCTACAGGGTTACAATGATTAAATTTGACATGATTATAGCTTTTTGGGACAAACCCACAGGAAAATTGCCAAAAGTGAATATTTTTAATTTTTAGGGGGGTCTAAAGAGGGGATGAAGAATTTCCCCATGTTATTTAAATGAGACTTTTTCTGGACCTATAATCTCATGTTTTAGGTACTTAGAATTGGAATAAAAATTTCAGATTCGGCATGCTTGTACGTTTTCGTTAGCTTTACCTAAGTGAATCATCACAAATAAAAATTTCTGAACGTAAAGTGGTTTTATGGGGAACTGAAAAATCTTTCCAATGTTATTTATATGGGACGTCTTCTATACCCCAAAATGTTTAGGCACTTCCGGCATGATTAGAATGATGAAATTTGGCATGATTGTAGCCTTCCAGGACTAACCGACAGAAAAATTGCCAAAAGTAAAAAATTCCAACTTTAGAGTGGTTTTATAGGGAACTGAAAAATCTTTCCCATGTTATTTATATGGGACACCTTTTACACCCTCAAATTATTGAGCACTTCCTGCAGGGCTACAATGATTAAATTTGACATGATTATAGATTTTCGGGACAAACTCACAGGAAAATTGCCAAAAGTGAATATTTTTAATTTTTAGGGAGTCTAAAGAGGGGATGAAGAATTTCCCCATGTTATTTAAATGAGACTTTTTCTGGACCTATAATCTCATGTTATAGGTACTTTGAATTCGAATAAAAGCTTGAAATTCGGTATGCTTGTACGTTTTCGTTAGCTTTACCTAAGTGAATCATCAGAAATGAAAATTTGCAACCGTAGATTGGTTTTATGCAGAACTGAAGAAATCTTTCGCATGTTAGTTATGTGGGACGTCTCCTACACCTTAAAATGTTTAGGCACTTCCGGTATGATTAGAATGATGAAATTTGGCATGATTGTAGCCTTTGAGAACTAACCGTGAAAAAATTGCCAAAAGCGTTTTTTTTTTTTTTTAATCTTTCAGGGGTCGAAATTGGATGAAGAAATTCCTATGCTATTTAAATGGGCGTTTTCTTGGGATACAAAATCTTATCTTTCAGATAGTTGAGATAGGAAAAAAAAAGAAAGTCGGTAGAATTCCGCTCCGTTGCAGCTACCTTTGTCCCCACTTTGAACTCGTATTGCATACACGCCCTTATGACTCTCTGTGGAGGTCTCATTCACTCTGTTCTTACGCAAGTTCACAATGTAACTGAACTACCATAACCAGGTAGTATGCTGCACATACGCAGAACAACAGCTGACCTTCGTCTTATCCTCATTCGCATTCAACTCACGGTGGGAGGTCCAATTGAAAACAGACCTCCACAAAAGCGACAGAACTTTCTTGCTTACCTTTATAAATTAACAGAAATAAAAAATTCCAACTTTGGTGGGGTTTATTTATAGGAACTCCTTTTATATCTCAAAATTATTGGGCAATTTCTTTAGGATTACAATGATTAAATTTGGCATGTCAAAGGAAAATTGCCAAAAGTGAATATTTTTAGTTTTTAGGGGATTTTTGAAACGGGTATTACGGAACGTGTTTGTTACAGTTGCTTTATATGTTGTATTCTTGTTGATCTCTTGTTAAAATGCACGGTTATGGTTACCTTAAGTTATCATTATAGCGGTTGCTGTTAATTGTTTAATTTCATTTAATGTTATTTGTTTTAAACAGTTGTGCACTACATATCAAATCAGTACCTCCGATAATTGTAATCGTTCCGAGGACAAGAACCTGCGCTCTCTACACAGCGCATAATTTGCATATGAGCATGAATCTCCTTGACATTCCTGGAAACATCTGTACATTTCATTACAGACAAAAGTTATAGACGCCGTGATAAAAATTGGCAAATTATACTATAAAAGGGAGATTTTTTCGATTATTTTTTCAATATCTCGGACCGTTTGCAAGATTTGAGCCTACTTCCGTTTGAAGTTTCTAATTCATGTATGATAAGTGTATTCTTTCTTCTTGCATTCAGTATGTACTAAGCAAACATATTACATACACAATTAATTACAATGTCAGTTATAGATGGTGTTCAATGGGCAAAACACTGCCAAAATAAAAGTTCGTCTTAGACTGCAGAAATGGTTATCGTTCCTTTTCAATTATTTGGTCATAAAACAAACGTCTGAGACATATACAACCCCAATATACAACGATGTGGTGTTGCAATGCATAATGCTTAGGATATGATGCTCTTTTTTTTTTTTTTAATTTCAACACTTCCAGTGTACCCGTAAAAATGTAATAAAGAAATAACAACTATGCTTTTTAAATATTCAATTGGAACTGGACAATCTACAGAAAATTTGCAATCGATCAGTGAAAATGCTATCTATTTTGAGCCTGTTGTTTCCGAGATCTCATTTTCGAAAGGTTTCAGCACAAACATATAAAGTCCACAAACATATATTCTAAAGGAACTCCAAAGATGACAGGGCAGTTCGTTTCCATTGATTTTCGAGAAGACTTATTAAAATAGAAAGTCTTTGAACACTAATTTATGAAAAAAAAGTTTATTTAACTGGTTTATTTAAAGCACACACACTTAAACTGTTGTTCTCTTTGAAACGTAAAATCACAAGTAACCGTAAATAAAAGAATTGAAAGCCGAAGTTATAAGTTGGAGTTGAGGCGCTTGTTGCTATAAAAAAATAAACTGTGAGTTATTAAGCAGAGTATTAAGGAGCAAAGGATGATAAATATGAGATCTGGGGATGTTGGGCCGATTTAAGGAAACATTAAGAATAAATGCACGAACATGTGACATGCGAGGCCGTAGGCCGAGCAAATATGGGGGTCTGGGGGCGAAGCCCCCAGCTGGCCAAAGGCTAGTATATATATATATATATATATATATATATATATATATATATATATATCATTATGCAGTTAATTTTTCTCACTTCTATTTTAATTTATTGGTATTTTTATGTTATCATTATATGATCTTTACACTACATGTTTTAGAACAACGTATCGTTAACATCGTTTTGTAGAATGCACATTCACAAACTATAGATTTTGATTGTTTTGAAAATAAATTATAATTGCACATTTGAATTGAAGCAAATGCAAATAATTACAAACATCACCTGAGAAAGTTACTTTAGTATTCCAACTCTATGATAAATTTACTGAAAAATTTATGTTAATCACAAGGAAAAGAAAGTTTATTTCCTTTTTTTTTTTTTTAAAAAAAAGCAAGTCAGAAAATTACAAAGTTTTTGTTTTCAGTTACACATTGGGTTTTAATATTTGTATCGTTATTTGTATATTCTATGCTATTAGTATGTTAATGTATATCAAGTTCAAAATAAACAAGAATAGCACTCGATTTCGATAATTCAAAACCATGTTTTCATTAATTTTTATGTTTTAACTACAAAAGCCATTCACTTTATAAAATTGACAAAATAACTTACCAACTTCTTTTATTTTACATTACGATCTTACATTCCATATTTAAATCTAGGAGTACAGAATAAACTCTGGTGGTTTATCATATCATATTAGGCGGGGCGGTGGGGCTTAGGAACTCTCGCCCCGGGCACTTACAACTCACGCGACGTCTCTGTCCACACATTGTTAACAATGCAATCGAACGATGTAAGCGTAACTCAGTGATCACTGGCACCTATTCTTAGACAGAATATTTTGGTTTAGCATCTCAGTTTCCGTCTGTCAACACCGTCTCAATCCTATCACAGTTTCAATTGGTTAAAACACGAACAGAAGTTACTCTGAACTAACATAAGTAGAACTACAAGTGATAGAGAATTTCAGTACGTCATGTAAGGATTTTCTGAATGTATAAAAAAGGATGTCATATTGTTCATAAAATGCAGTCATCACTGAAATACAATTAAAAAGCAACAAACAGTTCTGTATTGAACTTGGTCGTTTGGCTTTTAGTTGTGTCCCTTTCACAACCAAGGCTATAAGAGATGAGCACTTAACAACACAAATTGGGGTCTGATCTACTTGATCTTACACCGGGAATTGTAATACACTTTGTGTCTGCTATATGTTGGAATTATGTATTCCTAATGAAACTACCCCAGTTTCAAATTAATATTGTCATATGCTAGTACGTGAAACCATATATATTTTTATCACTTATCTGTCCTTTTCCGCTAAAAATTGTAATTTTCCCCTCCCAAGAACCTGATAACCCTACTTCTTGCCAATTAGATATATCAACGGATGCGTTTCTCAGAGCGAGTATGTTGTTAATCAGCTGATGAAAAATTTGGACTACAAGTAAAAATCTGATATTTCCTTGAAAATCTGTTATATCTAGGTAGAAACACACATTTTATTTATTTTAAGCATACAGGTAAAACGACATTCAATACTTAAGGTTTTACTTACGGTTTCGTAATGTATTCCGTTATAATTTACTTAATATCCGGTTAAATAATTTATCTTATTTTCGTGATTTATTTCTTTAAAAAGAAAAGAGTTTGAGCTAATTCATTTTAAATTAAAATCAATTCTAATTAACTATAATCAATATGGGCATTTAAAATATTAAAAATTAAAGTAATTTGAGATTTTATTTTATTTAAGTAAGTAATGTATTTAAAGTGAATAATTATTGATTGTAAAATAATCGTTTGAGGATTAAAATGTGATAAAAATTAAAATTTGGAATTGGAAAATTTTGTACATTATTTCTTACAGCTGTATACTTGAGAATATTAGTTTACTTGAGAGTGGACCTTAATCGCACTTCAAGTGCTTCTCTAATATCGCCAAATCTAATATCGGTAGGAAAGTATTTTAAATTGAAGGATTGGTTTCACATATGTCTACTTCTGTGAATACTATCGTGTTTAAATGGAAAGATACTATTCAAAATATGCTAATAAGTTATCATGATAATGTAAATAATTGTATATTAAAATATTAGATATCATATAAACAGATTTTCACTATACATTCTATCTGAATCTTTGAATTTTTTTCCACATTTAACCTTTAAAAATTCAGTATTATCGACTAACCCATTCAAGATATAACAACGCTGAACAATTTTACTTTAAAATTTGTTTCGTATGTTGAAACTTGTGCGTTATTCAGTAAATTTATAGTAAGATAACAAAACATTACAACAATTACCCTTCCGTGCTTGCTCGTTAAGTTACACAAACACAATTTGTGAAACGTTGATCTGTTGGAAAATAATTTACATTAGGTCACTAGAGCTCATAATCTCTAGAATTCCCCATTTTCTGTTATTTTCTACAATCTTTGTATTAGTTATCAATGTAGAAGATGTAAATATTTTGTATATCTAATACTTTTTCTAGAATTTTTAGATTACCAGATCTCGTTATTTTCCTGTGGTATTACAGTTTCAAGACTGATTTTGTTCTCATTCAAATATTGTACTAATAGCTCCATTTAAATGGCAACACTGTTTCTTTCAATCTAGCATGTGATCCCATGTGTTTTCATTTGTCAGTGATGAGAGTTTGGTTCAATAGAATCTACAACCTCCAAATAGAGTAGTGTTTGCGTATGCATGTGTACTTGAGTTTTTTTTTCTCATTTTCAATTACTGACACCCCATTGACATTGACATAAGTGTTTTCTCTATCCATTTTAGTTTCACACTCACAGGCCCTCTTGTCTATATTTTTTAAATTACTGGAAATTTGTTTGCTGTCATTGCTGTCTTTTGGTCCCATTGCGAGAGGTAAATTGGCAAAACAAAAACATTAATTCCCTAGAAAATTGTCCGTGTATCATCATTCCTGCAATTAGGTCAATTTGATTTAAGCATTGTCACAAAATCCTTTCCGGTTGATTAAATTTTATGACGAACAAAATGAATGTTATGAAAAAAGAAACTAGGGCATTGCAACAATAGAAAACAGCGTACAATTACAGATAATTGGATTACAAGTAATATGCGGGTCACTGTTAGGGCTGTGTGAATCCCGTTAGAAATGTGTGTGTGCGTCACTGGGGTATTTGTGGCAGCATTAGGTTACAAACAAAAATAACTACAATCTGCTAATGAAAAGTGTGTTTATTTTTACATATACAGTGCATAAATAAAGTACCTGTCTCTGAAGAATAAGAATTATCTATCATCATTGGCTACAAATGGCATACCTTTTACAACCACAAACACTTGTTTTTCTCCATTTTCTCGAAACCTACGCATCAAAATTTACCACCAAGTGTAATATCCCTATCTACTGTCTCCCGAAACGAACCCAAAGCAATCTGACATGACATGAAAAAACAGACAAAAAGTCTGATTGATCCGGACTCACTCGGATTAACGGCCGGCATACGGGACTACAGGCAGAGTACACTCTCTTCCGACGTGCACTCGTTTCGCAGTTACTGTATGATCCAATATCCTAACAAGTAAATATCCAACAATAAATCAAGAATTTAAATTTTCAATAAAAGGTTTTATTTAGGAAAAGGTCAACAATGCAACGGTGAATATGCAACCAAGCATTAGTCGACCGTATATTCACCGTCAACAACAGTCAATATAAAAAACAATAAATTAAAAACTTCTTACTCTAGTTTGATCAAAATTTTAATAACAATCCTGGCTTTAATTTCGCGTGTCAATCAAAAATTCTATCAGAATTCAAAATCCCAAGTAAATTTGTCATAATCCATTAGTCTCAAGCCTGATGAAGACACGATCTGCAAAATTTCGCCACTTTCATTATTAATTTCAGAAAACTCTGAAAAATCTCATAATACCTCACTCTGCATCTACAAAACGCAATACACAAGGATTTAATTTTATTTAGCTTCATGTGATCTACCAATTGATATATAGTCGATGTTTTCACTGACTGGCGAATATTCCATTTCCTCAATATCGTATACTGGCGAATGTGCAAAATTTAATATGTTGAATTTTGTGTCGCTGTTTATAATGAAGCAACTGCGTGTCTGACAACGCTGTCGATTCGAATTTTGCTTTCTATTGTCTTGGATGTTTTGTTTTACTTCTGCCGATAGCTGGAGCGTCTGTAGTACTAAGATGACTGTGTAGTGTGTATAAGGAAAGATCTTTCGGAGCAAAATGGAGAATGTTCCAGAAAGTTCAAAAGAGAAGATTTATTTCAGAGCTTTGTAAATTCTGGATTTTACCAGTTTCTCACATGCTTGTTCGTTGCTTTATTAATTTTAATTCCATGTAACTATCTCCTTTCCAAATTACATTTCGTGGAAGCTGGGATAGAATATTTCCTAATGTTCTTTCGGGGTTTTTAATTCACTAACGGAACGCTTTGTTTAAATTATATTTCCGGTTAAAAGACACGAAGGAAGTATATTTTGAAATGAATGAAATTGATAACATTGGTTAGGGTGTTCACAATTTAGAAGAAATTTAACATTGTAATTAATTTATTATTATTATTTTTATGAAATTAATACCACAAAGTATTCTTAAGACGTAAAACATCTTAAAGTTGTGATTGAGACATACAGCCTATGCATGCATACTCTCCTCTTGTCTCCGCTTCGGTTTGGCTCTCCTGTTCTCTGGTCAACATGCGCCTAGGTACTTAGATACAACCGTATTCAGCACTGGATTTCCTCAAATCAATTTTCTTTTAACAAAAACTTTCGAACGACCAATTTACTATGGGGAGAAAGCGATACCTACAATTTAAGACATGAAAATGTTTACTCTAATTGATCAATTTATTTGTATCAGAAATACTTTGCGCAAATGTAACTAATTGTACGTATCGACTTAAAAAAAGTGCCGTATAGTATACAGTATTTAGATATAATTCGTTTTTGATTCAGCTTACCACCATCCGTTAGGAGTTTTGGGAATGTGAGCTTTCATTTGAGCATTGCGCAAAGATGCTCTTGTATTTCTTTAGGGCAATATCACTATGTCGAATTGAGAGGAGCATCTTTGGTGGTGTTTATGCATTGAATCCAGATGGTGATGCAAGGAAATTAGCCAATTGCAATGATTGATTAATACTTATATGATTTCTATTCAATGAATATATGCTGGTATAAAAGTCCTCAAACCAACGTTTTCGTCATAAATCAATAAACTTGAAAAGAAAGAAAAAAATTTAATGTAGTCAACAATCTGAAGTCTCAAACAAATTACATGGTGTGCTACATGAAAGGTAGATATTTTTAAAATAAGAAATCATGGTAGAGCATACACATTGATGTTTTAAAATACCAAGAACTGTAAACTGATTTATTTACTCTTGACAATCTCAACCCTAAGCAATGAAACCTCAAAATAATTACACATCAAAATCGAATGATTTGCGAAATTTATCGTGGAAAATTATTTTCTTACCACGTTATATACATGAAGAAATTTTCACGTTGTGATGAATTTTATTGCCTATATTCGCATAGTTTTTGACTGACTTCAAATCCAAGTGGAAATAATGGGAAAACCCCTAAAGAAAATTCCCTAGCCTAGAGGGAGCACACTGCAAGTTTAATCAAGACTACACCATAATTATTATGGTACAGGTAAATAGAAGGATATGCACATAAATGAAAAATATGCCAAATGGGACAGTAAATAAATAAATAATAATAATACCAAATAGACCCTTTCTATTTCAAATGTGCCACTGCTAGCACCGCTGTTCATGTATGTTTATCCTTACCTCCCTTGAAAGAGAAGGGACAAGTTACTGTGGCAGATATTCTTCAATAGTAGGATGCAGACAGGGTTGCTACATTGAATTATTTCATAGGCTTCCTGCACACTATCTTACTAGCCATTCTAACAAGGGAAGCTCACGAACTGGCTCCACTGAGATCCGAACGAGAAACTTGTGTTTGCATTTGATCGAATCCCAAAGTTATACGTGCCATCGGTCATGATATCGTGAGTTAGAACATATTTTGTAACGTAAAAGCTATTAGCTAGCAAAATAGTTTGAACCGGGTCATTTGTTCGAAATCGGTAAGGTAGATGGGAAACTCGACGAACATGTATCCCATAATTTTCAAGGGCACACCTTTTGGGGTAAAAAGTTTCCCCAGGGTCCCCCGCAAGGTCCCAGACGGGGTTCAGGGGTTAAGTAGCACATCATTTGAAAGCTGTTGCAAGATGAAAGAAGTTGGAGCAAGTCTCGACTCTTTATCACAACCCTCTGCAAAATGGCGGCGGGTCAAAATGTACACAAAAGTTTAATTGAAAAGTCCATGGTCACCCCTATAAATCGGAAACGGTGAGACAAGCAGTAAAGCACGTGTGGCATTATTTTCAATGTACAACGATTTAAAGTAAAAACGTTTTGTCCCCCCCCCCCCCCCACACACACAGGTAACAGGTTGGGTCCAATTCAAGTGTTTCCAAAGCAAGAGGGATTAAGTAGTACATTTGAAGTATGTTGTTAAATGAAAGAAGATGGAACAAATCTCCACTCTCTACGATAACCCTGTGCAAAATGACAGTGGGTTAAATTGTAAACACAAACTTAATTGAAAAATCTATGGCAATCTTGATGGCTGCTTAAAACCTGTCGAGAGTATAGGCACTCCAAACTGCTCAAGCTAGAAGAAAATGACATGAATTTTGATGAGTAAGAGCGTAGGTGACGAAAAGATACGAAATGTTCAAAAACGCGACATCTTGAGTTCAAAATGCCGCAGGGTGTTCAGCTCAAACCACTGGAGATGGAGAAGTGAAATGTGGTAACTTATTTATGTTTATTGTCAATAATAGATATCCGCCAAAAAATCAAAGACGCATTATCTGAAATCCACTATGGCTGTTTTCATGAAAAATGAGTTTGTATATAAATGCTGACAAATGTGTTGCATCTGACAATTATGTTCCATCTACATTTATTCTTCCCTTTGAAATAAAAAAAATCTACGAGTGACTTAACTGAAATACAGAAGTTGTTGCCACCAGGTGGCAGCTTAAGCGCCGCAGCAGACAATTGGTAGCATCATAAAACGGAGACTACTATTGCTTTTATTTATTTATTTATTTATTTATTTACCATTTCGATTATTTCTTGTTCCTTTGTTACTCTCACTTCCATTTTCTATCCTGTTTGTATCATACTTAAATTAGTCCGTTATTCTGAACTCATCTTCTTTGATTTCACAACAACTTTCAAACTATGTACTACTTAATCCCCTCACCTTCGAAACTTTTGAGTTGGACCCCATCTGGAACTCTGTGGGGGGCCTGGGACAAGACGTTTTTACTTTAAATGATTGTACTTTGAACATAATGCTGCACGTGCTTTCCTGTTTACACATTTTATTAACCCTTTCCAATTTATACGGATAGCCATGAATTTTTCAATTAAAATTTTTGTGTACATTTTGACCCACCGCCATTTTGCATAGGGTTGTCGTAGAGAGTCGAGACTTGCTCCATCTTCTTTCATTTTGCAATACCATTCAAATGATGTGCTACTTAACCCCCTTGCCATTTGAAACTTTTGAACTGGACCCCGTCTGTGACCTTCCGGGGAATCTGGGGAAAACTTTTATGGGACATATGTTCGTCAAATTTTCCATCTATCTAACCGTTTCGAACAAATGACCCGGTTCAAACTATTCTGTCAGCTAATAGCTTTTACATTACAAAATATGTTTTAACTCTCGATATCCCGACTGGTGGCAAGTATAACTTTGGGATTCGTATAGTTATATCAAATGCAAACACAATTGTTTCGATCGGATCTCAGTAGAGCCAGTTTGTGAGCTTCCGTTGTAATTAGTATACAATCTTCATACACCAAGAACAAACGAGTATATAACATACTGGCAACACAGCCGAGGGCGTTCACTTCTTTCACCAAAGCAAAGAGAAAATTTCCTCTGCAAGAGGGTGGTACGGATGAGATCGAAGCGTGTTTCACATATTTTCCTATGACACATATAAATTAGAAAGTCTCTAGGGAGCATGTGTCTCAGTGGTAAATAAGTCACCTCTGGTACACGGGATATCTGGTTTGATAAAAGGATAACCATGGGGTGCTGAATGAAAGGAATAATTTAATTTAATTTCAATAATAATAGAACATTTGTACAGACCTGATATGTGTAATGATGAAAATGAGAATTATGTACTAATTAAAAATTCCTTCTTTTAATTGAACATATACTTTATTAAAATAAAATCTTTTTTCAAATGGTGTTCTCTTCTGAATTTTTGGTTTCCTTTGTTTGATCTCTGAACTCGTTTTGATGTTTTCATTCGAGAACGCAGGGACCTTTACATTTATTTTCGCTCGACATTTTCACTTTACTTTTCCTCCCATCTTTACCTTCGGATAAAGGAAAAGCGAAAGAGAGGAATATATACACGGCAATGTGCTGACTTTATAACGCAATAACTTATACAGGAAGTCAGTGGTTGTTTTGTTCTCTCTCTGCTATTTGTCAGCTTTTACGTTCAAAACGTATCAAAATAGATAAAAAAGGACGTTCTCCTAAGAAACGACGGTGGTGCGTAAATATTGAATACCTTTTTCCTCCGAGATGCGCCTATCTTGTTTGTTTTTCGATCTCAAAAGATTTCCTGCTTATTAGAATGTCAATTGTTTTCCTTTGAAATTATATATGATCCATCTATTTTCTTAGACATCAAAGGGGAACTCTTTACTTCTAGGGAATACAATCTCCTTCAAATTTTTGTAAACTTCGACCGTCTTTAGATTATATCTTCTGGGTACAGCTTGGTTCGCGAACAGTACTTATATCCTACTGTATATGATCCTTTTTCAATAACTCCGATTTGAGTGCAATTTCCAGTTTCAATGTGTTCTTTCAATCAGAGGGAAGAAAGTTTCGGCATATTTACCCCGAAACGATTTGAGTATCATTTCCATTCAAGTTTTTTTCTATGAACAAAGCAAAACAGTACACTCAAAAAGAAAATCAAATGTGGCGTATGTAAAAACGTAGGTTACATGTGTAAAATTTGCACTTTTTGGACTTAATGTACAACAAACGTATAACGGAAAAAAGTATATTTTATACGAACTTTCCGTATGTGTTCCGAATAAGTATACTTTCCGTACGAATGGAAGAACTGTATATAGGCGGTCAGAATCTCACATACAAGTGGACGTACTACTAGGAGCAAAATAAATGACGCGTCTCTTTATTTTGGAGTTTTTTGAAAACATCTCCGTTTTCTTTATATGTTCGAAATTTCGGAAGGTTTCCCCAGCAGGAAAAGTTAATAACACACCCGTTTTTAATATTTGTGTTAAATATTAGCTCAAAATAAATACCGGCAAATTAGAAGCAAAAAAATATTAAATCGACCGAAATTAAGAGAATTAACAACTCTGTTCAAGTGGGAAATTTTCAAGAACGCGAGGGAATTCTACAGTTCAACACGAAGCAGCCACATCTATGTCATTGAGAGAAATGTCATTAACTTTCGTTACTATTATTTACGATAAGCTAAATTTAATTTTAGTGGCGTTAGAAGACGGGGGTTAAGTGGGTTTTGCGTCCTTCCTTAAATTCTGGTAAAAGATATTGGGGACTCCGAAGGAGAGTAAAGTTTATTCTGCCTAATTTTATAAGCGACTCAAGGGTGAAAAACTTGTTAACGAAAGCAATGCTGTGTATACACTTCCTTGTTTCTGACAAAATATAAAGTGCTTTGTAATCTTTAGACACTTTCTCTATTCTTTTTGTCACCTTTAGTTGTGTAGGGCGCCCTCGAACAAATAAAGAAGCGGTAATATTACAGTCAAGGGGCGCTATAAATATATTAGGTATTTCTTTTGTTACCTAACCATAACCTCCTAGGGTCATCTAAGGTAGAATAAAAAATGCTACGTGATATTCCATTCACGAAGGAGGAAAGGATGCTTCAAATATATTTCTTATTCATTTTGTCTGCCCTGCTTGTCAGAAATTATATACTTTCTGTTGGAAGGGTGCTGAAAAGAGAGGGGCAAACTAAAACGTCGTGCCCCCTCCTACATTTTAAATTTTGTTACGTGGTTTCTCACTCTCTCTCACTAGCGTTTTACATGTATTTTTCTCACTTCTCATACCTCCCTTCCACAAACACAATACTCCCGAGCTGTTTGTTGTTTAGCATCCTGGCTCCTATTCACTATTTATAAGGAAGTTTAACTTATTGCTTAGGTAAACATTAATCAAAATTCTTCCCATCACTTTCTTTCATTGTTAGAAGTGTATATCTCTCTTAAGCGTTTCAAAATCTTATACGATTGATCTAATTTATACCCAGCTTTTGATATATCATATCTATATGAAAGAAAATTTTACAGATTGCAAAACTGATTAGATAGTCATTGGTAAACTATATGGGGAACAGATATGGGGTAAGTATACATGAAATGAAATATTTAACGTTCCACGATTATACTCTTTAGGCTAAGGAAGATAATGATTAAGGCAATTACATGGTGATGGAAGAACTTGTGGAATGAGAAGGTGGGAGGAAACGGAAGTACCCCGAGAAAACCCCACGGACACGATATTGTCTACCACAAACTTACTTCGCTGGGATCGACCCAAGGACCCCACGCACCAGAGGTGAGAGCTCTACCACTGAGCCACCGTGCCCTCTTTAACTATACATAATGGTATTTGTAAAAAAGAATTGTTTGGTTTTGTGTAGTTGAAAAGTAACAAAGACTAGAAAGTTACTCATTGACACTTTCGTCACTGGAGGCATTAGTATGTACACACACACACACATGTGTATTAAAATATACACAGAACTCAGATGATGAAACACTAAGTTCAGTGAGTTGAGAGATCAATTGTTTCTCTCATGTAATGGGGTGGTTTCCAATGGATGCTGCTAGTATCTCCAAAAGAAGTAATGCAATTGATTTTGGCGGCCAGACGAGATCACAACTTCATAACGGAATTCTGATGTTGAACTTAATAACTTAATTACTGCAATGGTTGCATGATATGTCACTTTGCCTTGCTCGGGCACAGAAGACCCGAGTTCTATTCCCGACGGGAGCTCATGTAGTTTGCGTCCTACTTTCAGCTGTAAGTCCACATCATATAACCTTACTGCTTAAAGGGATGTTAAACTCAAGAAAAATCCTTCTTTGTGGAGCCTCGTGGCGTTCACAGCGAATATACTGAAAAACAAAGTCTACATCATTCATCATTACATATTGTTCACATTGAAAGCAAAGTTAGAAAAACAGCATTCGAAGTGCGATTGCAAAGATAGAGTCGAAATTATGTGAAAATGCCAACCAAAATTTCGAGAAAAGACTATCATCATGCGAACAAAGTTGCACTAGTCATTTGACCAATATTACTTTCTACTACCAAATATTATCAAAGCTTATTATAAAATGAATGTTAGGTTCTTGGAAGATATAACTAGGAGTACAAACTAACTAAACTAACTCTATGGCCTATGGAACCCGGAGGTTCAGTGCCACGTTCACAAAAGCTCTCCACTGACTTTTTTTCTTAGCTAATTGGATCCAGTTTCTACTTTGTATTCCTATCTCTGCGAGATCCATCTTAATATTATTCTCCCATCTGCGCCTAGGTCTTCCTAATGGTCGTTTTCCTATGGGTCTACCAGTCAAGACTTTGAAAGCGTTTCTACTTTCTTCCATTCTAGCTACATGACCTGCCCACCTAAGCCTCCTAGACTTCACGACCCTAACAATGTTGGGTAAACCGTATAAACTATGTAGTTCCTCGTTATGGAGCTTCCGCCATTCCCCATTCTCCTTCCTCTTGGGTCCGAATATTCTTCTCAGGATCCTGTTCTCAAATACTTTCAGTCTATGTTCTTCCCTCAGAGTAAGCGACCATGTTTCGCAACCATACAGAACAAAAGGTATGATTATCGTTTTATATATTTTAAGCTTCAAATTCCTCGACAGAATTCGCGACGACAAGAGATTTTGAACCGAATAGTAACACGAATTCCCTGCTTTTAGTCGACATTTAATTTCTTCGTGAATATGATTTTCGTCTGTTAATATTGATCCTAAATATTTGAAAGTATTCACTTTATCAAAAGTATTATTTAATATTTTAACGCCTCCACAATTTGCCGTATTACGGTCCCGACGCACTTCCATGTATTTAGTTTTCTCTGCATTTACTTCTAAACCCATGTCCCTGCAAGCGTTTAATAATATCTCTGCATTTATTTCTACTGTTCTCCTATCATCCCCTATTAAATTTACATCATCAGCATATGCCATAACCTGGTGAATGCCGTTCAACTCTAGGCCCTGGTTGCTATCTTTGATTTTCCTTATGGCGTATTCCAGCACAAAGTTAAATAATAATGGCGACAACGCATCTCCTTGTTTCAGGCCATTTTCGACGTGGAAGCTCGTGGACAAAAATTTTCCTACCCGGACTTTACTTTGGGATTCACTTAAACATATCTTAATTAATCTAATTTAACTAGGAGTACATACTTTTTAAATTTGTATTGCCCATCTCGTTTCTTAGATGGGTAAGAAATTGTCAAATATTATATTTTGAAAGAAGTATGTTGAACATTGAATATTGTATATACCTAGGTATATTGGTCCCTGGTGGATGTATTTGAAAAGTCATACACACACACACACACACACACACACACACACACACACACACACACACACACACACACACACACACACACACACACACACACACACACACACACATATATATATATATATATATATATATATATATATATATATATATATATATATTGGTCGAAGGTACTTCTCCCAAAACCAAAGAATCTTATTAAGAAGATGTGACTTTGAAATCATTTAATGATTAACCTCTATGACGTACTACTTACGACCATGTTATGGTATATCTCAAATTTCTGCATACATTATCGATACGTTTTCAGAATACTACAAGGTAAGTTTTACTATGTGTAATAAAGAAACATAATACGTGGCATACTGGGTTATGTAAATGTATAGATCCTTAAATATATTTTAAAGTTAAGTGTCAATAAAATGTACCCGAATCAAGTTATCCCTTCTAAAAAGAGAATAAGAACCACAATTTTACATGTATCTGTGGAACGTGAAAGCATACGCCATCAATACGCACAAAATACGTTTTACCATTATGTGAAATAATAAACCATATGCAACTTTGGATGATATGTTATAAATGTATAAGTCTATGAGTTTATGTGAGAATTATATACCACCTAATCCAAGGTTCCTGCTCCAAAATTTAGGAATCATATTTGATAAATATGAATTTGGGAGGCACTTTTCAAGATTTTAATCGTCTTAGACAAAGTCTTATATGAAGGTATATATTCATAGATGTATTTGGAAATTTAAGGGCTTCAAATGTATCTGGTCCTAGGCTTAGTTGCGAATTTTGAATCTATATTTGCTAGAAATGAATTTTAGAAGTAACTTTCTCGCTTAAAACACCTTAGGCGAAGGCTTATGTGAAAGTTTATGAGTGCACCTGATAACACAGTGCAACAAATTGGAAGTTTGTGTCTTTCCGGGAGATAAAAGAAGGTGTTCTCTACTACTTCACATACACTGATTACGAAAATGAAATCAGAAATTTTCCATCAGCTACCAATTTTCCTGGATAAGATGTGTCACATATACCACTTAGCCTATATTGCATACAGTTAGCGTTATATTGTAATTCATATAAAAAGTAGCAACGACACGTGAAAAGGACTTGATTTCAGTACAGAAGGAATATATAGATGCACAAAGTACAGATCATGTACCACAATTCATTTGCAATTACAAACAGATGCGAATCAAGGACGGACTTCTGAGGGGGCGGTGGGTTGTAATACTGCTACTTAGAACTACTTTTGAGAGCTCCAAACTCTGGGATGGGTTTTATTTATATATAAAATAAGAAAGTTTCCTCTTCTGGGGGGGGGAGTGATTCCCCCTCTCTCCTGGATCCACCCCCTGGTTACAAAACATTAAGAAGAAACGATCATGAAATTTACAAAACAGCGTGAAATGTACCTACATGCTAGAAACTTTTCCTGGAAATTTCCCGTTTGTGGGTAGATGGTGAAACTTCTTGTAGGAGAGTCCAGTAGTACTCTGCCAAAAGGTTTAGTGACCATCTTCCCTTATATCGTCTTTCCATGCTACAGATATCTTGGTGAAATCGCTCATCATGTTCATCACTGACATCTACGAGATTAGGTGGGAAGAAATCCAAATACGAATGTTGGAAATGTATTTTGAGGGACATGTTGCATCCCATAGATTTGTAACAATCCAGCATGTGTTCTGCTAGTTCTCTACTTTTCAGACCTGGCATTACTCAAGAAATTGTTGCGCACATCTTTGAAGGCAAGCCAAGCTTCCTTCTCACTATTTATGAGCAACTCTTCAAACGTACCGTCTTTCATCAGCTCACGAATCTGGGGCCCAATGAAAATATCTTCTTTAACTTTTGCTGCACTGATGGCAGGAAATTTGGACATTACAAATTGAAAACCTCTCCCATCTTTACCCATTGCTTTCACAAAATTCTTCATGAAGCCTAATTTCATATGTAACGGCGGTAACAGCACACTGTCTTTGTCAACAAGGAGTTCATACGTCGCCACATGTTTTTCACCAAGATTGGAACTTTCTCTATCAGGCCAATGCTTGACTATGTAATGGCTTTTCCTTGCTCTGCTGTCCCAGTGACACAAAACACAAAAAGTTAGCATACAGTTTACGGTCATAAACTTGAGTTTTCACAGAAAAGTTTGCGTGATAGGGACAAACGGTTTTCCCTATCATCATCAGGACACTGAACTTCATAGGAATCACAGGTGTTTGTTTTGCGGCAATTTTCATTGTTACACAGTGTAATTAGGTGTCACCGGATCCTACTATATGTTTCATTACAAACATGAGTACACAATTATTGCAAATTTAAATGTAAATTTATATGTATATTTAAATTTATATATATATTTAAACATGTAAATTTATATTTAAAATGTATATTTTATATACATAATATGAATTCTCATGAAGGCAAGCGATTTGACTAGTCTTGAGCGTGGAAAAAGTCACCCAGGAAAATTCAATTGGAAAATAAAAATAATAGTAACAATTTCCACAAAACAAAATAGATTTTCTTGTTTAGGTTGCAACAAAGCTATTTAAAGCTATTAAGCTATTATGATATCAATTTGGAGAAAACTCATTTACAGTAGCAGCTGGAGAAATGAACTTTGGGGGAGAGATATGAGCTAAATGTTAGACCCAATGATTTGTATGAATTTGGATGTATCCATTATTTTGGGGTATGACGCAAACTCTGAGTCCACAAGTGTCCTAAACCGAGAAAGTTTAAGTTTGTCCTTCCGATATTTTCTATAAACCTTCCTTTTCCCAAGCGGAGAACAGGCACTTTGGTTTGTAATAATCAAGTACTCCAACTCGTCGTCCGTAGAAGATATTATTTTAACTTGTGAGAGATTGCACTCAAAGTATGTGTATATTCCAATTTTGATTTATAGTACAAATTAGTGATAAATGTAAAATGATGAAGGCAGCACGATTCTCAACATGTTCACAACAAATTCTTGGAAAAGGCTGAAGAGCAAGGGATGTTGATAAGTATTCTCTTTACTCAGTACTGCAAAAAAACACTGCTTCGCGAAAATCTATGCAAGTTCATTGTGTAGTGGGTTGGATAACAAGTTCTTGTCAGACTTCTCATCCTGAGGCTGTCATATTCTAGTTACTCCCCAAAGACCTACAACTAACTATTTAAACTGCATTCTGCTTGTGAGATGTGTTCCTCCAAACACTTGTTCAACTATGTGCCTCACATAACTAATAGAGAAGTAAATGTAAAACAGAGATAATACTATTAAAAACAATTACGTGAGTGCGTTTCATAAGCTCAAACAAATATTACAGTAAGTAAACTTAATTAGGAAGTTCGTAAAGTAAAATTTAATTATAAGGTGTTTATTACTTTCGAAAATTTGAGCAAAACTTTTATATGCTCAGAAACTTTTAAAAATGGAAGCACAGAAATATCATTTGAAGAGTGAAATGTTAGAGATGACTTAAATCCTCGAAAGTTAAGTACACTGCTGAACATTAACAATTTCGTACCAAGAAAGAGATATCGCATTGTCCCAACGTGTGCAAAGTGTGTAGAATGTTGAAGGATAGTGGGAAATATCTGTGTTCCGTTTCGAGATGGATATATTCTCTACTTTATAGGCCTGTGATTGCAAGGTTTGGGAGTATGTGCTTCGTTCAAGTTTGCCTATGCAATACTTATAACCAGTACTTTGACCATTTTCTTCTGACCCAGGTTCTACTTTTTAAAACTAGGCACCATAATAATACAACTGTAATTTGATACATAGGTCTACATATTTTGACCTTAAATGATTTAGACGCTAGACTCGTATTTCTAGTTGCCATGGCGACCTGTCGAGCGGATTTCCAGCCTTACTCATAACTTTTTCCAATAAAGGTAATGGGATACGGTCATTAAACAAAGTTCCTCTTATACATACCTTCTTAAACAGGAAACTCTCTTAGCGAAAAGAGGTCTAATACCCTTTTTGTTATGTAACAATAATTAGAATGGGGAGGCATGCCAACGTTTTACAGCCTTTCCCGTTTGTTATAAAGTGTAAAATAGCTTATGTATGGAAACAAAGAACACATAAGTCATCTATGTACTTAGAAACACCGTTGAAAAAGTGTAGTTTATTATTATGAAATTGCAATACAAAGATACTTTGTACTGATCACCTAGTATAGATTGGCGCCTCAATTTTTGAATCACCAGTAATTTTTCTAATTAAATACGTTTGCAGGTTATTTGTAGCATTTAGTCACTGTGCGAATTGAATATTTCGTGCAGATTCATTATACAAATTCATACAAAAATTCATGAAATCTATATTTCTTTCTGTACCTTCAGCAATTATTTTTCAGGTGTGCACTTGCAATCGGAGGTGCATATTCACTTTAAGAGGTTTTGTTCGAAAGCAACAACCAATCTGTGCTAGATGGCCACTAGAAAGCACGAATACTACCTAACCGAGTTAGGGCATGTGCGCAGTATGGTGCCACACGGGGTGTATCCGTAGGGGGCAGCCTCGTCAGCGATGGTGGGTATTCTCGTAAGCAAGGATTATGGAAAACCACTGCTTTCACGATACAAAGATATCTTTTTTGTTAAAATCATTTGCTCGTTACATTAGTCGCACGTTTACATTAGTCGCAAGTTTTCCTTTATTAATCTACCATTACTTATCTTATGGGCGAATACGTGCATACCAGATTCAATCTTCATTAATATACTATTTTCACGTAAATATACGTCTCACAGGAAGAGCACACTATATTTTGATTGCTCACACCAGACTATTAAAATATTATAACCAATTTCTTCTGTAAATTTTACAAATGTGTAGATTCGTATAATCAATCTCCACCGAATATTGTTCTGAGGGGGAGGGATGAACTTCACCCATATACGCATCCAGTCGTTACGCACCTAATCTATCTATATAGATAGAATTTTAAAAGTTATCCCTACCAGGGATGAAATTTTCTTCTCCAGGGGCGTTAAATTTTTCTCAGAGGGGAAATCCCTGGCATCCCCCGTCAATTCGCAAACTGCATATAGCAATATACCCATAATCAGGAATCAGAACCATGCACACTGTAGCAGGTAAAGATATAACACTGGGACCAGCCTCATTTAGATGGCATGAGTTCAGTTGAACTTTGTTTTGGGGGGGAGGCGAGGGGTAAAAACGTAAAACTTCAAGTTTGATGGTTCATATCCCGGAAACCAGAAGCCTGTACATCATGATATTTCATAAGCTTGTATAGGAAATCGAGGTCTAGTACTTACCAAGCTTCATTCAGATCGGATTAATTAGGTTGAGTTCATATGATATATAGTGTATTTGAGTTTCTAAGAAACAATTAATGAGCGAGGAAGAGTAAGAATGAAAATCTGTAAAAGCATAATTCTACGGTAGTTTATTGTAATGTTACATATTTGCATAATACATTTTCAGTACGTAGATATCGTATATTACGGAGACCAGAGTGACACTTAATTTAAACATATTTTTATCTTGTGTATGTAAATTCATTTTCTAACTTTGAGATATAGACGTCTTTGAAAAGTTCTTGAATTTGAATATCAGATACTTTGAAAATTGAATAAAGAGAAAATGCACCAAGAGCATCAGATGCTACGTAACTTCTTTTAGTAATGTTACACGATTTCTTAGGTTTTTTAAACTTCATTTCCATGTCAAAGATACAACATGCTTTTTCCATTAGACTACTAAGACAAAGATAGGCATCATAAGCAAAGAAGAAGCAAATGAGACTAGTTGACACCCATCAGAGCTTTGAGATTGTAAGAACAAAATGACGGAAGACATTAAATGAACAGAAGACAGCAATAGATACTAATAAAAAATCTACTTTTCTCGTTTTTTGGTGTAATGCTTTATGCCTTGAATATAACTGAAAATAAATCAAAAAAGTAAAGCTTTCCTATGGTTTTGTGTCATTTGCAATATTTCTAATAGTTGCACTTCAACAATATAAAAGGAAATGATTAAATCATTTCTAAATATAACTGAGCTCTCTGAAATCAGAGCAATTAACTACATTTTCGTGTTGTGGGAAATTAACCCTTATGGAAATGTGGCAACTTGACACGAACTGTTACCATATATATGTATGTACATGATTTGCTTTAGTAATTTCATATCCACATAAAATAATGAAACAAATGATAATACTCCTAATAATTACATTAATAATATTATCATTTGAGCTGTCTGAAGTTAAAGTGCATTAACTACATTTTCGCTAACTTCTGAGTTTAAGCATGAAATCGTTTGAACCCCTAACATTCTTCACACCGAGCCTTATGCCACAACAAATTAAGTGTATGAATCTAACGCAACAGTCATGTGAAGCCAATTTCCCACTGACAACTATTTGTAACCAGTTGTCATTGTTTCCATAAGTGCTAATTATTTTCACAACACGAAAAAACACCAGTTCGCTCTGGCTTCAGACTACAATTGAAAGGGGTTAGCGCAACAGTGGTCTAACCCATATTTTTAAAAATAGAGAAAAATCAAGTTAAACTTAAACACATGTGGTTTTTTGTACAATATATGTATGTAGAATGTATGACACATTCAACTACTTGTGCTTGCTTTTGGTATATTGTACAAAGAAACCACATGTGTTTAACTTAATTTTTCTCCATTTTTAAAAATGTGGGTTAGACCACTGTTGCGCTAACCCCCTCAATTTATGACTGCACATAATGCTTGCAGCTAGTGAGCAAATAATGCTTATAATATTTCACTTTATGTACAGATATTCTGCAAACAAACATTGAAGAAAGAAAGAAAAATGAGTATTTACAAGAAACATCGATCAAATGTTATACTGTATATGATAAACATGGAAAGTAGAGAATGAAAGCTTTTAATAGGTACAGGTCACAGAGTATTTTACATGTTGGTTATCCTATTTCTACTTCACTTACTACGAACAAGTACAGCATACCAAACATCATCGATATATTCTATCGAATTCAAGTAATTCTTAAGCATGCAAATTTTCAATTGAAATATTCGTAATTATTATACAAAATGGCCCATAATTATGTATTTGATCTTTGACTAAGTGTAGTATTTGTAATTTTGGACAGAAAGTTTCGATATGTCAACACTGTTTAGTCTGAGAGTGGGATTAACGGTCACTGGAATTAGAAAGTTAGAGCCATACTAGTGCGAGAGTAGCTGAACGAAACATTCCCGAACTGCTGGATCGGTCGTCTTAGGTCTATGGAGTAGAAAACTCGAGCTGTCAATATCTCACCACCTGACTTTTTCTTATGAGGTGTTTTAAAGGACAAATTATATCAACATCCACTTACACAATTTGTACGAACTACGAGAAGCTATCACAGGAGAGTTAGAAGGATACCGGTACTGGTGTGCCAAGCTACCTATGACAATAATTTTGCTATTCGTCTTCAGGCATGTATTCATTTGGTGAAACATGCTAAAGAGAACAGAAAAGTATGAAAATAATGTGTTTATGTTCAATTGTAGGTTCCAGTTATTTTGCTAGTTTCGTTATGCAGTCCTTGAAACATCGTGTACATAATTACAAGCCACTCTGTACATAGGCTACACAGAATAATAAGATTACATTTCGAATACCATATAGTATCAAAGCCTGGTACAGGTGAATATTTGTAGATTTGCACTACCATCATTGGGAATTATATTGTTTATTTTTGTGGTTTGCTAATAAATGTAATCTTTGTTTGATGAATCTTCTTAGAAATCTGTCTTCTTAAGATTTTTTAATGAACAGTATGTTTCGTTTCCTTAAGAAAGTTCTCGAAGTTTATCTCTAGGTTTCAAATTTTAGTGAATAACTCTAATAGAATGAAGAATACAAAAATGTAGGTAATGAGTCAGATGATGCCTACAAAGTGCTATTTAAATAAACGAGTAACGATTTCGAAACTTTTCTTATAAACCAGAAATTTGTGTGCGCCGTGGATGACGTTGTAATTATTGGGCACTCAGATTTGAGCACTATACGAAATGTTTTGGAGATAAATGCTAGTTCATATAATAGTGTTTTGTAGATAATATCTGGCTTACGTTTGGATATTGTTTATTACCTTTAAGTTACTTACTAAAATTCAGAAAAGTGAAGGTGAGCTTTGTTGTGCCAACGACATGTCATTTTTTTCTGCTTCTGTCTTCTTTCATTTCTACAAAAGAGTAATTGGAAATTCAATATTTTCTGCTTGAGTTTCTCACTACCAACTAGAGATATCTAAACTCGCGAACTTAATAGACTCTAAACTAGATAAAATAGGGATAAGCTGATGTGAGTATGAGTTCTATAACAGAATAATAAGCCAAAGCTCTAGTTCGGGATAGTGCGAGCCCCAATGAAGCTAAAGAGCGTGAGCGCAAGCAAATGCAAGCCTTATTTGACGATAGTAAGCCCTGACCTGTAGTGAGAGCGAGCCTGATAAGATTAATGAGCGTACGATCGAACTAGCATGAGTGTCATAGAGGATACCGAGAATGAGCGCGAGTGTGCCCCGATTGTAAAGCGGCCATCTCTGGTATAAACAAACCTAGATTTTCCGTATGTTAAAGGAAAAAGAACATTAACTGGATATGCTGAAGTAATCCCTACCCTAAGTACCAGAGAAATAGCAAGTTGAGTAGGGCTTATTTATTGATACATATTTTTTGTCGCATTATCGATATCTATGGCCTTAAACCCCTCACGTATGATGAATGACGTCCTTCGGCGAGCACACTATACCTATAAGGGAAAGGAAGGAAGTGGTCTGGTAGCAATGTATTAGATGCCGTCACGGCATTTCCCTGTTATAAATGAGGAAAACCTCACTGACCTGAAAAAGTTGTTATACGTTTTGCAAAGAGGGTCTCCACCGGAAATCGAACCCAATAAAGGCGAGAGCGTTAGTGACTACGTTAAAAGGAACCAATCCTGAAGGATTTCAAAGACGAAACAAACACTAACGCTATGTGATTGTTACTTGTCAGTTTTCCATTTTTTGGTCTTAATGAATATTATCAATTCCATGCTTGTAAAGCCATTCCGTTTTAGAAAGAGCAGAAGAATTCTTTAACCCTTCAGTGCTGATTTACTTACGTGGTAGTGACCTATGCTTCCGAAGTACCGACGTCATAGTGACTTTTTCCTTCTTCACATGGTTCCGACATCACTACGTCGTAGTGACGTTTGCAATGCAAAGTTTGCAATGACATAACAACTAAACTATTTAATATTGGCGTCGAATTTGTTTCTTTTTAAAGATGATGCTATGAAAATTTAGTCGCAGTTACACAATTTAAATACCCTTTCGTCCCTATGGTCAAGCGAGGGTTAATCCTTACGCGTCACTGAGAGTTTAATGTTAGTTGGTTGTGACGATTCGAAAATAGAGGTTAGTTTAAAATGAAATTGAGTACTATTCTGCATAGTGTATTGCCAGTACTTTTTGGTGACTATACAGTTAGGGTATGTGCCTTCTGCGCTGGAGATCCGAAAGCTCGTGTGATTGGATCTTATTCAAGCTGTAGATCTGCTCTCATATAGGCTGAGGGGAACATTGCATTCCAACCAAACCAAAGTTGAATAATGTATTGATGACAGTAAGAAAATATTACGGTATATGTGTTATTTGTTTAGAACTTAGGCTATATGAGGCGTGGCACTATAGCTTAATTCAGAATCCAAGCTGCATGTGCTGCATCAGGATCGAACTCAAGTATTTCAGTCCTGAGTCAAGGTCGATAGCTATTTATGCGCAACGATCAAGCGTTTATATAAAGGATAGCTCGATGTAATGAATCAAAATTACGAAACAAACGTTAGAATATAAGCTAATAGCACATCTTAACTTTCAATGTTTTCCATAAATCTTTAGGCAGAGAAAATATTATGATATTTGTCCACTGCTTATCAATCTTGTCATAATAATATTTATACACTAGCTGCATTGTCCGGTTTACATAATCACAGGGAATGCTTATAGAAAAGATTTGATAGACATATTTGAGGACCCTTTTTTCCTTATAGGTTGCTTATTTAAATCGAAATGGAATGATAAAATTCAATATCCACTCAAGTGTGAAAAATGTTTTTTTTTTTTCAAAAGTAATTTCATACAATACAGCCGTTATTTTCTGTGATTTGTAAAACTACTTTCTCCCCCTTTGGATACGCATTTAAGTCCAAGTATAGTGATAAAAGTCCAAGTCTACGTAAGTGCTAGGTATTTCAAGATTTAATTTTAAATGGTTTAACGATTTTCTTAATGTTACCACTTTATCAATAGAAACTGGGAAATAAAAACGGCATCTTCCCCTTTGGGGACAGAAAGGGGAATATTTGAACATCCCGGACATGTGTTCAATTATTTTTAATGATGACTTTATACAGTGTGTCTCGAAAGTACCCTGACATACGGTAACTCTGTTATTATCAGAGTTATAACAAAATGTAAGAGGAAAAACCATCTCCAAATATGATGTTTTCAATCTAAACTGAAGAAAGTTTTTAAATCGGACGAGCCGTTTTGCCTCTACACTCTTTATGCACCCAATGTTACATGAAAATGCAACGTTGCCATTTACCTGGACCCACAAGAAAAGTGAATGAAATTACTGTTTGAAATGTGCGCTGGCCTTCGACATGTTAAAGTAAAAGACAGTAATTTCATTAACTTATGTTGAGGGTAAAGGTAAATGGCAACGTTGCATTTTCATTTAACATTGGGCGCATAAAGAGCGTACAGCCCAAACCGCTCATCCGATTTAAAAACTTCCTTCACTTTAGATTGAAAACATCATATTTGGAGACAGTCTCTCTCTTACATTTTGTTGTAATCCTGATAATAACCATGGGTCCACAGTGGCTCAATGGTAGAGCTTTCACCTCTGATGCATGGGGTCCCTGGTTAGATCCCAGCAAGTGAACTTAGTGGTGGACAAACACCGTGTGCGTGGGTTTTCTCGGGGTTCTCCCGTTTCCTGCTACCTTCTTCATTCCAGCATTTTATTCATTTCTCATTATCACCGTCTCTTTTAGCCTCATTGGCATAACCGTGGGATATAAAACTTCATCTCGTTTTATTTCTGATAATAACCGAGTAACCCTGTATCAAGGAATTTTTCAGTCACCCTGTATATATATCAAGTTACCTCAGGGTTCATGAGATACTATATTTTTGGTATGAATTTTAATCCTCCCTCATCTTATGAGGCATATTTTAACCAGCGACATGGTAATAACTCAATTGGAGCTAGATACTAACAGCTCTTCAAAGTTCATTTTAAGCGTTTCAACGTATGTGTTTGTATGTTGGTGAACAAATATATTCAAGTATTTTTGATTTTTTTCTCCTTTTCCGTTTAAAAGCTGAAATTTTAGAGAACACTGAGATACGCGTTTAATTGTTATTATTGAGGACTAAAATATCGAGTTTCATCTCCCTACCATGAGGTTTGTCAGATACTAAAATTTTGTAATAACTTTGGAAGCACTTTACCCTTAGGATACACACTTAGAAGACACAAATAGCCCACGATCTATTAACTATAGTTTTCTAAAGAATGCCAAGCATCGCTATGGCAAATCAGTAGTGTAGATGTGCATAAGAACAAAAAAAATAAACATTCAGCTTTATAGGTAAGATTGAACTTAAAACTTAGATGCAATGAACAACGGAATTAAAACATCTTTTGTATGTATTAACATGATAAATCTATTCGATCCTTTCCAATTTTAGTTATTCTATGTTTTTTTTCTTTTTTAAAAATATGAATAGAATAATGACGTCAGTAAATTCCGAGGAATGTGAGAGAGTGTATAAAAAATGCTTTTCATGTAATAGTGAGTTAGAGATAGGCCTTGAATTGAGTGGCAGTTTCCCAATTTCTGAAGTTTTTCTCAAGAAATGAATAATCTGTTTCATATAAAAAGAAAAGAAGAAAAATCTCTCGATGAGAGGAATGTTTATACGAAACTATGAAGGATGAACAGAGATAAACAGTTATTTCATCAGCATAGACAGGAAAAGTAAAACAGAATGAAGTAGTTAAAAATACTTCATTGAAATTTAAATTAAATAAAAGAAAGAAAAGTTAATTAGGTGTTGTAGTTAGTTGATGAAAGTGAAGAGTTGATGAATGTGAAGAAAGAAAGAAAGGAAAGAAAATAAGGAAATAAACAAGATCATATGATAGAGAGAAGTGGAATAATCACTTAAAACACATACACACACATAAGAAAAACTCATTCCCTAATGCTTTTACGTAGCAAGTATCAATAGAAAATACAAGTAAAATCAAAGTCTGAAAAAATATTTTATTACACAATTGCAAACGAGTGATGTCACATAGACCAATTCTGAGCAGTAATCTAGTAAAGAACGCTGACACAATTTTACGAAAATTATTAACTGGAATTGAAAGTTGGGTAATAGGCTTGAACTATACATATTGGTATGGAACGAGCAACATTGCCTGAAAAAACAGTGGACACTGCTGATTTCCGACTGTAACTGAAAATTACAGTATTAATCTTCTGAAATTCTGTCCTTTTGATAGTTTGAGAAACGGAAGTATTCCAAAAGTATCTTCTTTCTTTAAGTGCGTTGAACAATACGGATATACAATTTATTGTTTATCGACAAGAAGGGCACGTTCCTTACATAGGCTAGAAAGAATTGAAAGGCTTGAATAACAAGGTTTTCAAATAGGAAACATGAGATAACAGAAACAAGGTAACAAATGTTGTTTTTACTTGAATTACTTTTTAGGAAAAGTTAATTTAAGTCTATGTAGTTATGTGAATCTCCTCGTACTAACTTGAGGAGATTTTAAGTTATGGCATCACATTTTTTTAAAATGATAATAATACATCTGGGTAAAAGGACATAATAATAATCCAAAACTGTTTGCAGAATATTGAAAACTTTTCTTCTGGTTAAAAGAAGAATATTATTTTGTTGGTTATTTAAGCATTGATTTCGTAAGTTATATGGTTAGATTTTGGCTACTAGAAAATTGCTAAAGATATCATCATTTTTACTTTGTATCGTTCAGATGAAACTGTGAAGTGTTACTGTATCTTGAAATCTTTGCAAGGTGATTATAGTAGTAATTCCAGATAATGATAGAATTAAGAAATCTTACACTTTAAGAAGTAGTTTTCGCTACATATACCTTGATTATTTAAAGCGGACGTTAAACGTTGACCCATTAATCAGTATTCTAGCATTTAATTTTAATTTTGAATAAAGTTCGTTTTCCTTTTTTCTAGGTGTAGCATGGTCTAATCTACTCTAGAATCTGTAATAATTTAAAACATTAACAAAAAACAGAAATGAAGGGAAATATCCTATATATAAATATACTATCCCGGTGTTTCCATACTGGAACCAATGAAAACCTACAGAAAAGCTGCTATCAATGCAAGCGCTACCACATTTGAAATCAGGATATCCAGAATTCGTTCCTACAGCACAAGCACAGTCGGCTACATTTATGTCACTTAAAAATATAAAATTTACATGTAGAAGATTGGACCAAAATTCTAAGGGAAATCATATCCAACTCACCCTTAAAACCTTGAGTAAAGCTTTTAAACTAAGATTTGTTAGTCTTCAAATACCGTATTAAGTGGAGAAATCACATCGACTGAAAATTGGGTTATTGATCGTTTGCTATCAACGGAATGCATAAGAATACTGAAGCAGACTATTGACCATGATATCTAGATAACACCAAGCGTGTTATCCTTATCCGTATAATATGTAACCTCTATATTTCAAGTTCTGCACTCAATCCATGAGTACCTTTGACTACTAAAATTCCTACAGTCACATGCATCTATTAACCACAAAGGTTCTCTACATCCGCTTATTACTGAAATTATCGTTCAAGCTTAGTACTGTAAGAACAATATTAGTTTATAAGCCAATGAAGACTATTGAAGATAAGCCTAATAATGGGGTCTTGTATTGTAGATAGACCTATCGTAACTTATAAACACGTTCTGAGTATTACGATTTCATTTTGTTCCCAAAAATTTAATTTTGTACTTGATTAATGAATATACCGTGAGTGGCAATGATAAGACCACATACAATACAAATAGAGAACATGGCATCGGATAAAAGTACGTAGAGAAGTAGATTGAAAAATAGCGAACAAATAAAAAGGGAAGGAAAGCTGAATAAAATTATCTGGTGTTGAAAAATTATGAATGCGGTAGTGCTAACATCATACGATGTTTATAAATGGTTAATAAAGCATCTGTTGAAATATCAGGTATTGATATTTTCCAGCCAACTGTTCTGTGCGTACAAGATTTAATCTTTAGTCCATAGCACATTATGTGATGTGAAGAGAATGAAGTTAATTTCCGTTTAATGCCAAAAAACATGCTTGTATTTCCAATCTTAGCATTCCTCTTATAATAGTCGTTATGTACTGGAAATAACCAATTGACACGATTCACCTATATTAATTAAATAATGCTACTGTTACGTTAATAAACGATTAATAACATATTTTTGCAATATTCACCTTTTATTGCACAAATGCCAGAACAGCAATACCTAGAAATATCATCAATGCGGGCATCGTTCAATCATCTGTGTAATCTGACGCTTTATTTAATTATGTACATTAAATCCTGTCAAAATGACATAACAAACTGAATTAATTCCCTATAGTATGTGTTGATGATAATTAAGATTGAGTATTTCACGTTTCAGTTTTTGAATACACATAATTTTCGGCTGTTGTTTTCTTTAATGAATAGATTTCAAAGGTTAACTAGAGTAAAAAAGGGGAGTAATTACATTTAATTGGAAAGGACACGAAAAAAAAAGTCAGACTTCCTTCCTTTTAGTCGCATCAATGTCGATGTCTATCTGTGTATACGGCCTCCCACTAATGTAATTAACGTCATTTTTTTCTTTCTGTAAATATGTACTATCTAATTGAGTTACTGGTGCAAAGAGGTTTTCTTTTTGTGTCCAGTAATTTTATTCTGTTAAATGTAGGTTCCGGATGTTTTATATGTATTAGACAATGTTATTGACTTAGTTAGTCCACACTATATCCTTTCGAATCAGGATGATACTATGTTTGGTTCGTTCAGAACTTTTTTCTTACAAAGTATGTGATACTGTTAAACAACTTAACCCTTCACATTTTTATTTTTCACTCTTTCGTTCCTACTCTTAGCGGGGCATGGTGGTTTATTGTTGAGCATTCGCGTAAGGTGCAAGAGAACCTTGGTTCGATCCCAAATCATGTGGATTTGAAAAATGAAATGAAATCTTTGAGTTTTACGTCCCACGCTTATGCTGGTAGGAATAAAGGAAACGGTGATGATGAGAAATGAATGGAATGGTGGAGTGTATAAAGTGGTAGAAAACGGAAAAAACCGGAGAAAACTCATGCGCACTGTATTTGTCCATCACAAAAAACACTTGCGGCGAGTTGGGATCGAACCAGGGACCCCACGCACCAGAGATGAACGCTCTACCACTGAGCCACCGCAGCCCCGTATGTGGGTTTACGGTGAACAACTTTGTGCGCGTGTGTTTTCTCTATGTTCTCTTGTTCCCTTCCATGTTCTCATTTCACAAATTATTTCATACTCATGCATTTTCATCAATCATCCGTTGCTTTTAGCTTACAGAACTTAATCGTGCGATGTTAAATACTTTTCTTTGTTTTATATCTACAATTGCCAATGAAAGTGCTATCAAACCCCTGAACTTTCTTTTGGTTGAATTTAACAATTTGTATGCAGTTGTAGGTATTTAACATTACTTCTAGTATTAAAAATCATTTAGCTGTTCTAAGTACGAGCATAACCATGACTTATTTTGAGGGATTAGTCTTTAGTCTAGGCTGGTATGAGGTTTAAAAGCTATTGATAACTTAAAATTTGTAAAATGATTTACGGCATCTTCCAGTTCAAAAAATTCAAGGTTTAATTATGATATATTTAAGTTCAGCAGAACCTCTAATCAGGCAGTGGCAGCGTTCTCTTTCGATCAGCCAGTATGATGCTTGCGTGTAGAATGGAAAAAATTGCCGATATATCAATTTGGTAGAGGCCAGATGGATGGGAACGAGCACCTCGGAAACAGTGTGATTTATCGGGTGTTCGTGAGTTGATGTGGTTAGTGTCTTCCAAAGATGAAAAAAATTAAAGTGAAAGCAGTACGAAACAACAAGTCGCGGGGAGAGATGGCTATGCCTCATTCAAAATTTCGGACGTCATAGACTATCGATGTTGATACAACATAATAGGGTACACACTGCGGCACACGCAGACTATAGCAGTAGACAAACCACGAGTGTGTCTGAGCACACAATTCACTCTACACTTTCATATATGGGCCCCCGCAGCTGACGTCCAATACGTGTACTAATGTTTATCCTACGGCATCGTCGATTACGACTGGAATGGACGCATGCTCATCGTTATTGGACAGCCGAGAAATGGCACAACGTTGCATAGTCCAATGAATCTGCCTTCATCAGATCGATGGCCAGGCCAGGATTCATCTTCTAGAAAAAAAAAAAAAACAGCTGCTAGAGGTATGGCCAGTAAGATGATGATAGCGCGGTAGTAGCTTAGTTATGATTTGAGAAACAACAAGATGGTGATCCTTGGATCCAGCAGTGCATGCGGAGAGCACTGTGATGGATCCAAGCTATTGGTAGGTACACCCATTCATGTCGGCAATGTTTCTAGCTCGTGATGGCATCTTTCAGCAGAACAACGGTCCTTGTAGAATTCCAACGTTATGGTGCAGTGATTAGAAGAAGCATAGTGTGTTTGTCTTAATTACTTAATTGTACACGTGCTGATAATAATAAAAAATGGATAATAAGTTATGTAAATTGATATTTAACATATGGACGCCATTTTAGCAATTGTTAGGAAATATGTTCCTACAAATGCTAATATTTATTATTCTTTCGCAACTGCCATCTGACTTATTATAATTCGGTAAAATTATAATTCAGAATGTACGTTTTTTCCACGTTCGTCTTTGTAAATGTGAAACCCCTATTGCTGTTATTAGGCAAAAGAAAACAAAACCAATTTCTGATATTTAAAAATATACAGAAATAACTCCCAAAATGAAAGGAAATTATCTAGCTAAATACGGATATAAAATGATGTATTAATTAGGTTAATCTCTATTCGCAGCAAATTACCGGTATACACCTGTATATGGTAATAACCGGTAAAGTTTGCTATTGGCTTCTAGTACTAATTGATATGAATTAGTTTACAATTTCATTAATAGTTGTTACTATAATCAGTTTTCAACAGTTACGTATTATATCAATTAAATTTTAAATAAAACAAATTTCATATTTCCATACAAGGTTGTGCTTAGGTATTTACATATATATTTAACGAAATATTAAATTGTTATTTTCTGTACATGCAATAATAATATACATACTAGTTAAACCTGCGCTGTCTACTCAGCGCATCGTTCTATTATGACCACGAATCTCCTTCCCACTATATATGTCTCCTTACTCACACAAATAAAGGATAGGAGTCTTACAAAGCAAGTGAATTGCTATGTGTAGATGTTGAAGTGAGTTTGTAGCAAATTTGTAGAAGTAACACGATATCAAGTGCAGATATTTTTTTCTATTAAATTCATATCCGTCCGATACGCCTCATTGCGTCTCTTGAAGCCTTTGAAGTTGCCAGCATGCAATAGGTTTTCCTATTCAATTTAAACAAAGCGCCTGTAATGTCAGTCAACCCGTCATACGCAACTTCTGTACTGGTTGCCTAGCACCGTAGTTTCGGTTGCAATAATGCTAATCTTACGGGCTCAAAACGGCCCCTAAATGTTAATAGAACAATAACGACACGGTTTTTGTAAATTAAAAAAAAAAAAAAAAACTGGACAACATACACAAAATTTGGAATCAACCAGCGAAAACGGCACGTTTCTAGCACGCGTGGTTTTTGGGATTGTCGCAAGGATTGGGGACAAACATATAAACCTAGCATTTTAATATATAAACTAGCTGAGCCTGCGCTCTCTACATAGCTCATCACTCACATATGAGCATCAATCTTCTTGTTATTCCTCACATCTGAAAATGCCCCTTTACAGACAGAAGTGAAAGACGTCTTGATAAAAATCGGCAAGAGATACCGTAAAGGGGAGATTTTTTCGATTATTTTTTCAATATCTCGCACCGTTTGCAAGATTTGAGCCTACTTCCGGTTGGAGTTTCTAATTGATGTATGATCAGTGTTTTCTTCTTTCATGCAATATGTAATAAGCAAACACATTACACACATCATTAGATATAATGTAAGTGATATATGGTGTTCATTGAGCAAAACACTCAAAACAATTAAGATTCAACTTAGACTGGGGAAATTGTTATCCTTTGTTTTTCATTGTAATTTGGCCATGAAACAAATGCCTGAAGGATATGTAACCCACATATACAATCATGTGGTGTTGGAATGTATAATGAGTAGAATATAATAGTTTACCTTTTTTATTTTTTAAAAATTTCAGCACTTCCAGTGTATCCTTAAAAATGTAATATAAAGAAATAATGGCCATGTTTCTTAAATATTCAATTAGAACTGGAAAATCTACACAAAATTTGCAATCGATGAGTGAAAACGCGATCTTTCTAGAGCCTGTAGTTTCCGAGATCTCATTGTCGAAATTATTGGCCAAAAACATATAAACGTTCACAAACGTATAGTTTAAAACAACATCAAAGATGACAGCACAATTCGATTGCATTGAATTTGGAGAGGGCTTATTAAAATACAAAGGCTTTGAACAATAGTTTTAAAAAATAAACTATATAAAAAATATATATTTAAATAATTTATTTAACGTACACACACTTTAAACTATTGTCTGTGTTAAACGTGAAATCACAAGTAACCGTAAATCAAGTTTGAAATCCATAGTTAGAGGTTGGAGTTCAGGCGCTTTTATAGGATAAGGGTTGATGAAAGTTATCGCTTTCGAAAGGTCCTTGTCTTTCAAACTTCATCAACCCTTACCCTATAAAAGGGCATTGTTACTCATCTCGCAAATCGAGCAGCGGCTTGGGCCCCATCACTGGTTGACCCAATATGGTGACTGGGCGACAACATGTCGGACTAACCGGTCATAACCGGTCCTACCATACGCTCTGTAGACTCAGATACAAGACGTAGGCACCGCGACTCGCATCGTACCGACAATCGTCCCGAACGATCATTCATCACGATCTCCAGTCATAGGCAAACACCATCTCCGAAACGTCATCGCCTACATAGCATTTCAGATTCTGATAGTGACGAGCTTAGAACGACGACCAGGACTATCCGCCACTATCTACCACCCCAAAACCGCAAACTTACTTATTCTTACTCACAAACTTCTACACAAATATCATAATGAAAAGCATATCTATCTTCAGCTCACCAAGTACTATCGGCGAGCTCAGAACACCCAAATTGTCGCAACAAGAAATGGGATGACCATCAAATCCCCCTGATCCACAATTGGCTACGACAATTCGTAACAAGTTCAGTTTTGAGATTTTTGGCAAAAATGCCCAGCTCACCAAACTGCCTGATCGGAGAATCAAACAGCAGCCTCCGCCACCTCTCACACCTACTTTCTCTGTTGTAATACGAGGTGTACATCCTGATCTAACGGACGATGAGATTCTTCAAGAGCTTACGGAGGAAGAACATAAAGTCTCCAAATGCATCCGCATTCGCATCGACCGCGGTCCCACTTATATGGTCCGCGTGTTATCTTATCTTCATCACAAGACACCATTAATCAGCTACTTGACAACGGAGCCTATGAATATCGTAAACGACATCGTGTCGAGCCCTCCCGCACTGCACAACCGGTATCAATCCGCGGTGAACGCTGTCAAGGATATAACACGCACACCAGCGCCAACTGCAGGAATGACCTGAAATGTGGCTAGTGTGCTGAGTTGTATTCCACCCGCACATGCCCAAACTTAACTCGTCCACCGCAGTGCTCCGCTTGCCCAAACAACATCCAACTTACAGCTTTAAGTGTCAAGCTCGACTGGCATTTTCACCAGATAAACCCCACTTCGTGCTCAGAGTGAACCGCAGACCGATTCTACTCCGTCCTCCGATATATCATCTGATAACCAGCCTGTTACAGTATCTCAGCTCCTACAGTTAATCACCTTAACGCTGCAAAACGTGCATCCTTTTCTACGGTCGCATGCACTGCAACAAGTACAGTATGCTGCCCGCTGTATCTTCCATGTTACATTCAGTGCCACCTATACAGGCCAATGAGTTCACTTTCATACCACCCGCCAATAGCATTAACAAATTCATAAAATATTATTCACTTAGTATTTCAAGTACGTTTACAGTGGAATATTAAAATATGGCGATGGGTCATTTTGACCCATCCGGTCCTTCTAGTGTTAAGGTTCTCAGTTTCATTATGGATATCGTTATCATCTTTCTTAATTTTAGTTCCCTCACCCAACAGAAACCTTTCTTCGAACAACTCCTTCTGGAGGAACACGCAATAGCTTTCTTAGTCAACGAAACGCATCTCACTCCAAGCCTGCCTTGTAGGTTCCATGGATATCAGATCCTTCGAACTGACAATCAAACACCAGCCCTACGTGCCAATGGCGGCACACTCATTGGTTTTGCCTCTCAGTTACCTTATCGTACTTTCCACTCCCCTATTCACAACCTACCGGAATATCTTATCACAACCGTATATTTCAAGGCTTTATACATCACCTTAGCGACTATCTACGTTCGCCCTGGTCATGCAATTCCTTACTCCTTTCTTAAGTATAGCGCTAACAATTTTCCCATTTCATCGTAATGGCCGATACCAATATTCATAGCCGACCCGCTTGCCAGAAGGCTCAGTTCCACGACTTCATCACGACACACATATCTTGCGTCCTGCACAAACTTCCAAAAACAACCCACCCCCTCTCAGATACCACTCCCGATGTTGTTATCACCTCGAGAATGTCATATCGAGGTCTTAGGTCTTTCTCAGGCAAATGCCATATCGAGGTCTTAGACTCTCTTGGCAGTGATCACCTTCCAGTCAAATTAACTATTAAACGTTCTTTTCACCACCACTGTTCTGCAAACATTCCACCTACGGAGGTCCCTAGATTTGACAAAGTTAATTGGGATAACTACAGACTTCATCTCACTTCTAAGCTTCAACATAACGAGCCACCAAATACTGGGAGTGAACTATACTCGGCGCTGGATGCTATCACCTCTTCTATTCATACAGCATCTGCCGAAAATATACCTACCTCGCAAGTACATCCATGGCGTCCTCGACTACAACCTCAGTACCTTCACATAATCAGACGTTCTCGACAATTTTACCAAGATTACGTACGCACAAAGAACGAAGAGACTCTACGCCATCACCGACAACTCCAACGTACGGTTCGTAACTACGTTGTCGCCTATAAAATTCGAAACTGGGTCGAAACGTGCAACACACTGGACGCAACTTCACATCCTACCAAACACTGGAAGAGATTTAATGCATCTGGCAAACTTACTCGAACCCTTACCCTCTTATTGACGGTGATCATCCACTCACCTCAGATAGTGCCGAAGCTGATGCCTTTGCAAATCATCTCCAAACCATTTTCACTCCATTTCCTCCTGAAAGATCAGAACGACAACATTCTGCATATACGTTTAATGTTGATTCTCCTTATCTTCAACCCAGTACAGAGCATAACTCTCCACCTTATCACGAACTTACCACATATATCACAGTTCCAGAAATTCGTGAAGTCACAGCTAGCAAACGTAACACTGCTCCAGGCATGGACCTTATCACCTACCGTAACATTAAAGAGAGTCCTTTCTGTTTACTGCTCCTGTTAGCCCATATTTTCACGTTCATTTTACGTGCCGGTATCATTCCCGCAGATTGGAAAACCTCCAAGACTTTACTGTTTCTAAAACCTAACAAACCAGCTAAATCTATATCATCTTAACGTCTAATCCAATTAACAACTGTTTTCTGCATTCTTGTAAACAGACTTCATCTACATTTCTCTCGCCATCGTATTATTCCACTCCATCAAGCAGGTTTTCGTCCTCACATTGGTGTTCACGATCAGCTCTTACGCCTCACCAATCTCATTACGAATCACTTCAACCGCTAAGAGCCTTCATGCTTACTTCTATTCGACCTTGAGAAAGCTTTCCATAAGGTATGGCATCTTGCGCTCTTCTTTAAGCTTCTGTCCTGTAAACTACCAATGTGCTACATCCGATTCATTTTGAACTTTCTATCATGTCGTATTACATATATATCTATAAACAACTCCTTATCACATCCTGTCTTTATTTATTCCGGCGTTCCACAAGGCTCAGCATTATCTCCACTTCTGTATCTGCTCTTCGTTGCCGATCTTCCTCCACTTCCTCCAAATTTACATCTCTTCCAGTTTGCAGACGGCGCTGCCTTTCTTGCTCTCGGCAAAACGATCCATCAATTGAACACAGCACTCCAATCTCCCATCAATATCTTTGTTAGTTGGTGCTCGAAATGGCGATTACGCCTAAATTCTTAGAAGACTCAAGCAATAGTTTTTCTTGACCCTAAGAGACGGTCCCGCGTCCATAGAAACCCAAACGCCTGCACCTTTCTGTTCTTGACAGTCCCATCAAACCTACCAAACATGTTAAGTACCTAGGTGTTACATTTGATACTCACCTCACATGGTGACCTCTTAGTTCAGATTATCACTAAAGCCTGCAATAGACTGAACCTTCTTCGCCGACTCACAGGCACAACCTGGGGCCTACAAGCAGATACCATTCTCACAACATACAAGGTGTTCCTACGACCCGTCCTCACCTGTGGGTTTACAGCTTGGGTCGCTGCACATTCAACCTTTTACAACAAGCTCAAGATCCTAGAACGACACGCACTGCGTATTGCATATCGTATCAAGCTACCCAGCCCTACACAAGATCTGTATGATCGCATCTCCTTTCCTCACATCCTTTACCATATTGAAAGACTTCGACTTTCCTACATCAGCAATAGACTGGCTCAGAAGCATCCCCTTTTCCTTGATATTCTAGAAAGTGATATCGACTACACTCCACAACATCCTGTCCGCCACCTGCCACTCTCTCTCCTCTTTACTTTATATCGTTATTCACTCCCACCAAATAGTCCTGATAAAGACATCGCATCAGCCTTTGCCATTCATTCCGATTTGCACTACATCTTCCCATCATATGCACAGTAATCCATCTCTTCTAACAGGGCTCATTGTGTCTCTCATCATGATCCTGAGCAGCCCCAGGATCGGAAGATAACATGCATTCGCCTAACTAACCGTTCGCTTTACTGTGTTGTGGCGTTCAGTGTACCTCACCCTCACCTCCATCTCATCACCCAGCCTAATGATTATGGCTTAATGCCATGATGTCTGCTATGGTACTTGAATGATATATAATTTATGATCAATAAAGTTGATATAAATCATACCCTACTGCCTCTTTTCCATATTACTATTCCTTCTCTTGCCGAGAAAAGGGCGAAACCCTTGTAAGGGGCTAGCATGCCTTCAGCATGCTAGCATTGTAAAATAAGAAATAAAATAAAATAAAAGCTTTCTTTATAGCTTTCGTAGCATTTTAATAGATAGATGAAATCAACAATGTAGTAATACCATTGCTTATTTTCTACATATATTATAACATACATCTCTAACATTGGTTCATATATAAATAGAAATTTCGTGTATTATTCATATTCCATAAATCACATTTCACTATTTATAATTAAACACAGATATTATCAAAACACAATTCAACCATCTTTTCTGGACCAATAAGCATGCATTTGTACCAAAATCAGAAAGGAAGGTAATCAAATCTAAATATTTGTGAGAGTTAATTTCGTAAACACCAGCAAAGAATAATTCTAAATAAAATAAAAATATCCATTAAACTGTACTTGCTACATTGATATTTATTTGCTGTGAGTATGTGTGCAATAATATATATTATTATTAGGCAACAATATTGATTTGAAGAATTTCGTCAATACTATAAATTTGAGGTCATTGAACCTGAAAAAAAATTACATTTTTATTCACTAAGATGCTTTTAGTCTGCCTAAAATATTAATAATTTATATATTTAGTAAAACATTGTGCAACATTCGGAAATATAACCATTTTATTAGTGGAAGGAGTGGCTAAAATAAAACTAGCCAGGACTCATGATCTTTGCCTTTTCCATGTTCTCAACACTCAACTTCTGCTTACTTGTGCTATTAAAACCGACAAAATGCTCTATCTAGTTTTATCTTAATTTCAAAGAATCTTTCAAACAAAATAATGTTTTAGCTTATGATACTCTCCAAGATTTAGTAATCAGCAAGCATAGGAAAGAAGTTGCGTCACTAGTGAAATCCTAGTCTATTTGCTCATAACATTTTTAAAATTGACATATTTTGCAGTTGTTTTGTTTAGTGGATTTTCTTTCACAATTTTGCTTTTTGAGCTTTACTAATTACACTCCCAAGCGTAGAACCTTACTTCTACAAAACTTATTTGTCCATCTATTGATTTTGTTACAGAGTGGTTGATCACCAGATGTAAAATTAATACATTTCAATCTTACCAATCAACCAATTATGAGAGTTTTAGTAAAATTACAAAGAACGACTGACACTCTGGCCATGTGACCATTGGAAATTCCAGTAGAGTGTAACGTAAGGAATACTGTTGTTAACAATTTTAGAATTAACTAATTTCTCATATCATGATTCATTCTATTTTAACTATGATATCGTGACACCTCATTTTGCAGTAATACGACGTAATTTAATTGATGCTCCCAAACTAAAATGTACTAGTTATTATCTTGTCTAAAATTCAAACATATCCGTACTTTATGTTACGTAACATATAATTAAGTCAAATATTTGAATTTAATTTTTTTTCATCATTAGGAAACTTTTCACTTCTTTATTCTCTAAAGTAAAAACCGCATAAAGGAATCGAAAGCTTTAAATTTGTTATATCTTCTTTTTTTTTCAACGCACTTACTTACCTTTCAGTAGTTGCAGTGATTCGGATTTCTTTGTAATATTCTTCCAATTTTCTTCTTCAGTTAACACAAAACGGAAAATAAATTGCTTTGGAATTACGAGAAAGAAATTAAGTTTAATCAAGCAAATATTATGTTTGAAGTTAATGTAAATTTCTTCTAGCAAGTATAATTATTTCCTGGAATGCAGTACTTTTTTTTTGTAGTATGTAAAAAAAAGTAAAACATTGAAAAGAGAAATTCTGTTTGAATAGGTATTCCATAATTCATTGAAGTTGAAGAGTTGAATCATGAATAATTGTGAGGAACGCGAGAAGAGCATAAGAATCTGAAACGTATTTGGTGTATTGGTGGGCGAAAAGTTAGAAAATGTGAAAAAAAGGTGCATATCCAGAAAAATATTAACATTTTATAGGAATACATGAAATACAAGGAAGATTTGTGGAAATGTTTTAAGCAGCAATTCTATAGAATGTTCTTTCTTATAGGATAAAGGAAGAAAATAGTTCTCTTAATGGCGTGGGCTTGATTCAGAAAAAGTGACTTAAACAGAAGACAATGAAAATAAATATTTTTGATTGTAGGGTTAGTCCGTCTTAAGTGAATAAGGAAATGAATTCATATGCGCTGACTACTTTGCAAAAAACGAATGAAACAGAAGAAATTTTTAAAAATCGCAGATAGAGAGAGAAAAAACTGCATGCATAAACATAATTAAGGATTATATTGTTCTTTTGAAAGAACTTAAAAGTAGTATTGCATTAAATCTCTTCATGAGAAACGAATGAAGCAGAATATATGTATCTAAAGAGGAATTGTTTCTCATAGTCTGCCGTACTACAAGATTAACAATATTACCAACTCAATACAAAGCTGTTTTTATTCAAATACAATTAAACAAAATATTAGCACCTCTGTTAAACAAAATTTCAGGGGGGAGGAGGGCACGGCGATTCAGTGATAGAATGCTTCCCTCTGGTGTATGGAACCCCTGGTTTGATACCCGGCCAAGTAAGTTTGCAGTGGGCAACTTCCTGTTTGTGGATATTCTCGGAGTTCTCTTGTTTCCTCCTACTTTCACATTCCACCAATTCTTTCATCGTCATTCATTTGTCTTAATCATCCGTCTTCCTTAGCTTAAAGGGCATAATCGTGGGATGTTAAACTGAAACAAAAACAAAAAATCAAACCGAGATATGATAGAGATTAGTACTGTTTGAAATGCTGCTGTTTAAAATTCTGTAATTGCGAGAACTTTTTGTAATTACAACTTTACTGTAATGTTATAAATACTACTGTAATGTTATAAGAGGAAAGAAAAACATCAGTTTCCATAAGTACGTCATATTAAGGAAAATAGCAATCTCTACCCTTGTTTCGTATAACTTCGGAACGGTTTAAGAAATCAGAATGCTAATCGTGATTAGGATTTTTTCGTCTATTCGAAGCCGTACACTGAGAAAGAAATATTTTGCGTACGTAAAAACGTACGTTACATGTGTAAATCTTGTAATTTTTGAACTTAACGTACAGCAAACGTATAACTGAAAAAAGTATATTTTATAAGTACTTTCCGTGTAACTATTCCGAATAAGCGTACTTTCCGTACGAACAAAAAAACTGTATATAGGCGGTCAGGATCTCACATACAAATGGACGTATGTAACATATAGCTGACGTATGTAATATTCGAAAAACTGTTAGATGTCAGATATCCTGTAACGGCATGATCTAACATCTAACGGCAGTATATATGTAGGATATGGATAACGTATGATCCGTGCTGATTTCTGTAGTAAATATAAAGATACCGTATATGTTGTACAATATACCGCTGTCCGATAACGGATTTTCAAGTGTGACACGAAATTGTGGACGAGTTTATGCGCAAACGAAGTGTTTTTGTGTACAATTAAACCCATTGGAGGGAAAAACCGTTCCGGAGATATAGAGGAATAAAGGGGAAGGCTGGTGCTCCGATATTTTGCGAATTTTTGAATATGTAGCGAAAGTACAAGCAAAAGAGGCTTTTAAAAATGAAGAATTCCTTCATCCACGAAATTGTAGTAATACGTCGTCTTAAAGATGAGGATTACAAAACTGAAGAGTCCATATACATCCTAGGTGAAGAATATTTTGGAGGGGGAAGGCGAAATTAGCGGAGTTACATTGTTGCTTGAAATAGGCGTGTAAGGTGTCTATGTGTAAGTTTCTTGGTACGCTGAACCGAACAAGAGCATCATCAGATCAAATGGGATGAAAAATAATAAAAAAAAGTATTTTAAGAAATGGTGGTCCTCCGAACTTTCCATTGATCTAGAGTTTCAACTTTGGATTGTTTCACAAGGTATGTTCTTACATATGACGGTATGAGGAACTACTTTGCTTTGTGATGTCAGTGTTGTTTACATGGAGCATCTTTAAGTGATATACAGTATATCAGACGTACAGGTTTTAATTTTTTAAGTGGAAGATACTATTTTTGTTTATTGATTCATACTTTGCGTTCTAATATGTCACACAACTACACACTATCGTACCTACGTTTGCAACAATATGTGTTTATGTTGCATATTACTTCATTTGTTTTACTAAAGCGCTTTTGCACAGAATATGACCTCGTATTTTTGTTTACATAATAATGTCTCTGATCCCGTGACAATATAATTAATACATTTTCATATCAAGTTTCTCATTTTCTATGAACGAAAAACATGATATATTAGCAAGTAGTATCACACAATTTTGTTCTTCGTGTCAATGGCATTTATTATTCCTCATAGCTCCTTCTCTTTCCGGCCCCGGGTAAAAATTACGCCACTCACCTCAACATTTAACATCACTTTTTATCGCTCTGGTACATCTTTCTTAACGTTTAAAAGTAATTTTCAAACATATTCACTCGCAACACAGCCGAAATTCCACAAAATATGAGAGCACCAGCTTTCCCCTTACCCCTCTATATCTCCGGAACTGTTGAGATCGAGGGGTTTTCCCTCTAATGGAATTCATTGTTCACAAAAACACTTCGATTGCACATAAATTCGTCCACAATTTCGTGTCACACTTGGATGGGTTTCCTTGTCAGTATATAAATCCTTAGCCTGTAATGACTAACCTACTTAAACCGTTTTTTTTTAAAGAAACCCTTTTATGAAACGTGAAAACTGCGAATATTCAACACTAAAGTACTTTTGACGTGTATTGCTCTGCCCGTTTCATTTGGGGTATTACTATTGTAGAGATCTCCAAAATTTGGATATTTGTGATACTGTAGAGTCCTTAGTTTGCAACACTTAATAATGCATTATATATTATTATACGTTATTGTTAAGTAATATTGATTATCGCTAGACATGAAGGAAAAAAAACGCACGAAAAGGATATGAAAAATACAAATTACAGAACAATTCGGTTAAAAATTGCATAACATATACTAATAGTAGAATAAATCTTATGACAAGAATAAACTACAGGACAATTAGTTCAAAATTGATAACAAATACTCATAGCAGAATAAACACGAAGTTTGTTCAGAAAAGTACGATGAGGGTGTAGACAAAAATGTTGATAACCATCAATGCATTTTTTTTACACTTGACTACCTTTCAGGGAATCTTTTAATAATCATAATACTGTAATTGTTACCAATTTAATCATAGAAAGTTGATACCATAATGAAACACAGTGAGCTCTATGCCAATGGGTTTGATAATGATGAAAAGTGCTACTATAATATATAATGAACTATATTGAACACACAGACGATATTGCTACTGGAACTAAACCAAATGCTTTGCAGAAGGTTTCAAGTCTCAAAAACACAAAATAATGAATAGATCTTGAATATTCATGTGTGTGTACACCCAACCACTGTCATCTTGCATTACATAATCTTCGTGTTTCTCCTTCTAATAGTGTTACCAAGCTTCGAACGCGAACACTAACTGCTCAACTAAAGAAAGAACTTCCAAACAAAAGTTCGAGCAGGTAGTTGGAAGATGTAATTTTATTCACCAATTTATAATTCTAACGCATTTGTACAACAATTTAGTTCCTGTAGGTTATCAACTTTCTGATCATTCCCCACATATGGCCAAACACTCCACTCAACTATTCCACTCAACTAAATGATGCAAACACGAGAAATATATTACTTAAATACTATTGGTTCATATGAAAATAACACCCATTGTCTGTTTCTTCTTATTAATTTTCTCCCGACGTTATATTACTGTAATTTAAACATGACAGATTGGTATAACATTTGTGATTTAACGTTAAAGATTACAGATTAAAGAGCAGATAGTTATGAAGCGATGTCAGAATGAACGAGGTAATTCTGGAGGAAATCTTTGAATTTACATAAGGTAACTTCCCAATTCTGACATGCAATGGCTGAACTGGGATATTTTGAGTGTTAAAGAAAACTGATGAAATGTGATGAAAAATGGAAAATGCATAAAATAAAATGAAATACTGTAATTCCGCATGAATCAACGGACAAGTATAGAATCATTGTTAGGATCATGAAGTCTAGGAGTCTTAGCTAATGATTTTAAGTAGCTAGAATGAATGAAAATAGGATCGCTTTCAAAATTTTAACTAGAAGTCCAATCGGAAAACTACTATTAGGAAGACCAAAGTACAAATGAGAAGTCAATAATAAGATGGATCTCGTAGAAATATGAATAGAAAGTCAATAGAGAACTTCTGTGAACGCTTCATTGCATTTCCCTGTTCCACAATTAGATAGCGTTAGTTCAATTTCTGCTTTAAAATTACGTATACAAAACAACAAAATAATAAACAAATAAGCAAAACTAGACCTAAGCTAGGTAACCTTATGTAAGGAAGAAAAAGGCAAAGAAAGATTGGTTTTGCTCTATCTAACATTTTGAGTGATTCGTACGTACAATGACAACAAAGTAAAACACATAAAAAGACGACTAATCTGTTAGTGGTAGTTACAATAGCTTTCTGCTCTTGGACATTTACGAATGTATAGCATACTTTAATCAACTTGCCCTCGTGAAACTTTTACTTCATGGGCAACTATGTGTCAGAATGTTATAAACCCCATGCAACAGAAGTCCAAGTTCTTCTACACAGCAAGAACTTTTGTTCTTTCGGGATGGAGTGATCAGAATGTACGTAACACATGTCACTTTTTTAGTTCTGAAACAGTTTTCGCAACAGTTAACCTATTGTTTGTTGGCTTTCGTAATGTCAGTTGCTCCAGAACTCATTTGCTCAGCAGGCTTCCTATTACATTACTTTGGAGAATAACTTCACAACAACTATTTGTTTCTCAAAGTTTCGTTGTGTACTTTCAACACTAACTCAGGAACTGGCTTCCCTTATGTCATTTTGTCAGATCAAGTAAATAACTATTGCTACTTCTTAAGAACGCAAAAGGTCATTTAGCTAGTTTGTGAAGTGTTAGTTTAATCTTGAAACAAAAAATGTATTTGTAGAGATAAGTACATGTTCTTCCTGCAATCACAATGTTGTTATTTTGCAGTGAGATAGTATTCTTTGTAATTCATTCTTCTTCGGGGTATAGTAATGCTGTTCTTGGAAAAATTTATTTATTATGGTTTAGTGAGCATGCCAGTAGCTAGGCTATTTGTTCCCGTATTATCTTCTAAGACTTCCTAAGATTTTTAGGCAGTTCAAGACGTTCCATAAAACCAGTTCTAATCACATGAAATTGTTAAGTGGTTAGGATGTTGTAATGTGAATGGACTTATTTTTACGTATTTTTACGTTTCTTAAAATACGAAACATCGAGTTTGTTGATAAATTTGATGTTTTTTTAATCTATTAGTAGTATAAAGTATTTAGTGGCGTTAACGTCAAGAGTTTTAGGATGAAACCTAATAATTTAGATCACAAGAGAGAAGTGAGCTATTCCGAAATTTCTTTTTATTGTAAATGTCTGAAATTTAGCGTTTATTTCAGTAGCTAAGCTACAGTATAGGAGCCTAGCAGTTACAGCTTCGTGGAACTCGAATCAAATGAGCTACCACTGGGAATCGAAACCGGGTTTCCCGCGCTGAATACGTGGACGCAAACTATATATCCACGAGGGAGTTCTCCGAAATTGCAGATAGGATATTGAAGTAGTACTTTGTTTTCTACAACGCGGATAATGTAATACCATTGGCGTTTAAGACCAAATGACTTTCGTAAACTGAGAGATGAATAAATCTTTCAGAAATACAGAAAGGACATAGGAAACATTATGTACAAGAAATATATATATATATATGGAAAAATAAATGAATAATTGTAATGAATGGAAAATTGTATATACTATGCGGCAGCCGAATTGACAAGTATAGAATGATGAAGTTTTAGATGAATCAATGAGCTCGCGACGCACTATTGCTCATTTTCTTTCAGCGGGCGAAAATTTCTGCACGATGATAAGATTTTCATCACATTAAGAATACAAAACATATTGGCCAAATCCGACTTCAGTATTACATCATTGGCAACGGCGGTGGAAAGAGCTTGCTTTACTTAAGTGCAGCGATCAAGATCAACCGTCAATTCTTCTGCTGCGAACAATAATGTTGTACAAAGGAAAAGGAAATACGGAAAGCATATACCTTAAAAGTAATACGCAGAAAATAAATTTTAAAAAAGGCCAGTGTAAGAAAAATATATTCTCTTCAAAAATTGCAGATTTTATTCTCGGAGACAACATATGCGGTTTATAAGCCTCATTTACGATATTAGTTTTGTGAAATAAGTCATTTAATACCCAAGCATGGGCTTTGGATGGCTTAGTGTGTCCATTGTTTGCGTCTCTGAAAAAAGATTATTTGATAGTGATAACTAAACTAGAGAACTAATCTGTCTTGATGACATGTTAGCCAATGGAGTTATTTGATTAAAATGAATTATACGACGAAAATACTATTTTTAATAAATGAAGAATTCTACGAATATTGATATGATACATATAATGAAATAAGATATTATGGAATTATGCGATATAGATGATAATGTAATGCACCAATTCACTGGTTATGACTTCTATGAATATATGTTATTGTATTCTGCTAATCCATCAGCTTGCTTGAATAATCCATTAACTAAATGTTCTATATCTGCGTTCTCTGGCATGTAATAACTGTCTGTACTCTATGGTTATACCATTTAGCATATCTTCTTTTATACTAATTACATCATGCTTTGAGCTGTATGTTTGAAGTAGTATTGATTGGAACGAATAATTCAACTTACATTGCATATTTCAGAATACAAGCTATTTGGAAGCACTTTCCACCGATATTTGGGCTAAGCTGAAGTCTCAAGAAGGGCCCCACCGTTATGAGCCGATCTATGCATTTTCCACACTGGGCTAACAAACTTGTCAATCTGATTTGATTCACAAAATTGACACCATTCACATTTCGTACCTTAAACATAAACGTATACAGGGTACAGGGTGTACAGGGTGTGCACAAGTCTATGCTATATTTATCAGAAGAGGGAGACAATTTGTTGTCATACAGTATTAAGAAGATAGTGAAAATCGTTAATCAATGTACCAGTTCTAACTCTATGTTCCAACAGTTCAATATAAAGAGTATCTGAATATGTGTAACTTGTTTTTGGACTATTCCATATCGTTTTAAATATGTTAGTCCCAGTGTTTCGTGATAAACCATTCTTAGAACATAGTACAAACACACTCTGGTACCTTTACGATTCGATTTTACAGATTTTCTCCTTAGTTTTCAAGAGGATTTAAAGAATCTTCTATATTTTTACAATATAGCTCAAACTGACCCACAGCTTTTCAACACGATCGTTTCAACAGGATATTTTTTCGCACTGAGAGCTTCTGTATTTTCCATTCTTAAATTTGTTGGTTAGATCTTTATTAAGAATAAGAAAACTGCTTTAATACTCATAATCAATTTCGATTTCAGGGGCTCATTTGGCGCTGGCAGAACGAGAGTGCCCGTCCTCCAAGTCCCTTCTGCCGGACCGGGCTGATCGAATTTAAATCGATTATTATTATTATTATTATTATTATTATTATTATTATTATTATTATTATTATTATTATTATTATTATTATTATTATTATTATTATTATATTTAGGCACTCGATTTGGATTCGATTAATGGGTTAGGCGGAAAGAGACGTTACAAGGGCAATCCGTCTCCCGAAGTCACGAAGTTCCAGAAATCCCCGCATGTGTTTAACCCTCGCACTACCTAGGTATATTTCATAACACGGACTACAAAGAGGGGAGAGGCATTTTGAACTCACCTTTTAAGATTAAATATATATCTGGCGAAAGAAACAAATTCGAAACTCCCACAAAAATCTACAGAAACTGAAGTGAAAAGTACACGGGATAAGACTAACGATTATTTATTATACTGCCATCTAGGAGTGATACTTCTAAATATCAATCACATCTCTTACTAATGGGGAGTACTTTGCGTTCACCAACTTAAAATAGCACACTAACGTTCAGTTTGCACCACCGTGAGATATACGCCCAGTAACACATTTCTTTTTTACAATTTTAAAGAAACGATACTGTGATGGGCACAAAATTCTCCGTAGTGAGAGGGTTAATAAGGATTACCAGTATTTCCGAAGTGCTACTTCAACCCACTGTGTATTGAGTTTCCCCCGGCAGAACTCATCTGAAGTAATCATTGCTCATAATGAAAATTAAAGCCTAGTCACGTATTTTGATAGTTTAGAACCACCATTTTTTTTATTAGTCTGTGATTTTATAACAATATTTTATACTAAAACATGTTGATTGGATTGATTTGCTTCAACAAACTGAAGCAATACTGTATAATGGAATATATCTCACCTTTGCGAGAGTCAGTGGCGTGATTTAGTAATACAACTCTCTTAGAGGAGAAATAGTGTGGTGAGGAATGCCCTATGATGTGAACATTGATTTTACATGATAGTATGCATACATGTCGATTGACCCGATTCAAGTACCGGGTCGTGGCTCGGGGTTCACGTTAACATTACCCCCATCAGGAAGTCGCGGTCGGAAAGACCCCCATCAGGAAGACCCGCCGGAGGCAGTCGACACCCGTCCGCATCGGCACGACGATCTACTTGTTCAAAGTTGCCGACCTTTTGCCGATGCGGCAAGCGGTTGAAAATGTAAAATAAAATGCCCTTTGCCGAATCTTTGCTGACTGTTGCCGAGCGTCAGAGTCGGCAAAACAGTCGGAAAGACCTCTTTTCGACCCTCTGCCGACTCCTTATACCGGCCTCTTTTCGACGGCGGCGCCGTCCCATTTACTGCGCCTTTACGGCTGTTTGCCGACTCCTCGGCAAGGCAACTATTCGTCACGGTCGGAAATCGCGCTGGAAGACGCCGGCGTCCGGCGCCAGCAATCCGACCGCGGCGTCTGTTCGGCATGAACAAATTGTCCGACTGTAGGCGGCAGAATCCTGATGGGGACGTTCCGTCCTTTATAACCTCGGCGTTGCATAAAGCACAGAAACTTTAAAGAAATACCCAAATCTGCTCATGTAGTTTTGTTTGAATGTTTACAACAATCGTCTAATAAAGAAGGGATAACAAAAATAATAAATTAACGAGATTCATTAACTTAAACTCTAGAAAACGTTTTTATGTCACCTGAGGGAAGGAAATATATATGTGTAAATTACTACGTAAACGCGCTGAAAATTATCTGTCCTCTTTAAAATTAATTGAGCATGATTAATGTTCGTTGTCGTTGTAGCTATATGCATTTGATACGATAAACAGCTTTTACTATACTATTTCTTTCTTGGGTGAGCACTCATCCGGCTGTTTGGGTGCAGCTTTCCGTTCTCCTGCATCATGAACCTTGTTTTCGTTTTTTGTAGTATTTGTCTCTATATCTTATATAACGTACTACGTCTCTTATTATTTATGTTTACAAATTAAAATCTAATTAAACAATTCAAACCTTAACAATTGCTTTGTTTAAAGATTTACAACTTACGCATTGGTTTCCTCAACGTGGCAAATGTTCCCGTCATTCAGATTTTTGTTGTTGTTAGCGGTGATTGGATGGTTAAGGGATCATTTACGAGTAGTACGAACGAAACTGTTATGAACACGTGTGCTACTGTTAGAAGTATGGGCTTCAACGTTAGGATTAAGTGCATCACTGTTAGTAGCATGTGTGTGTCATCGTTAAGAAAAGATAGAATAGTAGATACAATATGCTACTTAACAGTGTTATTCAATATGTTAATAAATAATGTATTCCAGCAAAATTAAATACTACTCTTATTCTATTATTTTCATTATTATTATTGGCAGGGGTAAAACAAGTTACTTAGATAGTTAGGTAAAACAGTAAGTGGATCTGAAAATGTAAGGGAGCGCACGACGTCACGCCGTCCCCCGTACCTATCTTTATCCACTGTATTTTTTTAGGAAGTGGAGAGACGCCTTACATACTTTTGAAAGTGGGGGAACGGCGTCCCCTGCGTTCCCCTTACTTTTACTTCTGATTGTGAGTAATCTGATTTGAGAGCCATAAGATTCATTTTTCTCCATTTGTTCAAAAGTACACAAAAGTACACAAAAGTACACATGAAAGTATATTCTTAATCATGTCATTTTGTTCATATTAATATGATTTATCGATCGATAGCTGTCTCATCTTTGGATTGTAGTTTAGACAAAACTTAAGAGCTAATCATAATTTTGAACTATTTATCATTATGAATACTGTACACTATAATTTTGCTATATTCACAATGAAAGATTTGATGACGGTATCTTTTAGTTTCAAATTAAACTTAATAGATGGCTTGGTTATCGTATAACATCAATATTTTTTTTAAGTTTACAACAACAAGGGAACTTCGTTTCACTGTGTGAAACTACGCTACACATCCAAGCTGTATGAATTAATTACTCAAAGTTTAACTAGTACATCTATACCTACTGGTTGCTATAGAGTAATAACTTAAGATCAAAGCTAGAACCTGTTCCGCGGACGCTGAATCCACATCCAAAGCCATTACACGGTATATCTTATTGGGTTTGTTCTATGGTGACAAATGTTAAAATCGATTGAACCACTTCCGGTCCGAATAGAAGATTAACGGAGAAGATAGAACCTATTCTTGGGACGCTGCATCGATTACAAGAAACCGCTTCTCAATATTATTCACCGTTTTATGCTCTATGGAAATCAGCATTGAAACCGAAAGTAGTACACTAAGAAAAAAATTGTAGGTGGCGTACTTAAAAAGATACGTTACATGCGCAATTCCTGTAGTTTTTGGACTTAACATACACCAAACTTATAACTGAAAACGCATGTTTTATAATACTTTCTGTATAAGTGTTCCATCTGTACATACTTTCCGCATGAAACAATTTAGGCCGTCAGGATCTCACATACAAATGGACGTATATAGCATACAGCTGAGGAATGTAATATAAGTGTATGCATGTGATATAAGGAAAACTGTTAGATGTCAGACATCCAGCAACGGCAGACGTAACATCTAAGGGCAGTGCCTATGTAGCATACGGATAACGTATGCTCCGTACTGATTTCTATAGTAAGCAAGAGGATACCGTATATTTGTACAATATACCGCTGTCCAGAGAACGGATTTTTCTCTGTGTACTAAGTTTCAACCACTTTCGGTTTCGGTAGAGCCTTTCGGGTTGTGACGATTTGTTTTCCTCAGATCCAGAATCGTTTACAGAAAACTGCTTATCACTATTCATTTCCATTTTAGTTCTATGGCCTTAAATGTTGAAACTGGAAAAGATTAATTTGAACCACTTGCGGTTTGGACAGTATCTATCAGGAGACAGTATCTATTTTTGGCACGCTGACTTAAAAAAAAATCTCGATATCTCTTCCTGTTTTCCACTGAGACCTGTCGATCGACAGACGGACAAACAAGTCTTTCTTTAAGACTTCCGACACTTATCAATAGCATAGCTCGGAAGTCTAAATAACTTATCTTCTTCAATTTTCTGGAAAACTATTTATACGCATGAGGATTTGTACTTATTCAAATCATTTTGATGAACTTATGAGATTTATCGATTAGTAAGTAAGTCTTATCTTTCAAGATTCAACTTCGTTAACGATATTAATATTGTAAAATGACTACGTGCTTTAGTATACAAATTGCTAAAACACTAACATTATTTTACTCTCTAAAATATTCGAAGAAAGTTTCTTACAACGCTATTTATTGCCTTGTGTTCCCTAAATTCTGTGACTGAATGCGATGAACAACATAACTACATTCAACAGGATGGGAAGTTCAGAGAGGTTTACTTGAAGGATGTTGAGTTACTGTGAATTTCATTAAATTCTTGAGTGTCAGATCGGTTGAGTGCGAATTGTATTGATTTCAGTCATTTTAAGACAAGAATTTAATTTTGTGTGCGACGGGTTTATTGTGGTCACTATATAAGACGTTCACCGGATTCGGTGAGACACTTACTTACTGGATGACACCCTGAACACAGGTGTACATGTGTAGTGCTATTAAAATTGGTCGAACATTCGTTTAGCTATTATGTTGAATTGTTTGAAGAATGAAAATATTAGTATAATATGTATTGTTTGAATATACAAATATAGGTTGCTAGAATTTTAACGACATTAATGTGTAGCTGTTAAAGGTTAGCGTTTTAAATAATATTGGTAGTAATAGATCTTTATTTCGTTAGGGTATTGATAATTGACACATAGAAGTGAATATCTTCGTAACTAAACCGCGAATGCATCATTTCTCTTATTTACTGCTCATATTTCAGATTTTCGCGTAATGTCACACACACTTGTCACATGCTTTACATATTAGTAGATGTCTTGTGTTTCAATCACCACCGTTTCTTTCTTTTTAGTAGCTACACAATAGATGGTCAGCAGAAGGTATCAAACTAGACCTTCACCAAGAAGGTATTATATTCCACAACATAACTACATCCGTGTTCATCCTCACGTTATAATATTTAAGCTTACTCAAACAGACAAAAGCCACTGCTTTTGCAAAAATTCCAGCTACAAACCTAACTTCTCAATTAATCAATTTTGATATCTTCACTTCAAATTGGAATTATACCTAATAAGTACCCACACACAATTTAAAAAAACTCGTTTTACATAGTTTTTAAAATTACGAACTTGGATACCTTCCTCAATCATACCTTCCTCTAAATATCTTGAATTATAGAGATCTCCAAAGAGAAGAATGAAGATCATCCACCAATGCGAAGAAAGAATAAAGTCAACGTTACTCGAAAGAGAGAGGAATCGGGCAATCGAGGATCATAAAGAAATTTTTAAAAAACTATTCGATTCGAAGTTCACAATTTCCTCAATATATTGCTGGAAATACTACAGATAAAGTAGCCTAGGAGACTAGGGATCCGTTCTTTCATTTCATGAAAGGGCAAACCTCGACCTTATTCAAATTTCTCAATAATGTTCATATTATCTAAGTGACGAACATACTACTAAGATGCTTTTGTCAATCCTTCATTAATATTTTCTCTAAATACCTACACATGCATTAAACAGTGCTTTTCCTTGTCGAAAGGCAGCAACCCTGTCAACAATGATGATTTCAAGGGTGGGGAGAAATGTCTTCCCTCTAGAGTTACAAAATTACCCTAGAAGTGTAACTCTGATAATGCTCAATATGCGATACTAGTCTTTTCTGAGTCACCCCCTATGTATTGAAAGTACCTTCGGTAGAAAATTTCTGAAATGATCATATTTGTGAAATCATCTGATGCCTGTCACACATACTTCTCAATATTTATCTTCACTTCCTCATTTAAAATTCTTTTCTGATTAATTTTCGTAAATTTATAGATACGTTCTTCACGAATCTTCAATCTTTCCATTGCATCCCAATTTTCTTTAGCACACCCGTAAAGTATATCTGTTCACCCGATAGAGAAACTTGTATAGATGTAACTAAATATACACTCATGTCCAAAATGATTTTACCATATCTATAACTGTCTTATTGTAAGAATATAATTTGATAATGATTTTGCAGGGTACTTTCAATACTGATACTATCAGGAATAATATCAGGAATTTTTAGAAGAAATTAGACAAGTTTTATAAAATGTAAAATATTTTATAACTGATTTGATAAAATGTTTTATTTGTAAATGAGTACATAATGATTTTATTAACATCAAGTGAATTTTTAAATTTATTTTTACTTAGTTTTTGTAGAAGTGAAAAGTGAAGCTTTTTAAATGTTACATTCTTACAAGTAATATGGATAGTTTAGTTTGTTTAAATTTATATGTCTTTTTCATTTCATTTTTTTGTATTTGTGATTTTTTTTTTATTTTTGTGTTTTTGCATAATATGTATACAAATGTACCTTGTGTAAGTCTCCTGTAACTGGAACTTGTACTCTGTTGGGGTTAAATAAATAAATAAATAAATAAAATGTGTATAATCGGGAAATGTATATTTGTGGTAAGTTTCATAGGTAAAGAGTTATACATGCAAAAATTAGAATGATTAAAACAAAATGTTGCTAAATGGACAAGAATGTTTTATTTTCGTTTTATTGTTCTTATTTACTGCTCTTTTGACATGAAATTTGCCACATACATGCCTTTGCCGATTATACACATACTATCATTATAAAAATACCGGGCGAATTCGTTATCAAGTTATATTTGTACAACAACATATTTATATACATGCGACAATAATTTTGGACTTGAGTGTATGCTCTTTTTTCTTACACTAATAATATTTCATTACAATAAGTGTAACATACACCAAAATCTTTGTTTTGCATTGTTGTTGCTTTATCGGAACTTGTAAGGTTTCAAACATCATAACACATTGATAGTTTAAAGTGAAATGTTTAGTTGGTCAAATATACTTCTTTGCTTTCCTCCTTTCGAACCCTTTACACTGAAACGGCCCTTTCTTATGTTGTAATTTACTAATGGATGTATTGACATCAGTTCTCAAAAATAACAGCTATAAAGAAAATTGTTTTCGGTAACATTCACGTGCGTCAAGTTATAAAGCAGTCATAGGAACTCTTGTGCTAATAAAGGAAACCAAACAAAATTACAAAGACATTAGTGCACCATTGCCTTGAAAGCGTGCAGATGCAGGTAACATAGTGAAGCTGAGTATGAAGAAAATTACAAAAGGGTAAACAATAGGAAAGAAAGAAGAGAAGTACAGAAAGAATGAAAATAGATATATGAAATACAGGAACTGATTTCAAGGTGTTGAGTACTTACTTCAGTTAATTATTTAGTCCATTGATTTGTATGAGGAAATTATTCTTGTGTCTATTTCCAATCATTTTTACTGACTTCTAGAAATCTACGTTATATTTTCCTTGGTTTCTCAAAGAAAATTTCCATTATGTCTTTTAATTTATTATATATAAATAAATTAAAGTTTCACGGAACAAAGATTTAAATGGAGTCCAAGAACAATTTAATAAAATCATAGCATTTGAATTTCAATTAATTTCAAGGAAAATACACAAATAATTTCCCCTATAAACCAATAGATTAAGAAGCAAAGACAGTAGATTTATTAAACATCTTCAAGGCTCTTAAAGTTCAAACTATAGCAATAGGAAGAATGAATACGATACTGAGAAGTAGAGTATTTTATTAGTTTTTCATTTTAGTGAAGTGATCAATTCATTAATTTGTTTTGTTACATATAATGAAACCTCACAAAATAAACATTTTAGTAATCTTCTTGCTGAGCTTTTACATTCAATACTCTACACAAAATGCTTGTTCCTTTAACATTTGATTGAGAATGAACAATTTAGTGTTTAGCCCCTATGGCGTGATAATATTTACGTGGCGACATCTTCCCATTGTCAATCCAGAGACTATGTCGAATGAATGAATACCTAAATTATTATTATAAAGTTTTATCAACTTTATGTAGGTGCTGTGATAGCGCAGTCCTTAAGGGGTCTTTCTACCAACTCGAAAACCGGGTCTATACCTGGTGGTGGAATTTCTCTCGTTCTATTCTCTTTTCAGTGCAACTCTAAAATTGATCAGTGTCTTAGAAATGGGTGCCTGGGGCAACTTCAAGAATTAAAGTGACCGAAGGGTTGTGCTGACTTCATCACCATGAGTCAAGAAAGTAGAGCCTTTACCTCCATACCTTTATGGCCTGCCCCAAAGGTGGGAAGACCTTTGATCACTATTATAAATGTATTTTCACAGCGCACACTTCATGTCATTACCAGTTGTTGGGTCAGTGCTTGATAGTTTTCGGTTTTAATACTTTATTCAATAAAAGTAGAGCTGTAACAGTTTTTTCCTTACTTAAATGCCTTAGGCTAATCCTTCATTTAGATTTCTAGTTCTTTCTCAGTGTATGTTACACTTGTGAACCAAAGGGTAAAGGTACTCTTGCATCCTTAATCTCAAGGCTTAATATTGTGGCTTTGACCACTCCTATTGAGAAAGTTTCTTGTCAGAAGTGATTGCAGTTCACTTGTTTTCATGTGCCAATTATTTGATAAAGGAAGAGTTACGATTGTTGTGCGATGAATTCGTAGTAACAAAACTAAGAGGTGCTGAAGCAGTGACTTTTAGAGCAGTAGTGGGGAACTTGTGTCCTTCCATGTCATAAAGTGCGGCCTCCTTCTAGGCCTGTTGTGAAAGTGCCAAATGATATAAGCTAAATTACAATTTAGCATATTTCACAACAGGCTCTAAAACGAGGACTTTGTAACTCTGAAGGCCGTAGGTTCTCCACGCCTGTGTTTGGAGTACTCAGAATATAAACACAAGAACAAACTCATTTGCTGGTTCATAGCGCAGATGAATTAATCTCAATTAATATGCCAATATGGTTTTATCCACATGGAATAGACAATAATTTGAGGTACGTAATTGCAATTGTATTAGCTAAAAAGATCGAAGAGATTTTGGAGCGTGTTACAAGTTACACACAATAGATTACGAGGGTGATTTACAGGCATTTAACTGAACTTCATTGGTAGCAACTGAAACAGTAATAATTTTCTTGAATATGAGGTAGGTTAATACTAAACAATGTGAACTCGTGGTGCACAACATTATCTTTTCGCCTTTCTTTGTTTACTCGTATCTCTTCCCACTGTCTCACTTTACCATTTGTTTCAGAATCACTTGCACAATGTATCTACTTCATTTCCTTTAGCCTATGAAGAGTGTAACCGTAAACCAATGGCTGAAAATTTATCTTTATTTAATCTTGTGGTGTGTACCATCAAAATGAACAATTACGTTATTACATAAAAATGTTAAATTTTGTAAGAATAATCTCAGATACTGTACAGGCAGTCAAAGAGTGACGTAAATCCGACTGAGTAAATTCATACCTGCGTAAGAAATTTACCTATGCTAGTCAAATTTACTAACGGTACTTTATCCGAAGTAAGAAGTTGTATTAAAATTCTAAATTATATTTGAGAGCCATCATATGAGTGAGGAATAAACTAACTAGATAATAAACTATTGTTGAGTTGTGTTAATTAGTTAATTTCTTTCAGGCTACCATCTGCGTTATAAAAGGTTCTCTATCCTATTTATAAAACATATTATATAATTGATGAACCAAAGAATTGGCCTGTCGTATCTTTTCGCTAATCCAAAACAACACCACAAATAATTATACTATCACGTACAGTTGCTAGCAAACGTACCTGTCTACTCTACTTTTGTAATTTTTTCCCAATAACTTCATCGGCTCAAATACAGTAATGTAAACGAAATAATAGATTTAAAAAACAATGACTAGTACAGCTCCCTTTGACGCAAATAAAATACATTTTCTGGGAATGAAGTATGAAATAAAATAATTTGGCTTTAATTTTTACAGATTTAAGCGTTTTAGGTTCAAAATGTTTATATATATATACAGTGGCTGTTCCAAGGGGGCTATAGTTCCCCTTGACGCTCAGCTATACACTGGATAAAATGGGCTTCAATCCTGCTTTACACTGGATAAAGCGGCAAATTATGGTTAGCCCCTCCCTTGATCATATCCTGGATCCGCCACTATATATATATATATATATATATATATATATATATATATATATATATATATATATAATGGCATCTATATCTAATGGCAATATATATTAGAACAATTTCTTTTAAGTCAGGTAATACTAAACTAATTTTAAAATAATTTCAACTTTTTAAAAAAATGCATATGTACCTATTTATGTAATATCATCAAAATCGATCCTGTAGGAAGTAGGTGTCAAACATTTTTACATTCGTATATATATATATATATATATATATATATATATATATATATATATATATATATATATATATATATATATATATACCAGTATATAAAATTCAATTCAATGTTTGTATTTTGAAAAATGAAATGAAATCTTTCAGTTTAACGTTCTAACTTATGTCCTTTGGGCTAAAGGATATGATATGTTTGTATTTTAAGCTTACAAGTGTTAGGTTTCTACTTCCATAAAAAATACACCTAACGATTCAGCAATAATGAGTGTTTCAGCATAAGATACGGTTTTACATATATATTTTTAATACTTGACGTCAATGTGCAAGCTTGTTAGTAAACCACAACGGTCCTAGATCAAATAATGTTTTGCGTTATCCATGATTCTGTTAAATTTAAGATTTTATTATTATTATAAAGTATATTAATATAGATCTATTAGTGTAATTTTTTTGGGATGGGATGATTTTAAACTATGCACGCGCTTTCAGTATTTTTTTTTTTGAAGAGTTATTTTATTAAAATTTTGTTATGAATCACTCTACCACTATCCAGTAATCCCTCGGTTAATCCTCTCACATACCTCTCCTCTTTCAGTTAAATCCGTTAATTCGCGATGTTTGGAAACATTAGTCTCGTTCATTAAAAAGAAAGACCTGTTTATACTTCTTTATCTTCCTTGTTTAATTCAATCTAAAAAGAGTATTATTTCTGACGCATTAAGGCAGAATATTAAATAGAAACAAAGAATGAATTCCACTTATTTCAAATGTCGTTATGTCTGATATTTAGCACTTTTGGTATTCATTAAAGGACATATAAAGCATAACTTATTATGACAGTGAAAACTTCCTTTTAAATTAGTTTATAGACTTTTCCTATGATATACAGTAGTTCATTGCTAATTAAAAATCAAAGCAAAAAGTAGAAAGGTTGACGTCTTTTATGAATAGTTATTACGTCACTTATGGACTAATATATACCACTATCACTACTGCTGTTTTATCAAAGCAGCTTCCTCAACATTGTTACTAGCCGTTTACTGAACCTACTTTTTCTGGTACTTCAGAATGTCAATAACCTTTAATTTTGATCTTTATATAAGTTGCTGAAATCGACGTTGGCAAATAAAAGAAATATGTTACGTAATATAACAGTGCTAAGGTTTCGCAAAACATGTAACAAATTTATCATTGGAATGGAGCTTTTGGGTTCAAATGTAACAAAAAGGTAAAAAGGGTAAAAGGAAAAGTGAGAATAGGGAGTTGTTTAGGATGTTCATAATATCCAGCTCCATAGGAAAAAGACAGACAAGGAGTTCTAAGAATGTTCCTAATGATTTGATTACATCATTCGTAAGGTTATTCCACTCATGGAAAGAATCTCATATAAAGAAAAGGGGAAAAATAAATTGGTTTCGTTCTTAAATTCAGGCAATGCGGGACAATCAACTTTAAAAATACTTCTCAGCAAACAAATTAAAGATTGGCTGAGATTACTCTGGCTGAGTCTGATGACGCAGTCTTGTAATATAGTTCGAGACAACATAGTGAGGTGAGGAAATGATCTATATGGTGTGAGGGTTGATCGTGCATGTTAGTCTATGCATGCTTAACTACACGGGCGTGGTTTGGATGTCACTTTAATAGTAAATAGTCCCGTCTTTTATAACCTCGATCTTACATAAGGATGCAAATTACAAGAACTTAATCATCCCGTCTATAGTTTTCTGAAGTTTTGTAAAATACAATCTTTTAATCTCTTATTGCAGGGTATCTAAAAAGGATTGGAGGTCAAAATTGAGAATACATTTAATATTATTTAAAAATACCTTTGCGAAACCACATATGTACCATTTTGTTTGATGACCTGCAATTTTTCAACAATATCATCATCCAGTCAGTATAGAACTTCTGTGGTTTCTGGTGAAAAAACTGGGGCACGCGGTATACACAGGTCTCTTTTGAAACTAATTCAACACCATCCACAGAATTCTGCAGAGATTCAAACAAATTTTAGTCTGGTGGTGCCAGGACCAGGCTATATGGTAGATGTATTAAATTCTCCTCGATATGTTCTTTTAATTTACAACGGATAGCTAATGAGGTATGCGGTCTGGAGTTGTCAGCTTGATATATGACTCCTTTTCTGTTTACCAGCTTCAGGCATTTCTTTTGAATTACTAGGTGTAGACCCACCACGAAATATCAACAGTAGAGATCCAATACTATCATTCCTGGTGGCAGCAGCTCGGGATTCAGAACACTATTCCATATGCATAGCATAACCTTTCTGCGCATCACCACTAGCAGAATGGTGCTTATTCTCTCTTCGAACCACAATCTTTCTTCGCTCGTACATTGTTGCGGTAGGTTATTTACTTTTCATCATTAATGATCAATCGCTTCAGAAGTGGCTCGATATCATTACATTTCATAAGAGATTTGGGGTAGAAATTCAACCCTTTCTGAGTCAGATTATGTAGCACCCAGAGGTCGCGCCTCTTTCAGTAAACAGCCTTCTCCAAATTGTTTAACACCATTTGTTGATGGATGTGTAGGTCAATGGCTGCGTTATTACTTCTTACATGCCGGTCTTGCTCGACGTTTGCCAGAGTACTATCCATTTTTCCCCAGTGCTTGGTTGCTGACTGCGAGTAGCATCTTGGACATCGAGATTTCCAGAATGAAAGTGACTGAACTTTCATTTGGGACCAATTGCGACGACTCATTTCGTGTGTAAAAGACTTGGTATCTTCTAGACTATCTGATATGAAAGAAGACATCCTGAGTGACTGACCGACAAATCAATGTCCAGGCCAAATCATTTAAAGTAAAAACTTGACGTTTGGACAATTCGTAGAATTTGTGACGCAAAAGGGATAGGGATGGCGATTATCACATTAAAATGTCTATATCTCAGAATCTCTGATGGGAAGAAATATGAAATTTAGTATATGAAATTCTCATTTAAAATGATTAGACTAGTGTTTCAGGATTTTTTTAAATAGTTGGCCTAGAAGGGAAGAAAAGGAGACGAGAAAGAAAAAGGAGTAGGAATTATAATTGTCATAAATAGATGCCTATATGTAGGAATCTCTAAAGACCGAAAACATGATAGAATTTTTTTTTCATGGTTGATATACAAGGAAAGAAATTGGAGTGGTCATACAAAAAGATGAATTACAATTATTATGAAAGACGATCATATCTCGGAAATCCATAACATTAGAGACATGAACATTTGTATTTGTATTTTTTGCCTAAACTCTTTAAACATATGTTTCAATATTTTTTAATGTTTTACCTAGAATGGAAGAAAAAAGAGAGTTTAGTGTGCTTCCCTAAGAAACTAGTACTAAATGTTCGAATTTTGTTCCAGACTTCGAGTTGAGATGATTTTTATTTATTTTTTTAGATGAATTCTACTATATCAAATGTGCAATAAGAAGAACGCAAACTTTTGCCTGCAGAAACCCGTGGGAACATTTGGTAGTATGTATTAAAAAAATTATTGATCTTATTTGTGATCAAATCGAAGAAAAACGACTAAACAGATTGAAATGAGTTTTTCGAAATAGTTATCAACTATCTCGAATTGGATTATGTTACTTTGATTAAAATGCATGTTCTATACAAGAGAGTCATAATAATGCGAAAAGTTTAGTTTCTCACATTCCTTCAAGTTAGGACGATGGAATTTTGGTAAATAAATTCTTCATTAAAAATAAGGGGACAGGTGATCCCGTGTATTAAAAAAAATCAGTTTTAAGGGCGGAAATTTTTGTAATTGTTTTCTCCACATTGTCCATTGTTTGTGATCGCATCATGGGAAAACGGTTAACCTGTTTGAAATTAAGTTTGGAGCATAGTACAATATCAAGCTGGATTTTTATGATATCACTTCGATTAAAGGGCATTCAAAATCAAAATTCTTCAGGAAGTTCAAAATTTATGCCAAAATAGAGTATCTGCTGGGTTTCTATCATTGTACTTCCATTAAAATGAAAATGAAATGAAAAAATGAAATCTTTAAGTTTTACGTCTCCACGATTATACCGTATAGGCTAAAGAAGACGGACTCATAGAAATCCGTATCTTGTGGTAGGTAAAGGGTTCATAAACCTATCCTGCCATACGGAATGTGGGAACTTCAGTCAGTAATATTATTATAATAAACATGATTTTTTTGGGAAAGAAGGTTGATAATTTAATTTTTTTAAGACTGTGGTACCCAAGTGTGGTTATAAATTAATCGTATGCATTAAATTTTAGGGATATATTCAAAAGAGTAGTGTTAAAGGGAAGAAGATTTGTCTAAACAAAATAATAGTAGGGGCTACTTACACAAGAGTAAACTAGGTAATGCCTTAAAATCACATTTGAATCACTATAAACATGCAAATTGAACTATTAGTCTTCAATTATCCCCTAATAGTTCTTTTATTCACTATATTTTTTCAATTCAAGTATAATACCTTAAAGTAACGTTATTAATGCACTGAATCGTATTAAACTTTGGAAGCGATAGTTTACAAACTTTTAAAGTAATTCAGACTAACTAGTAGTCCCAAGATCAGAAGCTTGGGAACAACATAAAAAAGTAGTTCTTCAAATGACAGTCTGCTTAAAGAAGATGTACCAATATGAAGTCTCTTGTAGAAGATATTCTATTGATTAAATGGCATAAAATAAATGTACTTTAAACAATAACAGGTTGCTAAAGTATATTCAGTTAATAGCAATCACAGTTGAATGAAATTACTTTAGTCCTATTGGAAATAAGATTTCGTTGCCCATGCGACTGAAATGTTTTAATTCTTGAATTTTCAAAGTGCTATGTGAGGGGAAAAAAAGTTTATCAATTTTTTCTTAATGATGATAACTTTCAAAGTCATAACTATTGGTTTTTAATGCATACAAATGATACTATAGGAAAAATCATCTCTAGACCCTTTTGTTTATTTTAATTCAAAAATGTCAGAGAAAAAATCATAAGAATTGTTTTTCTTAATCCAATAGGGAAAAGTCACGTGTCTTTTAATCCAAAAATATCATAGGAAAACTCGTGGATGATGATAACTTTAATCCAAAAGTACTATGGGAAAAGTAAGTACTCTTTTCTGCAATCCGTTAATGCTATCTTAAACTAACGGAAACTTTAGATAGGAAAGTTGGAAATTTATGTTGAATTAATGTATGATTTTCTACATACGTTTATCTCTTAATTTAATTTTTTTTTTCAAAAATAATACATCAACAAGACAAAGTACCAGGGTGCGAAATCATTTGAAAATGGTGGGGGGGGAAGAAGTTCAGCGATCCACACTATGCTTCGTGGAGCCTCCAAAAAATTGAAATATTTATGGATTATTATTATTATTATTATTATTATTATTATTATTATTATTATTATTATTATTATTATTATTAATAATAATAATAATAATAATAATAATAATAATAATAATAGTAATAATAATAAATGTTCAAACTAGTCGTAATTGTTATTTAAAAATACTTTAATGTTATTTATTCTTTTAACCAAAATCGGTAACTTATCTACTGCATTTAATATACACTTCGGTGCGTATGGTCCAGGGTTAGACTCTAGTGGGAGCACAGTACCCTTGTGTTTACCATTATATTGGAGATTACATTCGCGAAAATAGCAGTAGATATATATAAGTCAAAAATAATAGTCCCTGAGAATGTCCTAACCAAGCATTAGAACTACTAACTTGAAGCGCTCCACCTGGCAAGCCATAGATCCTCATGAGCTGTAGAGTCAAAGTATAGTTTTTATTATTATTTATGAAATTCTCGTTTCTTCACTACGTATTTTCTACGTAGTGTTTCAGTTTGGTCGTTCAGATATACGGTCACCTTTGTAAGTCTAAATAATACTATGTATCTATATTGTATTATTAGCAAGAATATATTATTATAAATAATTATTTCAATACAAATACTTGATAGACAACAAAAAGCCGTGTTGCCTCAGTGGTAGAGCGCTCTCCTCAGGTGCGTGGAATCATCGGCTGGATCCTAGCTCGCGCCAAATTCTGCTTGCGGTATACAAACAATTGTGTAGGGGTTTTCTCGGGCTCCTCTCGCTTCCTTCCACTATCCTAATCAACCATTATAATTCATCTCATCATGACCGTCTTCCTTAGCCGTGGTGAATATTCATAGGACTTTAAACTTTAGAAAATAAAAGCACAAACACTATAATACGATTGATTTGCTGATTTAAGTTTAATGACCCTTTTCAGCAGCGAGGCTATGAAATGTGGACTTACAGTTTAAGGTGAAATCCGAACCACTGTAATCGTTCAAATTTTTGTCCTGCGGCATCTGTGACTGTCGCGATACTTTTAAGTGTTGCAGCTGTAGATGACTTACTGAACACCTGGTAAAGTTCGCCTAACAAACATGCAAAGTTGTGAACAGCATTCACAACACCAAAAACTCTTTCAGAAACAAGATCAATTCGATGTGCCATGCAGTGTACGCTAATTAGGCACGAGTTGACATTTCTTCTAATTTGAGCAGCAACACCTTCGTTTCTCCCAGTAAACACTGCATCCCCGTTCGAACTAAATCCAACCAGTTTTTCTTTAAGATTAAAAATATCTATGCCATCTTCGGAAAATGCTTGAATAATTTTCTTTTTCATCGGCATTTTCTACAGACACTAATTTATAAAAACGACAGCAAGGTTTATTTTCTTCGTCCACATATGTTCATATAACAGCAAGTGTTTATCCGCAAACCTGTTTGTAGGTTCGTCCACTGAAATTGAAGAACAATCTGTTTGTTTGAGAAATTTTACCAATTTTGCATGCAACTGGTACGCTAGAGAATAAAGGTCTTCATCTCGTCAACAACCGAAAAAGTTAAACACCTGATCCTTTTACAAATAAACTACGTTTTTTAAAACAGCATGCATTTAAAATTATTGTTTGTCTGAAAATTTTCTTTATAGACCTACTTATATTTTCCTATTAAGGTGTCCCCCCTTACAGATTTTGGTGAGGGGGAAAAGCAAGTGTAAAATTTTTGGTGGGGGGGAAATCCCTCCCGTCTCCCCGGGATTTCGCACCCTGCAAAGTACCTTAAAATAACAAACAGATTTGTTGTTTATACTGATACTATGAAAAGGCAAGTAACAAGAGGACTGCATTTACTTCTAATTGTGTCAATTGATGAGTGTCCGTGCAGCTCTAAGCGTAATATCTACTTCTCCAGACAGTATTTTTGATACTGTATTAGTTTTACGTTGATTTGAATGCAAACACGTTTCCCACTTGATTACTCATATCCCATTCATCGGTGTACTTTTTTCTTCTGGAAATTAGAGTAAAAATATATCATACACAATAAACCTCATAGTTTACGAAAAGCATATATATATCTTTATAACTTCTACAATATTTCTTTCAGGGTACTCATTCACTCTAGAAATGCATTATTTTACTAAAGGAAATTTCTGTTAAATTACAAATTTGGAAAGGAATCTGCATGTGGTGGAGAATGCACATAATGCTTCACTCATCTTTAGCGAAGAAATAAAAACTTGGTACATCTTAAATAAATATTTGATAATTTGATGAAAGCAAATGTTCCACAATAAATCATTCAAAATAATCAGGTGAGTAAAGTTACTGGCATACACTGTTTAAACTAATAAACTGAAAATAAAAAATGAAAGTTCCTAATTCAAGATAGTCATCGTTATCATGATCATCAATAATAATAATAATAATAATAATAATAATAATAATAATAATAATAATAATAATAATAATAATAATAAACTAGAATTCTCCAGCGCATAGCCTTGTAATATTTAGACCAGTAAAATTTTACTTTGGAGGAAGTGTTGACAGCATATTACAGGACCCTTCACCGTTATTAATATTTTTCGGTATTTGTTACATAACATTTAGACTTATCATGCATGTTTACCTTTAAAGAGTAAAGGGCACTGCAGTATAAAAATAACATGTTGATCACAAAATTGTCCCAACCAAATAATTTAGATCGGGCCACTATTGCACAGACTAGAAGAGAAACTCATTGAATACAAAAAGAAACTTTGGTTGATATTAAGGACAATAAAGGAAATTCAACTTGGACCAGCTATGAATTCGAAATACGAACATTGACTGTCACCGATCTGGGTATAATTCAGAACACACGATTTGAGGGTTAGGCCAATTTTGTGATGAACGCGTAAATATGGTCATGTGTTTATGATGCTACTTTTTGCTCTAAGTTCAGAAACGGGGTAACAACAAGAAATATCGAACCCAGAACGAGCGACCGTCTTTAAATACGTTCCCTTTGTTCGATACTTTATTTCAGCTTTTGTTGCTGTAAGAATCTAAGTTTAAAATTAATCTAGCATGTAACTTCCTCGTGGGTATGTTAAATTGATCTACCATGATGGAATTAAGGTAAACAAAGATAACTGTAAACTGAATTCTCTTTTCGCAGCCACTTCCTTGAACTCCAAACAGATTTCTCTCTGTGACTGCTCTGTGTAATCATCTGTACCAAAGTTTTCCCGATATTTTATATTTTTACATTTGATTTTTGAGGATAGGTTGTAATCCAGAAATGCCAAACATATGTGAATCTGACGAGACGTTATTTTATTTCAAAAGAGGATTAACACAGATCACGCCTACTACTCAGCTTAGTGACATAATCTCCATTCCCAAATGAGGAAATGAAAACTCATTGAAATGTATAAAACCAATTAAACTGTATACAACTATCGCTGATATAATTACACAAACAAATCCATCTAGTTCCTTAATTGTCTGGACATAAAAGTATTTGTCTGTTTGATATTAAAGCACTTAAACAAAAACATTAAACAGGGATAAATGATACATCTATCTCATATGGTAAAAATATGTCTATAATCGGTTAAAAAGTTCACCTAAAATGTGTCATTTTATCTTCTTTCAAGCTCTTATTTAATACTTCCATTATTGATTACCTTTATAGAACATATAATTGTATTTAATTATATTATCTACATGAATCTCATATAATGCTTTCCAAATACAGTAGAACCCCTCTAATCCTTCAACTTTGGGACTGGGGTTATGATCGGAAAGCATAAAAGGTCGGATTATCAGAAAATACAGAAAAATATGGATTAAAATAAACAATCTCTCAACTGAAAAGTGACTGCATTGTTCTCTACAAAAAAAAGAATAAAGAAAGAAAGAAAAAGAAAAAGAAAAAAGAAAAAGAAAAAGAAAAAAGAAGAAGAGTAAGCACTAAAAACTGCCCAGTATAGCACAGAAAACATACGACACAAGAAAGAATGGTGTGATTGCTTGATCGAAGGTTAGCGTCCCATTGATTTCAATTCGACCTAAGTCTTGGTCTCTTCAAATATTTGATAATTGCGCACAGTGAGATTTATTCTTGTTTTGACACACGGAATCGACATGCGTACCAATGTGGAGGAGTGTCGAAGGTAAATTCAGATTAAGAAGATAGAGTAAGGTGAGTAATAATTTGACCATACTTCGTTTGGTTCCCCTGCGTCTGTTTTTATGTCTTTGTGGGTTGTGTAATTGTATTCAACTGGTTCGCAATAGTTCATGCTGCTTTATCAGCATTTTGCCACTAATTTATCGAGATTCAGTGATCGATAATTCAGCATCACTTTTTGGCAATTGGATTGAAACCCGAATTATGTATTGAGTATATGCAAAGCGTTTTCATTCATTAGTTGATTAGTTTATCCTTTGGAAGGACAGAATCTGATTACGGCAGTTGAATTAATTTATTAAAAATTGAAGTTGCATTTAATTGATTTATTTTATCAGCTGACTTATGTGTGCTTCGTGGGTGGAGAATAGCCACCAAATTATTATCGATATTTCGGAAAGAATTATCCGTTGTTCACTTGTATTCCTGGAATCAATTAATTACTTTGATTTCTTGAAGTTCTAGATTCCCCCTTCCCTCAAAATAAGAAAGTTTACATACAAATTATTACAGATCTTTGACTACCACGATTAGACGATTGTTGAGATTCACCAAATGAATTTAATTCTCTCTCTCACTCTTACTTTGTTTGAACTGAGGAAATTAATAAATTTTGCAAAATTTGAGTGAGAATTGTTAATTCTTGAATTGAAACATTTAATTATGATGAAATACGAGAAATTAAGATTAATAATTAGATTGTTTGTCTATGACGTTTGCTGATCGCTATTACTTCGACATTGGATGCAGCATTTATACGAAATATATCTTTATCGTCGAGATGTGTATTTTCTATATATTGTTGTAATAAAAACTTATGAAATCTTGTGTTGTTATTTATTGGTTTGTTATATGTGTGTCCATTATTGGTCTATATCTTTAGCCATATGCTGAATTATCAATCAAACAGTCTCAAGGGCGAGAATAGGACTGCACCTGCTCCTGTAGATCCTTCTGCGTTTGGATCGGGGTGGTGTTGATAGGTCAATGTTACCTTGGGTTTTTAGTATCCTTGAAATGTTGGCTTCTTAACATTTGCTCTCCTTTCGATAGCGGAAAGGAAAGCTACAGGTGGTAGATTGGAGTGTTATGCTTTATTCTTGCTCTACAACACCTTATTTAAGTGATTCCTCGTCTGAATAAAGAGACTGAAAAACGATGAAGGGGATATATTACACAGACAAATGAGTTTGTTTGTGAAAGAAGGTGTCATGTAACAAATGTGTGCTCATAGCACCTTTATTCACTTACATACAATGTAAAAGTAGGTAAGCGCGATATGGCATCAACAAAGTGCTGCTATTTTTTTCTTTTTGAAAAGATGTCGGCAATGCACTTTTTTTAAAAAAAATAAAAGTAAACTTTAAGCTAAAAACTATTATCTTCTTACTTCTTTAGGTAAATATAAGAGCATTTTACTTCTATACATCTAAAAAAAATGAGCAGGAAATCAAAGAAAAGTAAAATAGTACGTACGGATAACACAAAGAAAGCCAACCACTACCAAAAGGAACGCTAAGTTTCTTTTAACTTCATTTCGTCGCATTTATTGTTGCCATCGATTTGCATGAAACTTCATCAATGCATTTCTTTGTGGTTAACTAACAGGGCACCAAGTGTTTAAACCTGCTTTAAGCAGTCCCAGGGCAGAAGATTTAACATCCTCGTCGCAACTATCATATATCCTTGTGCTCTGGTTGCCTGCATTTCACTTCATCATTTATATTACACATATTATACTTGTGGTTTGTTTACTTTGTTTCATATGTATATATTTTCTCACTATATACCACCAGAATTGAGAGAACTAGAGGAACACTGACGAGTGAGTCTACCAGGTCCGTATCCCCCCTAAAAACTTCTTATCTCAACATACATCTGCACACTTTAACAAAACTATACAGTAGAATAACACTCGTTCGATAACACATAAACACAATGTCTTGTATTATTTGACCCCTTCAGAAAAATTTCTGAGTGCGTGCCTGGAGGGAGCCTATGAAATTCAGAATCTAGCTCATGCTACTGCTCAACAAGAGGAAAGTAACAAGTTCAACGCTGCAGAAGCTGACATAGGTGAGACATCAAACAAACCTACGACAAATGAAATCCCATCTGGCATTTAAAAAAAAGAGGAAAAAAACTTTAGTAATTTTACTTGTAGGATAAGTGTGACGGAGACGTGTTTTCTGGCAGCAATTGTTTGAGTGATCCTAACGAAATATATGAACCCAGTGTTAAAGAATGCAGCAGTAGTGATAGTGAACCTATAGTTATGGAAACCCAGGGGCGGATCCAGGGGGCGATCGGGGCGATCTTTCCCCCAGAAGAGGAAACTTTCTTATTTTATATATAAATAAAACCCATCCCAGAGTTTGAAGCTCTTAAAAGTAGCCCTAAGTACCAGTATTACAACCCACCGCCCCCCCCCAGAAGTCTATCTGGATCAGCCCAAGGAAGAACCATTTTCAGAACGCCATAAGAATAAACCATTGATCGATGAGGAACTCGATTGTTTGCTTAAGCATGTTGGAGACTTGAAGCAGAAAATAAAGAACTATTGCAATTTGTTCGCAACGGGTATCATCGGTACAAAGAAAGTATTGTTAAAAATAAACGAAACTAGTATTTAAAAGTATCTGAGGAAAATTCTTTTTTTTTCCTGTTTAATATTTTGTTCTGTAATATGTTGTTCACGTACTTTGTCTCATTTTATTCTGCTCTAAGACATAGGCAGTAGCATGAGCATGTGTTTATCATAACTTTGTTCATAGCACCTAAAGAACGTTTTCGGAGATATCAATACTTTTTATGCTATTAGCGGATGAAAGGGTTTATGTACACAATTTCTTTCATGGAGGAGGAGAAATGAAACATTTGAAAGTGAGAAGACTTAGGACGAATTTTGATACATATAGCTACAAGAAAAGGTGTATATGTAATATGTATATTGATCCATTAAAAATGCAATCATAAAAATGTTGACCTCAATTTTCTCGAAGTGTACAATTTGTCACGTAACATTTTTATTATCTAAGCGCTTCAATTTTAAACACTGTTTTTCGTATGTTACTCATTGATATCTTCAAGTTATGCTGTGTAGGCATTGTTATTAGCATCAGGGTTAAAAAAAAACATGTTTTTTTTTTAAAAAAACAAAAAGAACGTTTTTATGTTTAAAACATGTTTTTTTTCGAAACGTTTTAAACGTTTAAAACAAAGTACTTTGTTTTAAACAAAAAAAACATGTTTAAAATGTTTATTTTGTTTAAAACAATAATCTAAATACGCATATATATATATATATATATATTACATGTTTACACTCTTAGGTATTGCTTCCCATCTATATTCAACCGCTAGATCAAATTTCGGGACCTTCCCTAATCTGGATCCGCCCAAATGTTCAATTCCGGAGAAAGAAATGGGGATTTTTCCGATCTCCGTTCACAGAATATGTAGTTTAGTTTCTTTGTGTTACGTTCTACTGGTAGTCTGCATTCTTAACCTTTAAAAGCCCATTGACGCAACTGCTGTGTCAGGGCTTTAAACCTCAATGGATCAGTCTTAAACTTCAAATTAAGGGTGGAAGATGGTTTTCGTACCAATTTATTCCTGAAAGATGCAGCTTTGTTGGTGTGCATTTTATGTGTTTGGGAGGAGGGTAAATATCGTGTTTTTTTGTTTTTTTTCAACAGTTTTTTTGGGGGCCATTTCCCCTTTTGGGGGATAGATTCATAAAAATGGTTACGTGAAGCAATGAAGTAGGCCACTACATGGTAATATCGTGTATTTGTACTTCTTGCTTATATGGGGGAGAAGGGAGGGGACAAAGTTAGCCAATTTTTGGAGTTTAAGTTTTTTGACGTAAATTACATTTATTTTTACAACAAACATCAATAGCTCAGTCCTTAATCAAGATAGAAAGGTGATTTAGTACCAAAGTATTTGTGAGGGATGAAGCTTTCCGTCAGTTGCATTTTTTATATATAGGGGTACGTATGTACGGCCGAGAAAGAGAGGATGAAGTTTGTTTTTTAATTTTTCATCAAATTTTTTTCATCAGGTTTTGGCGGGTATTCCTCCCCCCTTTGTGGTACATCCATAAAAATTGGTATGTAAAGCAATGAGGTAGTCCCCTACATGATAGTAACCTGTATATGTACTTGTTTATAGAAGAAGAGGGGGTCAAATTTGGTTAATTTACATTTATTTTCGGGACCGTCCCATATAACAGAAGATATATTTCACTGAAGTGGTCTAGAAGCATAATTCTTGGTCGCATACATAATGTGTGCAGCAAAAATGATTTCCATATGGATGTGATACTAGTGGGGGAGGGGAGAGAATGTCTAATTCAATGAATGTTTTCTGCGCATTTTTTTTTTTTTTGAAAATATTTCCTACAGAAAACGAATTCATTACGCAATAGCAGCAATGGCTACCATTTCTTACATTATTGTTACAAGTATGTGGTCTACACATTCATCATTTTGTCAGCGTAGGGTGGCTGCAAGGATTGCCAGGACCCCGCAAAGTCAATATTTTCATATTTTTAATGATTTTTTATGTCTGTTCGTTTTCTACGAATACGGCGGGAATTTCACGAATGTTACCTCATTGGAATTTGTGGTCTATAAGCTTTCCAATGGTGTATAACTCATGACTCTGTTATAATTAGAGAGGTTACCAGAGCCCCGAACGTGAGAGTCTACCATTTTGTTAAAATCCCTGGCGGACGTCTAGAGTTAATTGTGTTGTTATGCCGTAGACATTAATCATTATTAGCTACCCATGTTGCAGATAGAGATGTATCTTGAAAACTGTTTCGTTAAAATATGTCATTTGCTCCTTGTAGGCTAGTCACTGCTCTTTTCTATGAGTTGTATTGTATTTATCAGAGAATTTCTTCTAGCTTATGATGTGAGGACTCTTCATTATTATGGAAATGATAGTGATCAAAAATACCCAAGTTTTGAATTTGTGAATTTGGATCTTAGAATAGTGTATAGTGCGTGTGTTTAACCTCCGTTATTCTTGGAAATTAAGAAATGTTGAAATACTTCATTTGAATTTATGTTGGTTTAGTTATACGCACATTGATGTGCAGAATTTCGTCCAGTAATTGCTGTTATAATAAGAATATAACTCTGCTTGTAATTTACTCCATACACAAATCCTGCAGAGGATGGGTTGTTTGTTAGAAAATTAAATTAACTTACTCAATCTGATATTTTAGTTGTTTTAAACATGTTCAACCACCATCGAAAAAAAAACACGTTTAAAACATTTGCCCTCGCTTTAAACGTGTTTTAAACACTTGTTTTAAACATTTTGTTTTAAACATATCAACCCTGATTAGCATTTTTTTTTGACAGTTGGTAACTCAATCAAACTATTTCACGTGTTCTACACCTCACTCATTGCAATTCCACATTGCAGTTTATATCGCTTCTTGCGAGTTTTATTCAAATTTGATGATTCCTGTTGTGAACAGACTTGAAGGTGGCATTTGTAACGAACACATTCATGGGATAATCTTACGTCATCCTACCTTTTATGTTTACATGAATGATTCTCTATGACTACATATTTATATGGGTCAAACAATAGTTGAACTAGCTCATTATTGAGTTGCTCAAAGAATTATTGCATAATGGATTATTCTTCCCTGATAGCCTATTGGCTAGCTTGTGCACTTTTCGTACATGTGATTCTGGGTTCAATTCCCAGTGGAAGAGCATTGGACGTATTATGATAGTTCACATTCCACCGTAAACCGCATGTCCATGTCTTATATAGCTGAGTGCTAAAAAGGTATGAAAAACCTTCAAGAAACAAGCAAATTGGAAAATGGATTAAAATATTTCAGAGATCGGAAGTAATAACACTTTATTAAGACAGAAAAGAAAATAATAAAATTTCTTTTTCTATGAGACATCCTTAAAACTCTTAGTTACATCCCTTTGCGAATTGTGACGAGATCTTTGACGTATTAGAGGCTAAAGAAAGACTGGACAATTCCCAGATGAAAATCCGTCGTTGCTTCGTTTCCACTTGTTGCTTTCGTCTTTAACGTTTATTTGCTACATTCATTCATTTTAATTTTCTTGATTTCCCCTTCGAAGTCCCTCAGTTAAGCACTCCTTTGGGCATACTACATCTTTAAATGTCAAGATACCTCAAGATTGTGCTAGACTAGAGTAATGGTACGTATTTCTTTCATCAAATACAAAAGAATATATATTTCTTTAACTCAAGAGTCTGTGCACTGAGAAACGAAGTACAAAAGTGAAGCTAAAGGAGAAGTAACTGTGTGTGTGTGTTCATATGCATCTAATCATTACCACGATGATTATTATCATTACAAGCATCATCAATGAATGAAGGCTTTCTTGTGGTCAAGTTAGTGTACAGTTCTTAGGAGTAAATGAACTGGGTTCCTTGTCGGACCTTCTGTAGTTAAGATTAGCTATACGTTCATGTCTCATATAACCTCGGTGTTCAAAAGAGAAGTTTAAGTTCAAACCAATAATCCAATGTACACTTATTGTTCAACGCTACTGTGATACTGTACGCCTCCACGTGCGACCTTTCAAAGTGCAGTGGACACTAATTCTTCTTTATGAATGAAAATATCCGACTGCAAGAGGTGGCGGAATTCTTCGGACGAGCGTATATTCGGCAAATGGGCTGCCGTGTTCATTCCTCCAACTTGAATCCAATCAAAGACGTTTGGAATGCATGGAGCACGTCTAGGAATGCATAGAGTACGTCTAGGAATGCATAGAGCACGCTTTCTTCGAACGCTGAATTGCTTGCAAAGAAGAAAGAAAGAAAACACCTCTCGCCACTATTACGGTTTTTGTTCTATAGTGACCAACGTTGAAACCAGAAATAGTTGATCTCTACCCTTCCGGTTTGAATAGAGAGTTAATGGAGAAGATCTAATATATTTTTTGGAAGCTGCATCTATTGCAAAAAATCGTTTTTCAATACTTTTGCCATTTTTACTCTTTGAAAATCAGCATTGAAACCGGAAGTACTAGGAAATTTCAACCAACTGGTCTAGATAGAGTATGGCAGGTAATTACGTATGTCTTTTTATTTTCCTATAGCAATACACATTGGATCCGGAAATTGTTGATTTTTACCACTTCCGACTTGAATTTAGGGATAACGAAGAAGATAGTGCCTACTCTTGGGATGATGAATCGATTGCAAATAGATTCTTCTTGATATCTCTTACTGTCTTTGCTCTTATACTTATCGACAGACAGACAGACGGACGGACAAACGGGCATTCTATAAAACTTTGCATATCATAGTTATGAAATCTAAGATAGTTATGCATAGCACAGCTTGGAACTGTAATAATTGGAACGAAGTTTCAGAAAGTAGCAGTGAAATAATAGAAAAGGGGGAAAAGGGGACAGATAAGTAAGGATGTATTGAGGAAATAAATGTCTCAAAAAGGGGGAAAAGGTGCTTGAAAATTATCTTTATTCCCATCTTGAGGCAACATTTGATACATTGGGCACCTTCTAAGAGTTCTTTTTCGTTCTAACAGAAAAGTTGCGTCTAAATCTTAACTTTAGACATAACACATATTGAATTACGTACAGCACAAATATTGAAATAAGGAATTTAGTCTGTCACTGGCAAGAACATAGATCTTTTAAGAAATGATCGTACTTCAGGAGGTATATTTTCAATTCTCTTTCACAATTAGGAATGTTATAATATAAATATTCATCTTTGAATACAATAATACTATTAGAAAATTTATTATTGATGTTATTGTCTATATTGCACATTAGGAACTGTCAGTATGAGGTATAAGATTGTTTCTTTTTAATTGTTGTTTTATTTAGAAACTGATTATGGGAGTACATTTGAATTCATTCAAATTAGAGAACTAGTACTTAAAATTTTATTAAGTACATACAAAAAACTTTGTATATTTTACAATTATGTAACTTGTATTTTACAATTATGTACATTATATGTATTTTACAATTATTTACAAGTAGTATATGCAGAGGTTTTCAACTACTTTGAGTGCCTAATGATTGGGATAGTTTTGTCATGTTAGGTACATAATCACAGTCTTCGAAGTAGCCCCATTAGTCACAGAAAGAATTACGTATTTGATCTTCTAATACTGTAGAATTTTTTTATTTTTCTTCAGTATGTTTGTAAGTAACTACATGTTGCTCTCAAAAGATTAAATGTTACTTGCAGAAGACTTACGCGTTCTTAATAGCTAAAACTAAAAATGAAAAAAAATATTGTGATCTTGACTAATAATTAGTTTTTGGATCAAGGGGGCCACAAAAGTTTTGAATAGCTCCTAAATCGAATTTTCGTATCTTCTACGGAATAAGCGTCATCCTAACGTGAGTTAACTGATAGTTTGGGTTTGACTACACTATATCTAGTTCTCCGGATATATATAGCCTACAAAAACTTTTTTTTATTGAAATATATTGGATCTTTCCATCCAAAAATTCGGACAAAGTTACACGATTTGATTGAGTATTCTGAAAGCGAAAGGAATAATTTAATTCAGAAGATATAATGGTAAACATTGTGTTGTTTTGCTATTAAAATAACACTTTTACACTAAATAATAATTAGTACATTTGTAACCTATTAAAGATTTATAGAAAAGAAACATGTTTTTGAAAGTCCAATAAGCAGATAAACAGTTGACAGATCAACACTAGCAGGCGAAAAAGAAAAATAAGAAATGTGCTATTTTGTGTTTGCAAACAATTCCAAGTGAGTGTTCTTTCAATGCATTTCCATTTTTGCGCTATAACTGTCACTGTCACATTCTGTTTGGCGTATTGATCGATGGGTTTACCGTTGATGATTATATTGATGATGATTGACGATGAATGTTGTTAGTATTTATTCAATATATATTAAAGAAAATTTAAAAGTTGAGAAAGTGTCAAAATATTTACCCTCATCTTCCATTCAACTTATTAGATATTACATGAGATTAGAAACGAAGATCAATACTGTTTTTCTGTTTAAAATGCTAACGTTATGCCTTTTGTTTTCCACTGAAGAAAGATACCATTATGCAGTGGAGGATGTACCCGGAGCCGAGGGGGCATAGACCCCCAGTTATTTGAGAGACAAAAATAATTCAAGCTATTATTTATATACTTTAAAAATTTATGATATACCTATCATAGTCTGACTTCTGGTTGGCCCCTGCAGATTTTAAATTCCAGGTCCGCCATTGCCATTATGATAGTGTCATCTTTATATACATCATTATATTGCTACAGATGTGATTTTTTTTGAGTGAATCGGAAAATTAAAAGCAGTATATGAATCACTGTCAGTGTGTGTAGAAAAATATCACTGTAAGGAAAATCAAACAACAATAGGTAAAAATCTGCTCCTTAATAATGTGTATCTTTATATATATAGTCCACAAATAAATATTTAAAAAATCAATTGCAGCAGAATCAACTTTGTCATATAAACTGCATCGGATTGTCAGAGAATAACGTACTTCTTAACGTCACAGAAATATTATTTTTAGTTTTACTTGAAAATACCAATCAAAATTTACCCTGAGACATGTTGCTTTATTCAGATCCCACTCAATGATTGATTATGTCCCACCTTTGGACTTTATTTTTTAGTGAAGCAGAAATTAAAATTAAGAGGTCTAATCATTGCGAAATTAAAATACCGTTAATTTTACAGTAATTATGTGATATCTTCAAACAGATAAAAGATAATCGAAATATGGAACAAGAGCGTCCTTGACAATATTATATTGTATGAGGTACCGTTATCACGAGCCACCTAGTAGCTTTCCGCTTGCGGTCATTTGAAAACGCGAAAATAAATACTGATTTTCTAAATAGCTGGAAATCGAAAGCAGATAAGTGAGTCTTGATAACAGTATCACATGTAAAATAATATTGTTTAGCGAGCTCTTGCTCCATTTTTTGATTATCTTATATCTATTTGAAGAGATCACATAATTGCTGTAAAATTAGCGATATTTTAATTTCACCGTGATGGGGCTTCTTAACTCTATAAAAGTTTGTATTTTTGTTTTCTTTCAAACTATACGCAACAGAATTTACCCTGAAGCATGTTGTTTTATTCAGATGCCACCATTTGATTGATATATGTCCCATCTTTGGACGTTATTTTTTTTAGTTAAGCAGAAATTAAAATTTATGACTCTATCACTTATTAACCATATTATATAGTGTCACCATGTTATAGTGTAGTGACAATGAAAAGCATGATTAATGTTTACGGTAGTAGGCTATTAGTTTCACCTTAATAGATGGTCTGGTTATCATACAACATCAATTTTCAGGCTTTAAAAATCTACTGATCTTCTCGAAAACTACTCATGAGGATTTACACTAAAACATATATATATCACTGTTCAGCTTAATTAGATCTATAGATTAGAATATCTCGCATGTTGGACATTTTTTTTTTTTTTTTTACCGTAAACGCTTGTAGTTAGTATTGCCATGTTAAAGTTTTGTTGTTTCGTCTCGCCTCGTCGAATTGTATTTTTGTCTCGAGTCTTGGAAAACATTACTCGTCTCGACTGAAAAAAAAAATCGTCTCGTTTTGTACATTTATTTACAAAATGTATATTCTGCCCATTGAGATAATATATAGACCTAGAGGTGCCCTAATGCGAGATCTTTGATGGTATCGAACTCGCAAAAATCGAATCGATCCGCCATATTGTGCAGGGAATAAAAGATAATGATAATACATTATATAAGTTGAAAAACAAGTTAACTGTTGACCGGCTAATCGTCCACATTGGACGGGCCATTTTGTGATACATTTTTATTTTAAAACAATAATCAGTGATATAGTCGACCTTGGGTTGATTAAGCTGCGACTCTAAAACTTTTTTCCTCGAAAGAGGATCAAGACAAGACAAGATAATGTATATTTGTGTTATGTGTTGATTATATCTGTTCTGAAGAGAAATTTATGCCGAATGAATAAACTTTCTTTGGAATTTCATAATATTTCAAAGGTAAGTTATTTTCTTTCCTTTAAGGTTCAAATAAATAATAAAATGTGATTGTGTACTTGTAATAATATTGGGTGAATAGGCATATGCATTGCATTTACACTGTCAAAAAGCTCGTAAAGACTACTACCTAGAGAATTGTCAAACTGTTATTAAGTTTGCTTATTTATTAAATTGTATGTTTATGAGTTGTTGGTAATTTTACCAAAATTATAGGACCTACAAGTGTTCTGTGACACTTTGGCAAGGAAACTGTATGGTTGTGGAGAGAGTAGGCCTACTTTGCCTATGTTAAAAATTGCTAATGATGTCAATTACTGGATAAAATAATCCTCACTCAGTGTTAAAAGCAGCAATAGACATATCCCTCATACAAGTCTCACGTTATTTATCGATATTCTGTACCAAAAAAAAAGTTATTTGTAAATGGGCTCACGTTCACTTTAGCAGACGGTTTTACCAAATTTTTACACATCTTACATTTTCAGGATAGATTTGGAGCTTTGTATTTCTTTTAGCGGAGCATGCACTGAATTAGGAGCTCCACTACTAATTGTAGATTGACTTCAGGAGGGCTCTGTATAAGTACAGTGTGAACGTATGGCATAAAAACTGGACAAGGTTCTAGAACACAGGTCCCCCTCCCATTTAGCTGTAATAAAGACAGAAATCAACGTGCCCTGCGGGGCTCTAACCCGCCTCCACTCGCTGGCGCTCGCTCGGCAATACTCTGTGAATTAAAATTTAGACTTTGGTACAGAAAGGAACCAACCTTGCTACTAACCTATATGGAGGACCTGTGTTCTAGAACCCCCCCTTGCATAGCATTCGTGCCATTTAGTGGCCACCTAGCACAAGTTAGGTCTATTGTTTAAACTTGGGGGGAGCAGCTTTTTCACCTACTTTTTTGCGATATTTTATTCCGATTCGGTTTCATTCCGGTCGTTGTATGGTTTCATACCTTAAATTAGGATCCATAGCATATGTAGTAGTAGTAGTAGTAGTAACAGGTGAGAAGGCCCGCAGGGGTTCGGTAGGTTCTGTTCTCGACATGAAATGGGCAAGCCCGTTCTGTTCTCACTACCACTTACCTTTATAGTTGGAACATGTCCCATACTGCCTACATAAAATTCTGTACGATACGACTACTTGAACACCACTATAAACTTATGTCTCCTGTAAATTATAGAGGTCTGTTGTATTTTGCCATTATTTGCCCCCCAATACTAAACATTTACCCAAGTGTTTTATGCACTGCAGTTTTTAGGGAATGTTCTAGAACACAGGTTCACCCATAAAGATTAGTACCTAGGTTGGTTCCTTTCTGTACCAAAGTTTAAAATTTAATTCACAGAGTATTGCCGAGAGAGCGCCAGCGAGTGGAGGCGGGTTAGAACCCCGCCGGGCACGTTTTTTGTCTTTATTACAGCTAAATGGGAGGGGGACCTATGTTCTAGAATCTTGCCGCTATGCAACCGAGTCTGAGCAGAAGCGCAGCAAGGGGGCTCGAGAGGCAGCGAGAGGGTGCTTCCGTAGGGAGCAGGCGCGTGAGCGACAGAGGGTATACGCATAAACGAGGATAGTGGAAGAGGACACTTACACATACAATACTGTCACTATAATTAAAAATTCATTTCAATATGCTGTGCACTGCCAGTAATTACTTATAGTCACACTTCCATTCCCTCACGAAAAATGTTTCACCTATCAATTTTCTATTTGGTAGAACCGTCTGTTTGAATAAACCCTTTGTATTTCATGTACAGTATTATATATATGTTTGTATTGGTGGTATTTGTTAGTTAAAAATCACGGGCGTTACGATTTACCTTCAAAAATAATAATTTCTGATTTAGTGTTGTAAAGTGTAGAACGGATAACGTAAAGGGTTGTTGCATTTGGTATTGTTCAAAATCTGCGGTAATTTTTAGGCACTTTTTCCAAGTTTGCCTTCCACAGATTTTCTTGACTTCCACTTTTCTTTTATATGCATCATTTGAGGGATTAAACTGAGTTAGACACCTCAAGATCAGAGCGCTGAAAAATATGACAAGTAATATAATATATGGCAGAGGCGTAGATAACTAGCCCATCATATGTATACCATTAGTAAATGTAGTATTTTCTAAAAAGGTAAAGGACCAAAATGTTACTTATTGGCAAGTTTCGCAGGGTTGTTGTGAAGTTGATGCACTTCTCACATACAGCATTGCCTATGGTATTACAAATTAGAGAGCTCCCAACTGGGGTCCGCACCATTATTTATACGCATAAACAATAGTGGGGGTTAAACACGCTCTTAAACACGTCTTACTCCGACTACTCTCACCCACTACACGCTTATAAGACATTTGAGGTCCTTCACATTTCGACAGAGTTGACAGTGTAAATCATAATAATGTAGCAGTTTTTTAACTGTGTTGGAATATTTTTTTCTTGAAAAACACTGGCAACACTAGTCGATCTTAACGCCACTACTGGCTATAAAGCGAAACACTAGGGCATCGTAGCTCAGTGGTAGAGTACTCTTAAAGGTAGGGTCCCTAGTTTAAACCATGTCCAATTCAAACATGAGCTTTTCGTAGACAACAACGTGCTCTCGGGTTCTCCAGTTTCCTCCCACATTCTCATTTCACCAATTCTTTCATAATTCTCATTCACATCGTCAGAAAAAAACAGATTTTTCCGGGTTGGACTCCTTAAAACCCACCTGGATTTTTGATATTTAGTGATTTTTGGTATTACGGATATTTTTTACTAGATTTTGGAAAAATATATGAGTAAATAAAGCTGCATTTTCGAAAAAAAAAATGTGCTCGTAAAATATCCGTAATTGAACGCACAAAGTATCGGAAGTGAACTTCCAACAATAAAACCATTTATTTTACAAAACATAAATTTAATTTGGAAATTTCTCAAAATCTCATGGCACCTATATAGACGTAATTATAATTTTTATGTATTGATTTATTTTTTAAAAAATATATCAACACTCATTGATTTTTGTTACATTGTTTCAGGCAACAAAAAGTGGAAATCTCCAAACGTCCAATGTGTAGATTTTGAAGATCAGAGCATTCAGCGTGAGATTATTCAATCGAGCAAGTTAATTCCCAGACAAGTCAACAATCGTAATATAATGTTGAAGTCGTGTAACACAACTTTACCTACCTTAAAGCAGCCTTTCCATGGTGTTTCTAATGTTGGTACGGAGTCACTTGACCCTTCTTGCAGTGGAACGGAGTTAACACCACGAAAAAAAACCTTTGAAAAGGAAGTTGTTTTAAACAAAAACCAAATGTATGAAATCCAGAAAGAAGATGAAAGCATTGTACTTGAAGAATAAACGTCTTAGAGAAAAATGTGCAAGTATTCAGGATATTGTTCAAAATCTTAGACAGAAGTGTATGATAACAGAAGGTACTTTAGAAATGTTAAAATCAGTACCCCTCAGTGTTGAAGGTAATGCAGTGGCGAAGTCGCTCTTGAGTCCGTCGGATAACAAAAAAATTGATCCGGCTCTCCGAAGTTTTGCGTTAACACTCGACTTCTATTCCCCAGCTGCATATGCGTATGTTCGTAAAACATTTAACTGTGTGTTACCGCATCCACGGACTTTAAAAAAGTGGTACTCTTCAGTGAGTGAAAATCCTGGACTATGTGAAGAAGTCTTCAATGCAATGAAAGAAAAGGTGCAAATAGCGAAACAGCAGAACAAATGCATTCAAGTGTCACTAGTTGTAGATGATATGGCAATAAAACAACATGTCGAATTTACTGGGGAAGAATTGTCGGGTTACATAGATTGCGGTACTGGAGTGAGTGATGAGAGTATGCCAGAAGCAAAAAACGCTGCGGTCTATATGGTTGTGGCTTTGAACGATTCGTGGAAAATTCCTTGTGCATATTACTTCATAGATTCTTTGAATGGAAGTGAACGTGCAATTATTACGCGTAAATGCGTCAACAGATTGTATGAAATAGAAATTGAAGTTCAAGCATTAACATTTGATGGAGCTTCATCAAATTCCAGTGGTGCTCATGAAAGTAATGAAGCACTAACTGTTTATCCTTGTCATGTATGTACTGATAGAAGTAACGATAGCTATGCATTGTAAGTCCTTTATTTTCTTGCTAATATAATATATTATAGGATGTTTGTGCTACTCACGAAATCACAGAAAAAGAGCTTGTCCTTCACGTATATACCAATAGAAATGTTGGTACCAGCATATATACCAATGATGATAGCTATGCATTGTATATTCCTTATTTTTTGCTGATATATGAATGCATTGTTTATTGAATGATCTGATTCAATTTCTTATGCTTTTCGAAATGATATTGCTAGTGTAAATTTTTCATTAACTGGTGACCTTGACATGTAGAATTCAAGAAAGGTTAATCAAGAATTTATTCTGGATTGTTAATATTACAAGGATTAACTATTTGTATACTTATTATTAAGCTATTTTCAGTTAATTTTTTTCTTTAGATTGATAGATCTTATGAAGTGTAGGTCAATCTTATGTAAAAAAAAAAAAAAAAATCAAATCTGATAGAAAGGAAGTGGGTAAAGATTTTTTTAAGCCTATTGACTGTCATGAAAACCTAAAGTGTTCATGGAAGCAAATATGTCGTATAAATTCAAAGTTCAAGTATGTAACTTCTTAGGGCTCGAATTTTGTAAAATCTGTTCATAGTACGCATCTGCATCACAAAATGAATCTACTGACCAAACGTAATGATTCTAGCTACGGTGGTTTTCGCTTCACGTTGATCAGTCCGTAAATCCCCAAGTACCCTTTGAGGCTTTGTAAAATCCGTTCTTAATGCGTCTGTACATTATAAAAGGAACCTAATGCCCAAATTTCATGGTTCTAGCATCAGTAGGTTTCTCTGCTTGTTGATTAGTGTGTAAATTTTGTCCACCCCTCCTTATTTATCTACTTGGAGTTCGAGATTTGCAAAATCCGTTTTCAGTACGCCTCTACGTTATAAAATGAACATACTGTTCACATTTTCGCTTCTAGCTTAAGTGCTTTTTGCTGGGGGTTGATCATTGAGTGAATGTGTCAACGAATCTGTATTTCGCTTTTATATGTTTAGATGTATATGGTTTATTGAACACTTCATACAAAATTTGGTGTAAAGCATTAGAAAACGTCTAAATTGACAAAAGAGAGAAAAAATGCTTTATTTGTGGGGTTCTTTCTGTGACTTTCTACATCATACACAGATGCAATATTTAAAGCTTTAACTTCACATTTATGACATTTGCTTGCTTTCATGAACGCTTATTAATAATGACTTTAATAGGCGAAAAAGGCCGATCTTTACGCATCCCCCTTTAAAGTGCAGAATATGTGCCAAGTATAAGACATTATATTCTGTTCTAAGAGCGACGACATTTTTGTATTTCTGAAGCATTGTATATGTAAGTGTACTCAAACTTAAATGAACAACTTAATAATGAATATAACTATTATGAAAAGTAAATTATGTATTCGTTTATTGACGTATATGAATTACTTCTATGAACCAAGTTCATGGAAATACATTTGCCAATTTGGCTTCATTCTAGTCGTGGAATGCATAACGTACTGTAGTAGTGTACAGATATTGCAGAATCATGTATGGTACTCAATTCAGACTACTACATTGTGTGTGAAAATCAGCATTGATTGCCAGCGGGTAAATCCTGGGTTCGTTATTCAAATATGTGAAAGTAACATTCAGTTTTCTAAGAATAATCCTCATGGTTACTAGGGACCTAATTCCTGTCTTCACTCTCAATTATTACGTCATTATGTTGGGATTGGGCTTCGTAGTGTTTGTAAAGTTAAAAAGGCTGAAGTTGTCTCCGTGAGTTCCTTTTCTATGACAATCTAATACAAGGTAGGAAATTTCAATAAAGGAAGGAGGGTATTACCTCATAGGGAGAGTATCATTTTTGGCTACGAAATTCTTAAAGTATCAACGAATTCAGATAAAGGCTACCTGCGACGAATGTAAAAGTGCGATTATTTCTCATTTCTTAGTTTTTATATATATTCCGGATCGGAAAATAACCACCTCTCGCTTCGCATACAGACTCAGGATACTCTATTTCTTTTTTTCACACTGAATCCGAGTGTTCATGATTTTCTCTGTTTGAAGTGAGATGGCCTTACCATATTACGCGCCTCTCGGCACAGTAATTCTTCCAGTAAGTAGTTCATGGATTCAGTTCTCAAAACTTTCAATATTTAGCACGGGGGCGCATATTACTGCATTTAATGTTCAAAACTTACTACGTATTAGGGCAGATTTTGTTGCGTTTAATGTTGTGTACGATAGCCCTCTACGTGAAATCTTTTATTAATTCAGCATTTGAATCGTTTATTTATGGAACAACGTTAACTCCAGAGACCACATTTAGGTGATTTTTCAATTAAATGGAATACTTTGCATTTTTTTTAAAGAATAGATTTTACAACTGATTGCAGTTAAAACAATATTGAAAAGGTATTGAACATATATATTACCGTCCTATGAAAACGTCTGACAATCATTAAAAAAAAAAGGATATGGACGCCGAGTAGCCAAGCATGGACATTGTGAGTAGCAATGATTTGTACGACAATGTTTGCTCTGCATTAAGTTATAAAACATAAAATTTCGAACAACAAATAGTTACAAATGTACTGAGAGAAGTTTATTTACTGTGGTAAATTTCTTAAGAATATAATAATCAATAACCGATATTAAAACTTCACATTGTTTGTTAGAATATTTGGCGCTGCAATATCACAGATATTTACGCTATGCTTACTTTCAAAATAGTTATCATAGTATGAATGCATAGGGATAAAGATGGAATAAGGACTACAGTCAAATTAGCAATACAAACTGATCAGTCATTAGAAGAATCATTGTCACGAGGTGGATCCGGTGACAGAGAACGTTCCTGGTTTTCACATAATACACAGGCACGAGCATCAATATATTGAAGCCTTTGTGTGACACTCCTCTGTTCTAAACGTTTTGGTCTCTGTGCAAGAACAGCTAACCATTTCCAATATTTCTTAAGTAATATTTTCTGTTGTCCATTTTATTTGGGCCACTCACCACTTGCACATTAACACTAAAGATGCATTTCTTGATTCTAAATGTTTCACTGCTTTTCCTGCGAGGATTTCTTTTCGGAATATAGCTACAGTCAATATATCCTACAACTCTAGGAAAACTAGCCATTTGATGAAATTAAACTTGAACTGTCCTCAAACAATTAGGAATGGGGAATCAATCACATATATCAGGCGACGAGCAAAGACTGGTGATACTTTCCTCACAAGCTGGCAAATTGTTGAGTGGCTCATGAAATTGGTTAACTTCAATGCGTATCTGTAAAACAAGCACAGAAATACGTTACATAAAAAAAATCAGGAATATTCTTTTTGGAATCTTTTTTGCTAATTTAGCAACTTCAAAATTTATTCAGATGATAAAACTGAAAATTATTCAGATGCACCTTTCCCGTGGGAAACAACGCTACCTATAATTAGGCAAGTCACATTTGTGTTTACTTTTGATTGTAGGAATGAGTAAATGGAAAATGGCAAAATCCCTTTTGGAGCAGCCTCATTGCCGTTAGGTTTAACAACTCTAATTTACAGTTTTTTGTTTATTATCTGTAAAATAAATTAAATTAATCAGAAAATGAAAATTATAACTAAGTTTCTTAGATTATGTTATTTTGCATCAAATGCTGTAGCTAAGACTCACTTACATAATTTTATCATTTATCAATTATGAAGATGCAATGGGAGAGTAGGAAGAAATACCTACGTGTATATTCTTTTGTTTAACAACTTGTATAGTTCTTTATCTTGTTGAAAATTATTGAACCATGAATAAATTGATTTATTCTGTTATTTTTGTTCTGAGCCATTTTCTAAAAGTATGATATAAATTAATTACGAAAGTGATTTTCATATTAACAAACAGTATTGCGAACTATGCGGTTGATTAATCAGAGATAAACTTTGATATCTAGCACTGAATCGTGGTTTCCAGCTGCAGAACTTTCAAGAAAAGAAAAGAGCAATTATGGAAAAGATTAAAATATTGATTATTAGGAAAGATAAGACAAAGATAACAACATAAACCCTTTTTGTATAATTCGCCATTTAAATATAATCACATAATCGCTGGTACCTACTGTTTATGTGACAAAATTTTGCTGGAAATGTTCAACACCATTAAATAATCGAAATTGCATCGTGTGTTCGGTGATGTAACATTTTATTGGGGACTACAAAGCTTTATATTTTCTACTATACGAAGTGTAACCCAGTATACAGCGTGTATCCAAAAGAATAATCCGGTTTTAAACAATAATATCTATTCTGTCTTTTCAGAGATGTGAGTGAACAACGTATTTTGGAAAGAGAAACATATCTAGTTGTACATGGTTTCCGCTAGGTAGCAGCAGTGTGCTTGAGTGAACGCCCACTACGGTTCTGGTTAAAATGGCATCTGGACAACAGAAAGCGTTTTGTGTACTACGTTTTGCGGAGTGCAAGTCAGTGATAACTGTTCAGCGTGACTTTCGTACTAAGTATGGTGTGGATCCTCCTACAGCACAGAACATTAGTCGATTGGATGAACAATTCCGAACAACAGGTTGTTTGTGTAAGAGAAAATCATCGGGACGTCCTCGAGTGCCCGACGCAGACGTGGAGCGCGTCCGTCAATGTTTTACACGCAGTCCTCAGAAATCCGTTAGTCGTGAAGCAGGACAGCTCAACATGCTCTCAATGTCCGTCTGGCATGTGTTTTGTCGTCGTTTACACATGAAACCATACAGAATTCAGCTACTGCAAGCTCTTTGTGAAGGTGACAAAGAACGACGTATGGAGTTTTGTAATTTAATTCTTGGCAAGATTGCAAAGGAAGACAGTTTTGTTCAAAGCTTAGTGTTTAGTGACGATGCAACATGCCATTTGAATGGAAATGTGAACCGCCATAATGTGCGAATATGGGGAACGGAAGTTGTAAAACATGCGAGGGACTCGCCAAAAGTTAATGTGTTTTGTCCAGTTTCCCGAAAAAAGGTGTACGGTCCATTTTTCTTTGCCGAGAAAACTGTGACGGGGATAACCTACTTTGATATGCTTGAGTACTATCTTTTGCCACAGTTGGAGACTGATTCGAATGATTTCATCTACCAACAGGATGGGTCACCGCCACACTGGCATGGGAAAGTGCGGGGATTTTTAAATCGAACGATTCCACAACGATGGATCGGTCGCACTGGACCAAATGATGCAACGTTACATTACTGGCCTCCAAGGTCACCTGACCTTACTGTATGTGATTATTTCTTGTGGGGGTTTATAAAATACTCCGTTACCAAGCACATTGAATGAACTGCGACATCGCATAACGGCAACTGTGGAAGCTGTAGCTGAAGACATGCTAGCTGCAGTTTGGGACGAATTTGAATACCGCATGGACATATGCTGTGTATCTCACGGGGGGCACATTGAACACCTATGAACAGGTGCAATAAAAACTTTTTGAGTTTCACTGTCATGCAAAACAAAAACTATTTCTATATGTTTATTAGTTTCAGAAATACAGACTTGCCAAAATGGATTAATCTTTTTGATACACCCTGTATAATAGTATGGTCTGAAAATAATGAAAGAGAAACATGATTTTACTACTGGTAATATAGAGCAATAAAATATTAAACTAGTTTTTGAAGAAAACATAGTGAAAATGGCAAACTACATATTTAAATTCATATGTTATGTGCTTCAAAGAAAATAGAGCCTAGTTCCCATTCACATAGAGTCTTAAAATCGTGAGTACTTTGAGAATTGCTGGTAGTGAACGTTCCCGCAAAATAATATTTTCTAAATCGTCTCCCAGTAATGGAAAAATTTGTCTCAGAAATATTACTTTCGAAAACCTGAAACGAGAAAAGAATACAGTTTAAAACGAAAACCTAAAACGAGAAAAGAATACAGTTTAAAACGAAAACCTGAAACTAGAAAAGAATACAGTTTGAAACTAAAACCTGAAACGAGAAAAGAATACAGTTTGAAACTAAAACCAAAATCAACCCACTTGGTGTAATAAACCTATTATCAATAGAAATAAAACCTAAACTAAACATTTCCAGTTAATACTTGAAAATCAAATGAGCGTGTTAGCGGACTTTAAAGGTGGAAAACAGGCCATGACCAGTTTGCAGAAAGAAAATAAGTGTGATGTTAGTAGTTAGATTAGGTTACTGTCGTTTTATTTCATACTTCAAAATGAAATTCTACTTCTGCGTAGAAGTCATGCTACAGAAATGACCAAGGCGAATATATGAACAATGGAAGCGAGACTGGTTTTTGAGTACATGAACCTTTGTACAATACACATGTGCAGGACACATGCTACGGAAATAACCAGGCGCGGAGATATGGACAACCGAATAGGCCTTTATGTCCGCCCCTTATAATTTCCGTAACATTACTCCTACACAGGTGTATTCTGTGAAGGTCCCTATATCTCTGTTGAAAATTTCATGAAAAACGAGGTATATCACAATGGTAAATGACACTCAAGACGAGCAGCGTATATGTGACATACAAGAGAATGGAGCAAAACAAAGCTTCAAAAACTACCAACCGTCACTGACGCGTCTGCTCCCTTCGGACCTAGCCCCGTGCTAGAGAGCGGGGCCATTAGTTTCGCCCTGCCTGACTCGTTTAGATAGCATTCGTGCTTTTTAAAGGCTATCTAACACAAATTGATATTTGATTTTTGAACTGTCGTTTTTACGGCATGTCTGCACAAGGTATGTCATACAATGTTTAAGTCCCCCTAAAGTTAATCTACACATATGAATGCAATTCCCTCCATAAGAAATAATGGAGTATGTTTTGTACAAGGGGTCCAGAAGCACGTAAAAACACAAAATTTACAGGAGAAATGAATAATGCAAGTACTTAGACGTAACATAACGTAACCAAACCTAACCTAAGCTAACCTGAACTAACCTAATATTAGTAGAAATAAGCGAAATTCTATCACTTTTTGGAAAATTATACAGGACCTCTACACTAATATAACACAAACTAACCTAACCTAACCTAAACTAAACTAACCGAATCTGAACAGAAATTACCAAAATTGTAACATTTTTTAGAGAAAAGAGCTGGACCCCTTCTGCTAAACATAGGCCGAAACAATCTACAAGATCAATTTCCGGACCAAAAGAAGTCATAATTAATGAATTCAAACATGTATACTTAATCTGGAATAGTATCAAATTGTGAAAATGTTACATTGTGTACAATTAATGCCTGCCTAACCTAATCTTGTGTTTACTTCGGTAGCAAATCGTAAACATTTTACATTTTATGTAATTAGTGTCTGCTTCCGAATTGCATTATACTTTTTGGCTAAAGACAAGAAAACACTACTTTCTTAACCTAATGATACGAACATGCCGATATTATTGAGATGCAAGTTGAGCACGTAAATAATTTCCTTCTGCCAATTTAATTTTACACAAACACAAACCAGTATCAAGTATAAGATTTGTTTACACAAGTAATGATTTTTGGTAATAGACTATATATAAGGTCCTACTTCCCTTTCTCTTCATGTTCCTTGGATCCTGAGTTGCATGATTTTCTGTCTTAACCTTGTGGAGCACCCATGCGTATGGTTCTTATGTTATTGTATCTTGCACTAGATGTATTACAAGGATCTGCTGTGAAAATTAAGTTATCCTACCCTAAACCACCCTAACCTATTTTGTTATTGCAGTTAATTTTTAAAATAATATGTATTTTTATTATTTATTTATTATTTATTTGTATTATGTATTTACAACAAACTTCTTATCTGTTAAGAAGTTTGTTGTAAACTTGAAACTATAAATTATACTTGAGATTTTTTTACACATAGGCTAAATGAAAATTATGATTAGAGCAATTTAAACATAGTATACAACGCCATGAAGTGAACGTTTCTTGGTTCAAAAAATGTGACGAAAAAGTTAAAACGAAAGGTCCAAAGAGAGAAGTACCGAACGAGAATAGGTTCTACGATCCATACAGAATACGACTGTAAAAATTGCCAGAAAAGTAAAGGAAAATGAGTGAAACTACTCATACTTAGTGTGTAGAATGAATATTTGTTATTTTTGTCACCACCTTACTGTTATTAAATTAGCATAAAAGTTAAAATCAAGACGCATAGTTGACTTACCTGTATCTCTCAAAGAATTGATTATCGTTATACAGTTCCAGTGGATTTTCCATGTGCCTCGTATGTCTTGACGCTTCATTAGTCATTGCAAAGTAATATTTTTTTATATTTGTTCTTCCACATTCAACAAAATCCATACTGTTAAAGAACTCAAGAAGGCTTAAAGTTGGTCGATACCTCGACCTATCTAATCCTTGTACATTGTATACAAATAGAGTTTGATATGTGTGTTTTCTTTGTTTACATATATCAGCTGACTGTAAATTGCGGAATACGCCATCTTGGGAAGGGATATCTCGAATCGAACGCTACAATCGAGAGTTCGCCCGAATCAACACTGCAACATAGGGAAGGGCACCTCTAGGTCTATATATTATCTCAATGATTCTGCCTTTATGTTAATTTCATTTACTAGTTATCAGAATCCTTCGGCGTCACGAGAGGTTCACGAAGGGTGTAATATAACGACATTTAAAACATTTTTATTATCGAAGTATATTATGTATAACCTTCCATGCCTTTAAACGTTGAGGGCACTTGTGGCTAAGAGGTTAGCGTACGCACCTTTGGGTTCGATTCCCGCGGTAGTCATGTGGTTTGGTAAGCTGTAGGTTTATGCTTCATATAGCTGAGCTGCTGAAAGGGACGATAAACTGAAAATCAAATGAAAATGACATTTTAGAATTTGATAAATGCCCTTCATTGTGTTCACACAATAACTTTATCAATTTAACTAGCTTTCTACTATGGATAAAATAACACTAAGACAGTGTTTGATTTCTAAAACTTGGGTTAAATAGTGCTGTCCATAAGACTCAAAAATTTTCTTAACTCGCGTGAAATTTACAAAATGCTCTTCTTGTCTCATGAAGAACAATGTAATATTATCCAGTTTCAATGATTACTCTACGACATTGAACTCTGTTTTCGGAGTATCCAATATACATTTGTGGTTTGTGTTTCCATTCCAAACAAATATGAAATATATGTATACTATCAATGTGAAAGCACTGATGTTCCTTTTTATTTAGGACATGGTTGATGTAATTTGGTTTATTATACTTCCATTAAAGGTGAAAGCACGCGTAATATTGAATATCTAAAAGTTCTTGGAGTGCTTTGAAGTGCCACTGTTTCTGACTACAATCAAAGGGCTCTAATGAAACTTTGTTGTTGATTTTTCACCTTTAAGTGTCCAGTAGTAGTGTTTTCGAAGCGCGAGTTGAAGTCCGCACACAAACTAGATAGGAGTAATAACATGTACCTAACTTTTTATTATAGTCTCTTTTTCTATTAGCTAATTTCTATTTTTTTATATTTTTACCTGGTGTTTGCGCGTACGTTGATAAAGGAAACTTCATTAACTAAAACAATATGCTGTATGTGTACTGAGAATGACATGTACACTGTATTATTTAAAAGAAAAAAGCCCAGAGGATTTAGCTTGAAAGCAAACATCGGATATTCCTGAAACCACAACACACAAACTGGGTGTAAATTACCAGGGAAAGAGCTTAATCAGCTCATACATGTTGTTTTAACAATCACTTTGAGGAGAATGAAATATTTACGTTACCTCGATAATAGATTTTGATAATTTACAGTTGCATTACGTTTTGTTTAGGCCATGTAGGTTTAACTAAAATTGTTTGATATGTTCTTCACTTCAAGCATCATGTTAGTAGAAGACACTTTAAAATAACAGGTACAGACGTTTTCATGCTACACAAAAGTTATAACCAGAGTTAAGATTTTTAGATGCACAGTTTTTCTTTGTAGGGCAAATTAGAGCTCTCTGAAAGAAACCAATGTGTGAGATGTTGCCTGAAGTTGAGAATGGGGGTAATTTTCCATCACCTTTTTTCCGCTTTTTTCTTCACTCTGTTCAAGTCCTCTTTCCTCCCCCTTTTCTGGTCTTTCTCTTCTACATATATATATATATATATATATATATATATATATATATATATATATATATATATATATACACAGTATATAATTAACTTCTCGTCACCTTGCCGTGAACGTGGAATTATTGCCCCTGTTTCCTTTCAGCGAACGCCGGACTGTAAGAAATACAAATACAGCACACCTGCAACAATGGAAAACATTACTTCATTGGGTTCTTTTAATTTATATTGAATCAGCAGCAGTGTGTTTATACATTCTAATTGTTGACAACAGTCAGAGTTGAGTTTTAGCTAGCTTGAAATTTAAATCTAGTAATAGAGAATAAAAATTAACTTAAACATTTTCCAAGTACGATTCTGTTGTTGAATCAAAGTTGTGTGTTGCTTAACAAGTTCAGTATAAGTATTAACCATGCCGAAGGTGTCCAAATTCAGATATTTGGCCCTGTCTTAGAAGTTGAAGCAGGATTTCATCGAGAATGATGGGAGCATTATTCGATGCACTGTTTGTGATACAGGAATCAGATTGGATGAAAAACATCAACATGACCGTATCCTGCAAACATTTTTAGTTCAAAGCATCAAAAGAATAAGTCTCTTGAAACTAACAAATTCCGACAGCCGCTATTAAGAAATGCCTTTGAGCAGTGTTCTTCAAAGGTCCAAAATCTAAAAGAATGTAGCGTTGATTTGTGTGCAGCTTTAACTCAAGCAGGAATTCCACTCAATAAGGTGAACCATCCGGCCTTGAAATGATTTCTTGAAAAGTATAGACAAACGTCAGTTCCCGATGAGAGTTCTTTAAGAAAAAACTATCTTGAACCTGTTTGTCAAGAAACCATACGAATAATCAAGGAGAAAGTGTCGGATTTCGATGTGGGAATCATGCTGGATGAAACTACACATTCAATGGATCGATACATTTTGAGCATTCTGGTTTTTCTCCTTTCAGGTGAAAAAGTTAAGCCTATGTTGTTCAAGATGAATGAGTTGCACAAAGCCAATGTCAGTACAGTCATGCAGTCATTCATGGACTTTGTCAAAAGCTCTGGCCCAATGGTACGCAGTTCGAGAAAGTTGTCCTGGCCATTACGGACCAGGATCCATACATGCTTTCAACAGTTAACCAGTTGAAGACATTGTTTCCCAAGTTAAAGCATGTAACCTGTTTGGGCCATGCTGTTCATAGGGTTTGTGAATCTATTACGAACGAATACAACATAGTGAATCAGTTCATCGCTGGCCTGAAGAAAATTCTCCTGAAAGCGCCGAGTCGCACCGTTGTCTACAGAGAAATCACAGACCTACCCCTCCCAAAATTCCCGGTCATTACTTGCTGGGGAACATGGATTGAGTGTGGTGTTTAGGGATGTGAGAATCTTGACAAGATCAAGAAGTTTGTGCTTTCTTTGGATCCAACTGACGCAGATGCTATCTCCAAGACACAACAACTTCTGATACCGGAGAATATACAAGATTTACAGACAGAACTATTTTGTGTCTATGCTTACAAGTATATTCCAGTAGCCATTAAAAGTTTGGAAGAATAAGGCCTCGAGAAGGGAAACAGTGGAAAATATTTACATCGGTGAGGGAACAGTGAGATGGTTTTAACAGAGACAAGCTTGAGGCTAGTCTTCACAAGAATCCGGATGTTGTGGAGTTTGCTACATCTACAGAGTTACCATTCCGAGTGAACACGAAGTTTGCCCCCCTTGCGACTGTGGATGTGGAAAGAAGTTTTAGCATCTATAAAGACATCTTATCTCCCGATAGGAACAAACTTACCCTTAATAACATAGAGATGCTTAATGTATTGAGGTACAACAGCTTCATGTTTTTTCTTCCTCTGATCAATAGTTAACAATGGTTTTAAAAACATGTGAATTTTTTTAATTATCTTAAGTAGGAGAAAGATAACTTTTTGTCATTCATTTTTAAGGGCTATCTTATGTTTATCAGTTGTGATAATATTATGGATAGAGTTAGAATGTAAACAGGTTTTTAATTTACACTATTGCTTTACAAATACGAACATATTTTTACTTTTTAAACTTTCAATTTCTTAATAAATAATGAGTTATGGGCTATAAAGAGAAAGAACACCTTTTTGTCTCCTTTTTTGGCTTATTTGTAGCACCTTTCTTCTCCCTTTTTGCCATGAATATTGCACCTAAAAATCCTAACCCTGGTTATAACTAAGTGATCGATAGATTACTAAATTGCACTTGAACGAAATATGACGAGTATAATTTTTGAGTTCTGGACTCCAACTGAGTCCTTGCCTCGATATGTGGGTTGATACATATGCGGTGAAGAATGTGGAAGCCTCTTGGGAGTATATAAGTTGTTATATCCAGAAGCTGAAGTAATTCGATGGTAATTACATTAAGGCAGAATTATATAGAGATATGACATTGGTAACTTCAAACAAAGGTGCTGAGTCTGGATTGGACAATTAGGATGAATGAAAGTGGCCCTCACAAGGATTTGGTCCTAATTGTAATGTTGTAATTAATGCTGAAATGATGTTACGTCATCCATTATTTCTTAATGCTGATCTGATGTTATGTCATCCATTATTTCACAGAGAAGGGAAAGTTTTGTGAAGATGTCTTTTGTTACTTTTAGACGAGGTAGTCTGCGTCTAACTGCGGAAATAAGTATCGTAATTTGTAATCACAAAATATATTAATGAAGTCTCGCATAACATCACTGGTGGTGTCTGATTAATCTGCTGTAGTTGACGAATTTGTTGGCATATAAGGCATGGAATTTTTCTTCTTGGCGTAAGTATCTTGAGTATTTAATGGAGTTGGTTGGTGAGTAGTTGAATTTAGCGTGAATGGCGGAAAATATTGAGGTTAAAACCCTTTCTGCTGCGATGATTTTCAAGACAGGATCTTGTGTATAACTCTTCTATAATTTGCGGAATGTCCCCTTCCACAATTTGGACATTTTACTACATTATCCTGACATTTTACTGCATCATCCTGCACACTTGTAGATGACACGTATGCCTGCACATTTATTCATCTTAGTGTTGCATAACAAGTGTTGCGTATGTCCTAGTCTTTGGCAGCGACAACATTGTATAAATGGTTGTGGTTCATATGGTTCTATTTTTATACGGTAGAGTTCCAGGAATTGGAGATCGTAAATGGTCTTCGCAAATGGTATTCTTTAAGTCACTAGAAATAGGGGTAATAGCAGGCATTCTTTTCGTGTCATTTGTTGAACTGAAAGAACAGGGTAATCCCTGTTAATCATATCAGATTTGATATTGGTAATGGAAGCATCAACCGGGAGTTGCCATATAACCACTTTCATAGAGTTTTATTGACCATTTTTAAAGCGTACTGAAGTTTAAACTCTGCAGAAATCAATTAGCGCAGAGTAGTCAGCTTGAGAATGGCATTTGAATTTAATGCGATCTGAGTAAACTGCGCAGTAGGGAATTTCTTTAGACGCCAATGAGGCACCATGAGTGAATTTGTATTCCTTATTATCTGAGTATTCATAGATACAGAAGGACTTGATGTATATCGGAATTTCTGCTATATCAGAGTTAGTTTGGAGATCGTGATTTGTTCTTCCTTTAATTGCTAGTAGTTTCCATCTGGCCGGTAGTATCTTCTGGAGATTCCACAGACATAGCCATAGAATCAAACTTGTTACTTGTAAGTACTGGAACAGCAAGTTCTGCTTGCGTTTTGCAAGTATGTTTTGCTAATTTAAACGGGCGTTCCTCTGGCATGGTTCGATCAGAGGTAGAATCTTGAAAATCTATATTTTCTTTATCTTGATGCATTAGAACCTTTTGAGGTTCACCGCAAAATGTTCTATGGTCGGCTGGTGAATGTGAGCCCTGACACAATCGACGGGTATATCTTTGGTAACATGTTGCTCCGATCTCTCTCGATGTGGAATTGATAATTACTAAATGAAGTAACCGGAGATTAATGTCCTGAGAGTCGGCATCAACTTTTCTAGTAGTAAAGGTCACAAATATAGCAATGGTTGGTACGGCAACTTTACTGTTAAAAATCATTAAATTTCTGGCGTGGCTATTCTAACTTAACTTGCTGGGGCATGGCAGCTTGAAAACTAACTACGAACCAACAAACTAGTTTCCTTCATGTGATTCAAAGAAATTAAATTAAGTCGTAACGAAGAGATTAGAGTAGGGGTAATCGTGCATGAAAGCTTCCAGGGACATGAACATTAGTGATGTTGAATGAGTGGATGGATATTGATAAAACTGTAAGTTCATGCTTGAAAGTTAACTTGTGCAATCTGAAATACTTTCATTTTTTATTCGGTAATTGAATTCGGTTCAACACACAATGGTAACAATTATAAACACAGCGACGTCCTTATTTCTTGATGGAGCGAATATGCAGAAGTATGGAGCAAGTATTAAATGGTTGCTTTGAAACAACCATTAGGTATACCAACTGGGCAATGTGTAACTTACGAACACAGTTTCACACTGAGAAAAGTGGAAAAAAGTAAAATGACGAGAGGAGGGCAGGGGATAAAGCATGAGAGCAAGTGTTGCCAGTGTATGCATAGTTATTGGTTCTACAGGTAGTATGGCTGCAAAAGCGTGAACTACAGTATTGATATTCTGGTTTAACCTTCATCACTATCTTGAATCAACGTTAGGTTACTTGATACCTCCTTCCCCTCTCCTTTGAGAAGACGAGAAGCAAACTTTATTTGACGTCACAGGGTATTCTGTTAGAAATGTCTGGTTTGAGACCAAACGCCCATTTCAGCAGTTAGCTTATATGAGACATGAACCTACATCTTAACATTAAATTTGAAACGCATTAGCTAGCACCATAAATTGAACCAGGATTTCCCGTGTAAAAGTAATGCACTCTAACTATATGGCCACAAGGAGGTTACAGGGTATGCACTTTTTGCAGAAGACTGTACTATATACGTATAGTAAACTCAACTTATTGAGTGCCAAATTGGTGTTAGAAAGAAACGCTTATTGTAGATAACAGTAGTGTGTTAGAACCGATTTCCAATACTATGTATTCCTTTTTCTGACGGAAGTAACCTACAGTGAAACTCACTCAGATGCTCTATCGATGTTGTTAAGTTCTAACTAAAGGCTTAATTCATAACATATCTATTTGATTGGCCATTGAACTAATCATGTACCTTGTTACATATAGTTGATAGGAAATGATAGAGTATGCGACAAAAGCTAATACCATACTTACTGTACATAGAAAAAATATATAGGCCTATACGGGAGATACACTATTTTGTTGTGTTTCTTCATATAAAAGTTCCTAACCTAACTCGAAATAAAATAATAAACAAGGTCGGAAAAATTATTGTCATGTTAGTTTTGTACAAGGGAGACCGATAAGCCTTACAATATTCCAGTACACAACATACCTGTATTTATTAAAATCTTTCAGTTTAACGCCCCACAATTATGCCTGTTAGGTTAAGCGAGACGGATAATTAAAGCAAGGGAATGATGATGGAAAAATTTGTGGAATTAGTTTGTAGGTGCTCCGAGAAAATCTATGCAGCACACGATATTCTCCACCACACACTTACTTGGTTGGGGGTTGAACCGAAGATCTTACGCACCAGAGGTAAGCGCTCCACCACTGAGTCACCGTGTCGGTCTTTATTACAATACAATGAAATCAGGTTAATATTCAAATGCCTCTCATGTTGGACAGTCTGGAGCTACCTTCCTGCAAATTTCTCGATTCCACATCGATATCAGCCTACTGGTTGATGAAGCATCGTGATTTTAACAAGCACACCATGGACCGAAACAGGTAGTAATCCAAACGGGTACCGCATCGACATTCCGTTGGCGGGCCGAAAGCGGCCAAACAGCGGGCCTCGAACCAATGTCGACAGCGACCAGACAAAGACTTTACACGTTTTCCATCGTTGACCCGCTTAGTGGTAACGTATCTGCTGCCTCCAAAATGTCGCACGCGGGTTGGTGGTTTTTACGACCACAAATCCGTACGCAGGCAGCCGGATGAATAAATGCCTGGGTGTCAAGGACCAAGTTTCGGAGGAACCAAATTAAGGTACCGCTAAATATTACCGTTTTTCTGTACTCAAACTGAAAAAGTATCGAAAAATTGCTTTGTAGGAATAGTAGTGTGCACGAGACAGTTATAATGAGTCGGCTAACTGCTTTCGTTAATGCGAATTCCACAAATTTCTGCTTAACGAAACAGTTAGCAGACTCGTGATAACTGTATCTCATGCACACTTCTGTTCCTACAAAGCAATTTTTCGATTTTTTTTCAGTTTGATTAGAGAGAAACGATAAAATTTTGGTACTTTAATTTGGTTTATGAGTGCCCTTAACACACAGCAACACATGTGTTACGCTAAATATAGTCATTGGGAAGAAACCAGTGAAGGGACAAAAGTATAACATTTACTTTATTAGTCGTCTTCCCCACCAGAGGCCACTTACACATCATGTTCTTGTCATTTTCGCTTAATCAGCAACTTGATACAGTTATCAGACTATTGTTTACTTGAAAAAGGACTACGGTAGTAATGTATCCACATTTTATCACTCACAGAACGCCTTCTCCTACTCTCTTTGTAAATGTTTGAAGGAGTCAATCTACACTGCATCACCATGTAACTAATGAAGAACATGAACCGAACATACAGGCAGCGAGACCGAACGACGATTTCTCCAATCAGGCTCTTTAGCGGCAAAGCCCTTATCGTCGCTGGCTGGCAGCCACGCAAAATAGCTGCAAACCTGTATCGCTGATAATTTTGCGGAACAACGGCTATTGTCGCTGGCGAGCCACCCGCGGGAAAGAGCTGCCAAATGGTATAAGCGGACCACGCCCACATCCCGCCTTCACACCGCCTGTGTTGGCAACCTGGCCACTGAAGTAGGAGGCGGTCCGCCATCGACAGCGGCAAATTGTCAATGCTAGGTATGTTATCACATGATGACCTCCAGTTTCTGCGTATCTGTCCGTGATGGTCGTGGGCCATATTGACTGCCTATGCCCTTCCACAGTCCAGTTTTGCGTGTCGAAGGATCGCGGTTCTAAACTTTTTAGCCACCCTTTACACCGTAACTGTTTTATTGTCCTTCATTTGTGTTGCACTGTGCATCTGTGTCGTCTTTCTGTTGGTTATACTTGGTGTACTGATCTTGTCGTTTTATTTTCTGCTTCTTATTTCGAATTTCTTAAGTTTTGAGAAGCAGTGTATTCCTACTATAATACTATAGTATATTTACTATAGTTGAAAAAGTTATGCAACATGCATAAATATTATTTGTTTCAATATAAATTAAAGTATGTATTCGCGTTTCAACTTTCGGGGACTTTAGCCTCTCTGGCAAAATTTTGCAGACTTTCTTGGTACAAATGTGTGCGTATGTGTGAGAAGCAGAATACGCGGCATCAAAATTAGTAAATATTGTACATCCATCCGAATGGATCACGGGCCGCCACTGAATCCGAACCATGTAATTCCCGTGCCAAGAACACATACCTTACGTTAGTCATAACAAAGCCCTTCTTTCCATTCCGTGTAGAATATAATTGCTGATGGTTTCTATTCCTGGAAGAAGTTACCCTTGTGTTGAAAATTTAGCGTAATTATATCATATGCGAGAATTGCAATCTGCCTTACTACATGTATGAGGGTTCCTTTTTTTGTATATATATATATTTTTTTTACAGAATAGCGTCTGTGTTCCATTTTGTTTTTATGCTTTTCACTGCAGTTTGAAGAAGAGATATGTATGAGGAAGTATTTTCATTTTAGATTTTATTTTTGTTTTCTTTTCCTCACTAGTTTTCATACATGGGTTGCTATACTCTCTCTCTTCTCAAAATAGGACACAGGGAGATCAGAAGGAAGTAGAACACAATTTCTTTTGACAAGCAATCACGCGAAACTACGAGTAATTTAGAGAATTTTTTAGCGTGCTTATTAAAAAAGAAAACAGAGGCAAAACAAAATGGTCTTCAATTTATGCTCCACTTTCTGTCTCCATTCTATCTCGAATTTACTCAATACTCATGCATATGGTGGACTTTATCCGTGCGCAACATACGAGATGGACGTGTACTCAAGTGGAAGCAAGAAATAGAATTTTCATATGGTATCGCGGGACTTGGTCAAATACCCGTGATACTTCTTCTGAAACAGCGTCTTTTATACCGTCATCCTTATCATCTGTTGGAACATTTACATTTTGGTCAGGCGAGATTTTGGGTATGGCGATATTTTGTCCCGCGAGGTTTTGGCCCGGCGAGATTTTGGCCCGCGAGGGTTTGGGTGGCGAGGTTGTGGCCAGGCGAGGTTTTGGCCCCGCGAGATTTTGGCCCGCGACGTTTTGGGCGGCGAGGTTTTGGCCCGGCGAGATTTTTTTGTCCCGCGAGGTTTTGGGCGGCGAGGTTTTGGCCACGCGAGGTTTCGGCCTGGCGAGATTTTGGGCCGCGATTTTTTGGGAGGCGAGGTTTTGGCCAGGCGAGGTTTTGGTCCGCGAGGATGTCGCCGCGAGGTTCTGGTCGCGAGGTTTTGTACCCAACCCTGCAAGTGTCATGCCTTTATTCCTAAAAATGAAACATGCAGTAATAGTTAATTACTGTCTTTCTCCACCTATCCCTTCAATTTACCATACACTTACATACTTAAACACTCACATTGTGTGAGTGTGTATGAAACAAAGTGAGAATGAAAAAAGAAAAGGGAGGAAGAGACAATAGAAGCACAAAAATGATAGACGATTTGTCTTTGACTTTAATTGGAATTCGAAATTTTTGAGTTTTACTTCCCACGCTTATGCCGGGTAGGCTAAAGGAGACAGTAAGGATGAGAAATGAAGAAAAAGGTGGAATGAAGAAAGTGGGAGGAAACGGGAGAACACCGAGGAAACTCACGCACACGGTGTTTGTCCACCACAAAGTGTACTTGGCGGGAGCTGGAATTTAACCCGGGACCCCATGCACCAAAGGTGAACGCTCTACCACTGAGCCAACGCGGCCCTTGAGTTTAATTGGCTTTAGTTTTCAATTACAGTATTTGCCTATAAGAAAGTCACTTCCCACATCTTAACGTAATTACTTTTCAAGTCTAAATGACAACAAAGCAATCTTCAATGAATGATATATTTTATATATACATGGGTTTAGAAGTAAATGCAGAGAAAACTAAATACATGGAAGTGCGTCGGGACCGTAATACGGCAAATTGTGGAGGCGTTAAAATATTAAATAATACTTTTGATAAAGTGGATACTTTCAAATATTTAGGATCAATATTAACAGACGAAAATCATATTCACGAAGAAATTAAATGTCTACTAAAAGCAGGGAATTCGTGTTACTATTCGCTTCAAAATCTCTTGTCGTCGCGAATTCTGTCGAGGAATTTGAAGCTTAAAATATATAAAACGATAATCATGCCTGTTGTTCTGTATGGTTGCGAAACATGGTCGCTTACTCTGAGGGAAGAACATAGACTGAAAGTATTTGAGAACAGGATCCTGAGAAGAATATTCGGACCCAAGAGGAACGAGAATGGGGAATGGCGGAAGCTTCATAACGAGGAACTACATAGTTTATACGGTTTACCCAACATTGTTAGGGTCGTCAAGTCTAGGAGGCTTAGGTGGGCAGGTCATGTAGCTAGAATGGAAGAAAGTAGAAACGCTTTCAAAGTCTTGACTGGTAGACCCATAGGAAAACGACCATTAGGAAGGCCTAGGCGCAGATGGGAGGATAATATTAAGATGGATCTCGCAGAGATAGGAATACAAAGTAGAAACTGGATGCAATTAGCTAAGGATAGAAGTCAGTGGAGAGCTTTTGTGAACGCGGCACTGAACCTCCGGGTTCCATAGGCCATAGAGTTAGTTAGTTAGTTAGTTATATATATATATATACAGTGTGTCTGTAAAGTTGTGCAACCGAAAGTTTGATTGCGTATATCTTTTCATCTAAGAATGATAAAGATCTTAGACTTGAAACAAATGTAAGCATGTTCTATATAGATATTTTCGAGGTCATGACCAATGCTGGAACTTGTAACGTTTTTGTGTATTAAGAAATAAATTACCGTAAGTATAAAATAAAAAATGTGCAAATGAAGAAAATCAATATTCAGTTGCAGAAAGCTAATTTCCTGCGGGCGAATTCCTATGCATATGTAGAGTATGCATCAACATTTATCCATTGGTGCGAAAATGTAACAAGGTTAATGTAGTATTGCCATATAAAAGGCTAGTTAATGCAAGTCCGTGAAATGGGTGTTTTTTGACAGAAACCTGGCCCCTTTCAAAACTGTTATCGTAAAATTACTGCAATGGGTGTATTTTAGGTTAATTAATGATAAGCAATGACAAATTGCATATGATTGATAACATGCATTTTTATGCAAAAATTTGCGATATCGCAAATTTTCTCGGGCCTTTTCGGTTGAGAAATACAAGATTATGAATTAACATTATTTTATAGTGTATAGCCCTAAGCGCAGACGCCCGTAGAGGAGAATAAAAGGTGGAAATTCTATTCCCATGTTTTTTCGAAAAGGTTTCGATTCTTCGAAATACATGCCCAAAAATTTTAAATTTGCTTACTCCCTCACTACTTAATCTATTTAATGTATTTATGGTAGTTAATGAGCTACGCCATATTGACTGCCTATGCCCTTCCACAGTCCAGTTTTGCGTGTCGAAGGATCGCGGTTCTAAACTTTTTAGCCACCCTTTACACCGTAACTGTTTTATTGTCCTTCATTTGTGTTGCACTGTGCATCTGTGTCGTCTTTCTGTTGGTTATACTTGGTGTACTGATCTTGTCGTTTTATTTTCTGCTTCTTATTTCGAATTTCTTAAGTTTTGAGAAGCAGTGTATTCCTACTATAATACTATAGTATATTTACTATAGTTGAAAAAGTTATGCAACATGCATAAATATTATTTGTTTCAATATAAATTAAAGTATGTATTCGCGTTTCAACTTTCGGGGACTTTAGCCTCTCTGGCAAAATTTTGCAGACTTTCTTGGTACAAATGTGTGCGTATGTGTGAGAAGCAGAATACGCGGCATCAAAATTAGTAAATATTGTACATCCATCCGAATGGATCACGGGCCGCCACTGAATCCGAACCATGTAATTCCCGTGCCAAGAACACATACCTTACGTTAGTCATAACAAAGCCCTTCTTTCCATTCCGTGTAGAATATAATTGCTGATGGTTTCTATTCCTGGAAGAAGTTACCCTTGTGTTGAAAATTTAGCGTAATTATATCATATGCGAGAATTGCAATCTGCTTTACTACATGTATGAGGGTTCCTTTTTTTGTATATATATATTTTTTTTTACAGAATAGCGTCTGTGTTCCATTTTGTTTTTATGCTTTTCACTGCAGTTTGAAGAAGAGATATGTATGAGGAAGTATTTTCATTTTAGATTTTATTTTTGTTTTCTTTTCCTCACTAGTTTTCATACATGGGTTGCTATACTCTCTCTCTTCTCAAAATAGGACACAGGGAGATCAGAAGGAAGTAGAACACAATTTCTTTTGACAAGCAATCACGCGAAACTACGAGTAATTTAGAGAATTTTTTAGCGTGCTTATTAAAAAAGAAAACAGAGGCAAAACAAAATGGTCTTCAATTTATGCTCCACTTTCTGTCTCCATTCTATCTCGAATTTACTCAATACTCATGCATATGGTGGACTTTATCCGTGCGCAACATACGAGATGGACGTGTACTCAAGTGGAAGCATGTTTATTTTATTTTTTTAAAATCTAAGTGAACTTCGAAACAAATGTTCAAAGTACACAACTAATCCTTCAAATTTTGTCAGCACTATTGCAAAAACTTTTAGCATTTACTTCCTATGAGAAATGTCATGTAAATGTTGCTTTGATTGCAGCACGGAACAATTTATGGTGGGCCCTTGAGACTTGCATGGTTATGCACCTTATGTGAACACGATAAAGAGAAAAAAGTATATACGGGTTGTAATTAGGATTAACTATAAGTCTTACGTGTCTGCGGGATTTCTCGAGGTAGTCCTGCTTTCTCCCGCATTCTCATTCCACAATTTTTTCCACAATCTTTCATTTGCTTTAATCGTCGTCCCTCTTAGATTATATTGCATGATCGTGAGACATTAAACTGAAATATTTCATTTCATTTCATAAGTTGCGTAACTTTTCCACAACCCAAAAAACAGACATGTCTGTGATCGACCTACGATGGATTCCCCAAAGGAACGTAGGGATTCCCTGTAATCTAGCAAGTAATCCCTAAGTTCCTTTGGGGAATCCCTCGTAAATTATCTTGGGGAGGTTTAAAACATACATTTTTGAATCGTGCAGAAATGGCTTGGAGTGTCATGTTCTAAACCGCAATCTCTACGTTGCATTGTTTTTAAATTACAGCCCTCTGAAGTTCATTTTTCTCACGCTTTCGACATATTATATCGCCGAAACTATCCCTCACTGACCAAAGTTCCACAGGATTTTTTTTTGCTGGTTTCGGTGTCTGTAATCAGCTCCCGAAGTTTGTTCGAATAGTTTCTTACCATCCAATATATATATATATATATATATATATATATATATATATATACACTGGCGAGATTTTCGCACCGCACTGTATGTAATGCGCTTGTGTCACGAAAGCATTTACTGCAAGTGGGGATACGGACAAAATCTCGCGGCCGAAACATCGCCGCCCAAAATCTCGCCAGCCAAAACCTCGCCGGACAAAATCTTGTCGGATCAAAACCTCGCGTGGCCAAAACCTCGCCGCTCAAAACCTCGCGGGACAAAATCTCGCCGGGCCAAAACCTCGCCGCGAATGAAACTTTTCTTTAAAATTTACCCAATGTGTTTCTTAATATGCAATTCCACATTACAAATAATAATAAATAATAATAATAATAACAATAATAATAATAAGAAGAAGAAGATACAAAACATCGTGTGCGTGGGCTTTCTCGGGTTATTCCCGTTTCCTCCCACTTTCTTTATTCGATCATTTCCTTCATCCTGGTCATCTACGTCTCCTTTAACCTATAGGACATAATCAAGGGACGTCGTAAAAACTCATATATTATTTCATACTTTCATAAATATTATTAGATTTTTGTTAAAATTTTAAGGTTTTGGATGTTTCAAAGTTCACGAAACTAACCTCGTTAGTTGTCATTACTTTCCTTATGCAGACTTTCTTTCCCTATAACCAGTTTAAAAATATCCTGTCGCCCTACCTTCACATTGAAATCCTCTAATACAGAAATAGAATTTTCATATGGTATCGCGGGACTTGGTCAAATACCCGTGATACTTCTTCTGAAACAGCGTCTTTTATACCGTCATCCTTATCATCTGTTGGAACATTTACATTTTGGTCAGGCGAGATTTTGGGTATGGCGATATTTTGTCCCGCGAGGTTTTGGCCCGGCGAGATTTTGGCCCGCGAGGGTTTGGGTGGCGAGGTTGTGGCCAGGCGAGGTTTTGGCCCCGCGAGATTTTGGCCCGCGACGTTTTGGGCGGCGAGGTTTTGGCCCGGCGAGATTTTGTCCCGCGAGGTTTTGGGCGGCGAGGTTTTGGCCACGCGAGGTTTCGGCCTGGCGAGATTTTGGGCCGCGATTTTTTGGGAGGCGAGGTTTTGGCCAGGCGAGGTTTTGGTCCGCGAGGATGTCGCCGCGAGGTTCTGGTCGCGAGGTTTTGTACCCAACCCTGCAAGTGTCATGCCTTTATTCCTAAAAATGAAACATGCAGTAATAGTTAATTACTGTCTTCCTCCACATATCCCTTCAATTTACCATACACTTACATACTTAAACACTCACATTGTGTGAGTGTGTATGAAACAAAGTGAGAATGAAAAAAGAAAAGGGAGGAAGAGACAATAGAAGCACAAAAATGATAGACGATTTGTCTTTGACTTTAATTGGAAATTCGAAATTTTTGAGTTTTACTTCCCACGCTTATGCCGGGTAGGCTAAAGGAGACAGTAAGGATGAGAAATGAAGAAAATGGTGGAATGAAGAAAGTGGGAGGAAACGGGAGAACACCGAGGAAACTCACGCACACGGTGTTTGTCCACCACAAAGTGTACTTGGCGGGAGCTGGAATTTAACCCGGGACCCCATGCACCAAAGGTGAACGCTCTACCACTGAGCCAACGCGGCCCTTGAGTTTAATTGGCTTTAGTTTTCAATTACAGTATTTGCCTATAAGAAAGTCACTTCCCACATCTTAACGTAATTACTTTTCAAGTCTAAATGACAACAAAGCAATCTTCAATGAATGATATATTTTATATATACATGGGTTTAGAAGTAAATGCAGAGAAAACTAAATACATGGAAGTGCGTCGGGACCGTAATACGGCAAATTGTGGAGGCGTTAAAATATTAAATAATACTTTTGATAAAGTGGATACTTTCAAATATTTAGGATCAATATTAACAGACGAAAATCATATTCACGAAGAAATTAAATGTCTACTAAAAGCAGGGAATTCGTGTTACTATTCGCTTCAAAATCTCTTGTCGTCGCGAATTCTGTCGAGGAATTTGAAGCTTAAAATATATAAAACGATAATCATGCCTGTTGTTCTGTATGGTTGCGAAACATGGTCGCTTACTCTGAGGGAAGAACATAGACTGAAAGTATTTGAGAACAGGATCCTGAGAAGAATATTCGGACCCAAGAGGAACGAGAATGGGGAATGGCGGAAGCTTCATAACGAGGAACTACATAGTTTATACGGTTTACCCAACATTGTTAGGGTCGTCAAGTCTAGGAGGCTTAGGTGGGCAGGTCATGTAGCTAGAATGGAAGAAAGTAGAAACGCTTTCAAAGTCTTGACTGGTAGACCCATAGGAAAACGACCATTAGGAAGGCCTAGGCGCAGATGGGAGGATAATATTAAGATGGATCTCGCAGAGATAGGAATACAAAGTAGAAACTGGATGCAATTAGCTAAGGATAGAAGTCAGTGGAGAGCTTTTGTGAACGCGGCACTGAACCTCCGGGTTCCATAGGCCATAGAGTTAGTTAGTTAGTTAGTTATATATATATATATACAGTGTGTCTGTAAAGTTGTGCAACCGAAAGTTTGATTGCGTATATCTTTTCATCTAAGAATGATAAAGATCTTAGACTTGAAACAAATGTAAGCATGTTCTATATAGATATTTTCGAGGTCATGACCAATGCTGGAACTTGTAACGTTTTTGTGTATTAAGAAATAAATTACCGTAAGTATAAAATAAAAAATGTGCAAATGAAGAAAATCAATATTCAGTTGCAGAAAGCTAATTTCCTGCGGGCGAATTCCTATGCATATGTAGAGTATGCATCAACATTTATCCATTGGTGCGAAAATGTAACAAGGTTAATGTAGTATTGCCATATAAAAGGCTAGTTAATGCAAGTCCGTGAAATGGGTGTTTTTTGACAGAAACCTGGCCCCTTTCAAAACTGTTATCGTAAAATTACTGCAATGGGTGTATTTTAGGTTAATTAATGATAAGCAATGACAAATTGCATATGATTGATAACATGCATTTTTATGCAAAAATTTGCGATATCGCAAATTTTCTCGGGCCTTTTCGGTTGAGAAATACAAGATTATGAATTAACGTTATTTTATAGTGTATAGCCCTAAGCGCAGACGCCCGTAGAGGAGAATAAAAGGTGGAAATTCTATTCCCATGTTTTTTCGAAAAGGTTTCGATTCTTCGAAATACATGCCCAAAAATTTTAAATTTGCTTACTCCCTCACTACTTAATCTATTTAATGTATTTATGGTAGTTAATGAGCTACGCCATATTGACTGCCTATGCCCTTCCACAGTCCAGTTTTGCGTGTCGAAGGATCGCGGTTCTAAACTTTTTAGCCACCCTTTACACCGTAACTGTTTTATTGTCCTTCATTTGTGTTGCACTGTGCATCTGTGTCGTCTTTCTGTTGGTTATACTTGGTGTACTGATCTTGTCGTTTTATTTTCTGCTTCTTATTTCGAATTTCTTAAGTTTTGAGAAGCAGTGTATTCCTACTATAATACTATAGTATATTTACTATAGTTGAAAAAGTTATGCAACATGCATAAATATTATTTGTTTCAATATAAATTAAAGTATGTATTCGCGTTTCAACTTTCGGGGACTTTAGCCTCTCTGGCAAAATTTTGCAGACTTTCTTGGTACAAATGTGTGCGTATGTGTGAGAAGCAGAATACGCGGCATCAAAATTAGTAAATATTGTACATCCATCCGAATGGATCACGGGCCGCCACTGAATCCGAACCATGTAATTCCCGTGCCAAGAACACATACCTTACGTTAGTCATAACAAAGCCCTTCTTTCCATTCCGTGTAGAATATAATTGCTGATGGTTTCTATTCCTGGAAGAAGTTACCCTTGTGTTGAAAATTTAGCGTAATTATATCATATGCGAGAATTGCAATCTGCTTTACTACATGTATGAGGGTTCCTTTTTTTGTATATATATATTTTTTTTTACAGAATAGCGTCTGTGTTCCATTTTGTTTTTATGCTTTTCACTGCAGTTTGAAGAAGAGATATGTATGAGGAAGTATTTTCATTTTAGATTTTATTTTTGTTTTCTTTTCCTCACTAGTTTTCATACATGGGTTGCTATACTCTCTCTCTTCTCAAAATAGGACACAGGGAGATCAGAAGGAAGTAGAACACAATTTCTTTTGACAAGCAATCACGCGAAACTACGAGTAATTTAGAGAATTTTTTAGCGTGCTTATTAAAAAAGAAAACAGAGGCAAAACAAAATGGTCTTCAATTTATGCTCCACTTTCTGTCTCCATTCTATCTCGAATTTACTCAATACTCATGCATATGGTGGACTTTATCCGTGCGCAACATACGAGATGGACGTGTACTCAAGTGGAAGCATGTTTATTTTATTTTTTTAAAATCTAAGTGAACTTCGAAACAAATGTTCAAAGTACACAACTAATCCTTCAAATTTTGTCAGCACTATTGCAAAAACTTTTAGCATTTACTTCCTATGAGAAATGTCATGTAAATGTTGCTTTGATTGCAGCACGGAACAATTTATGGTGGGCCCTTGAGACTTGCATGGTTATGCACCTTATGTGAACACGATAAAGAGAAAAAAGTATATACGGGTTGTAATTAGGATTAACTATAAGTCTTACGTGTCTGCGGGATTTCTCGAGGTAGTCCTGCTTTCTCCCGCATTCTCATTCCACAATTTTTTCCACAATCTTTCATTTGCTTTAATCGTCGTCCCTCTTAGATTATATTGCATGATCGTGAGACATTAAACTGAAATATTTCATTTCATTTCATAAGTTGCGTAACTTTTCCACAACCCAAAAAACAGACATGTCTGTGATCGACCTACGATGGATTCCCCAAAGGAACGTAGGGATTCCCTGTAATCTAGCAAGTAATCCCTAAGTTCCTTTGGGGAATCCCTCGTAAATTATCTTGGGGAGGTTTAAAACATACATTTTTGAATCGTGCAGAAATGGCTTGGAGTGTCATGTTCTAAACCGCAATCTCTACGTTGCATTGTTTTTAAATTACAGCCCTCTGAAGTTCATTTTTCTCACGCTTTCGACATATTATATCGCCGAAACTATCCCTCACTGACCAAAGTTCCACAGGATTTTTTTTTGCTGGTTTCGGTGTCTGTAATCAGCTCCCGAAGTTTGTTCGAATAGTTTCTTACCATCCAATATATATATATATATATATATATATATATATATATATACACTGGCGAGATTTTCGCACCGCACTGTATGTAATGCGCTTGTGTCACGAAAGCATTTACTGCAAGTGGGGATACGGACAAAATCTCGCGGCCGAAACATCGCCGCCCAAAATCTCGCCAGCCAAAACCTCGCCGGACAAAATCTTGTCGGATCAAAACCTCGCGTGGCCAAAACCTCGCCGCTCAAAACCTCGCGGGACAAAATCTCGCCGGGCCAAAACCTCGCCGCGAATGAAACTTTTCTTTAAAATTTACCCAATGTGTTTCTTAATATGCAATTCCACATTACAAATAATAATAAATAATAATAATAATAACAATAATAATAATAATAAGAAGAAGATACAAAACATCGTGTGCGTGGGCTTTCTCGGGTTATTCCCGTTTCCTCCCACTTTCTTTATTCGATCATTTCCTTCATCCTGGTCATCTACGTCTCCTTTAACCTATAGGACATAATCAAGGGACGTCGTAAAAACTCATATATTATTTCATACTTTCATAAATATTATTAGATTTTTGTTAAAATTTTAAGGTTTTGGATGTTTCAAAGTTCACGAAACTAACCTCGTTAGTTGTCATTACTTTCCTTATGCAGACTTTCTTTCCCTATAACCAGTTTAAAAATATCCTGTCGCCCTACCTTCACATTGAAATCCTCTAATACAGAAATAGAATTTTCATATGGTATCGCGGGACTTGGTCAAATACCCGTGATACTTCTTCTGAAACAGCGTCTTTTATACCGTCATCCTTATCATCTGTTGGAACATTTACATTTTGGTCAGGCGAGATTTTGGGTATGGCGATATTTTGTCCCGCGAGGTTTTGGCCCGGCGAGATTTTGGCCCGCGAGGGTTTGGGTGGCGAGGTTGTGGCCAGGCGAGGTTTTGGCCCCGCGAGATTTTGGCCCGCGACGTTTTGGGCGGCGAGGTTTTGGCCCGGCGAGATTTTGTCCCGCGAGGTTTTGGGCGGCGAGGTTTTGGCCACGCGAGGTTTCGGCCTGGCGAGATTTTGGGCCGCGATTTTTTGGGAGGCGAGGTTTTGGCCAGGCGAGGTTTTGGTCCGCGAGGATGTCGCCGCGAGGTTCTGGTCGCGAGGTTTTGTACCCAACCCTGCAAGTGTCATGCCTTTATTCCTAAAAATGAAACATGCAGTAATAGTTAATTACTGTCTTCCTCCACATATCCCTTCAATTTACCATACACTTACATACTTAAACACTCACATTGTGTGAGTGTGTATGAAACAAAGTGAGAATGAAAAAAGAAAAGGGAGGAAGAGACAATAGAAGCACAAAAATGATAGACGATTTGTCTTTGACTTTAATTGGAAATTCGAAATTTTTGAGTTTTACTTCCCACGCTTATGCCGGGTAGGCTAAAGGAGACAGTAAGGATGAGAAATGAAGAAAATGGTGGAATGAAGAAAGTGGGAGGAAACGGGAGAACACCGAGGGAACTCACGCACACGGTGTTTGTCCACCACAAAGTGTACTTGGCGGGAGCTGGAATTTAACCCGGGACCCCATGCACCAAAGGTGAACGCTCTACCACTGAGCCAACGCGGCCCTTGAGTTTAATTGGCTTTAGTTTTCAATTACAGTATTTGCCTATAAGAAAGTCACTTCCCACATCTTAACGTAATTACTTTTCAAGTCTAAATGACAACAAAGCAATCTTCAATGAATGATATATTTTATATATACATGGGTTTAGAAGTAAATGCAGAGAAAACTAAATACATGGAAGTGCGTCGGGACCGTAATACGGCAAATTGTGGAGGCGTTAAAATATTAAATAATACTTTTGATAAAGTGGATACTTTCAAATATTTAGGATCAATATTAACAGACGAAAATCATATTCACGAAGAAATTAAATGTCTACTAAAAGCAGGGAATTCGTGTTACTATTCGCTTCAAAATCTCTTGTCGTCGCGAATTCTGTCGAGGAATTTGAAGCTTAAAATATATAAAACGATAATCATGCCTGTTGTTCTGTATGGTTGCGAAACATGGTCGCTTACTCTGAGGGAAGAACATAGACTGAAAGTATTTGAGAACAGGATCCTGAGAAGAATATTCGGACCCAAGAGGAACGAGAATGGGGAATGGCGGAAGCTTCATAACGAGGAACTACATAGTTTATACGGTTTACCCAACATTGTTAGGGTCGTCAAGTCTAGGAGGCTTAGGTGGGCAGGTCATGTAGCTAGAATGGAAGAAAGTAGAAACGCTTTCAAAGTCTTGACTGGTAGACCCATAGGAAAACGACCATTAGGAAGGCCTAGGCGCAGATGGGAGGATAATATTAAGATGGATCTCGCAGAGATAGGAATACAAAGTAGAAACTGGATGCAATTAGCTAAGGATAGAAGTCAGTGGAGAGCTTTTGTGAACGCGGCACTGAACCTCCGGGTTCCATAGGCCATAGAGTTAGTTAGTTAGTTAGTTATATATATATATATACAGTGTGTCTGTAAAGTTGTGCAACCGAAAGTTTGATTGCGTATATCTTTTCATCTAAGAATGATAAAGATCTTAGACTTGAAACAAATGTAAGCATGTTCTATATAGATATTTTCGAGGTCATGACCAATGCTGGAACTTGTAACGTTTTTGTGTATTAAGAAATAAATTACCGTAAGTATAAAATAAAAAATGTGCAAATGAAGAAAATCAATATTCAGTTGCAGAAAGCTAATTTCCTGCGGGCGAATTCCTATGCATATGTAGAGTATGCATCAACATTTATCCATTGGTGCGAAAATGTAACAAGGTTAATGTAGTATTGCCATATAAAAGGCTAGTTAATGCAAGTCCGTGAAATGGGTGTTTTTTGACAGAAACCTGGCCCCTTTCAAAACTGTTATCGTAAAATTACTGCAATGGGTGTATTTTAGGTTAATTAATGATAAGCAATGACAAATTGCATATGATTGATAACATGCATTTTTATGCAAAAATTTGCGATATCGCAAATTTTCTCGGGCCTTTTCGGTTGAGAAATACAAGATTATGAATTAACGTTATTTTATAGTGTATAGCCCTAAGCGCAGACGCCCGTAGAGGAGAATAAAAGGTGGAAATTCTATTCCCATGTTTTTTCGAAAAGGTTTCGATTCTTCGAAATACATGCCCAAAAATTTTAAATTTGCTTACTCCCTCACTACTTAATCTATTTAATGTATTTATGGTAGTTAATGAGCTACGCAATATGCATAAGTAATTATTGTATTACATGATTTGATTTGAGAGGTTAGCGTCCATTTCAGCAACGAACCTATGCGAGATATGTAACTAAAGCTTAAATTCGGGATTCGAACCACATGAGCTCCAACCAGGAATCGAACTCGGAACTCGAAAATTTTTGTCCAGATTTTCTGCTTAATTAATGTTTATTAGTGCATCAGTCCATACAACTAATGGTTAAATTGTTGTAGAGATATATTGATTACTACGATGGTTGGGACAACTTCACACTTTCTAAAAGTGGTTTCAAAATCAAAATTAAACTGCATAGGAATTTAATGTTCTTCATTCCACATGGTCCCAGAATTAATGTTCAATAAATGCGTGCATACTGGCATATTATGTTTAGGGTATATGTGAAGTTGTCCCAACCACATGGAAAAAAAAAAAATGAATTTTTTAATGCTCACGTATTAAGCCACAGTATTTCTTTATTTCTTATTTATACACATTTATAGGAAGAGACATTTACTTATAAAGGCGTCAAATGCATAATTCTACGTCTCTTTCTTTTATCACTGATGAAATTTTAAGTTACTGCCGGGCTTTGGAAAAAAGGAGAACAATGCTTTCGTGATTTCTGACTACAAACATTTGATTCTTGTTGCCAGAACATTTAAATGTATTCTCTATCTATAATCTCTCCATTTATTTATACAGGGGTGCCCACAAGGGGGGGGGCTATGACGCAAACCTCGTCATTGAAATATTTGGGGGGGGTAAAAGTCTATATAAATATGTTTGAAAGGATGTAAAAATTAATCGAAAAGTTTTTTTTTTCATGGAAGAACACCTACGGATAGGCAATTGAGGGGGGGTGCGTCATGGACATGAGGGGGGGCACCACTGATTTATATATATATATATATATATATATATATATATATATATATATATATATATATATATATATATATATATATATACGCTTATATCTATCTATGCGCATTTGTATATGTATTTATATGGCTATGCAATTGACGTTAAATGTGCAACTACAAATGATACGAAAACTCACGAGTTACGTAAAGACCTAAGAACAGATATTGCTAGGAAAAACTAGCAGGAACTGGTAATACTTAGACGACTAAATGGAAGATGGATGAGGAGTGCTTAATATATTATCCCGAGAGAGAAGAAACGACGCATGGAATGACCAAATGCGACGGATATACAGAAAGTAAAGCATTTTCCAGAGGTTATATGAAGAACGACAGCAGCTGATCGAGAGTTGTGGTGGAAATAGGAAAGCCTTCATACAGCAGTGTATTTAAAATAACTGAATATTTTTCTGTCGAAATGCAACTATGTACTATTTAGTTTTTGTTATTAAAGTTTATAAAAATATTAATTCGTAACAATAAAAAATAAATGTTATATTTCACATTCTTTAAGTCATTAATCTTCACTCCTACTGGAATTTTTGAATTTCGGAAAATCCGAAAAAAAATTCATTTTGTTAAAAAAAAGTGGTTCATTTAACTTTACATACGCCTCAAAAATAAACGTGTCTCTTATACTTACCCTTATTTATTGAGTACTAACTCAGAGACCATAGGCGGATTGAAACCGGTAGTTATGAACTATACCCTGACATTGAAGAATTTCATGGTTTAGCCAACTTCGTATATACCTCAAATATAACTATGGTGCCTCATGTGCCCTTATTTGTTGAACACTAATTATGGGACCATGTGGAATGGAGAGCACTATTTCAGCATTAAATTTATGTGCAGTTTAATTTTTAAGTTTGAGACCACTTTTAGAGTGTGTAAAGTTGGTCCAATCATCATAGTAATCAATATATTTCTCTACAATAATTTGAGCACTAATTCTATGAGCTTGTGCACTAATAACCTGTAATTAATCACAAAATAGTGACAAAACAAATTTTGTATGTGTGTAATGTAATTGGGCCAACTTCTCGTGAGTGAATTACCCCCCCCCCCAAAAAAAAATCGGCTTACTCGTAATGTAGGAGAAAAGAAGAATGTTTTTATAAAACCTTCAAGCTTTTAGTACCCATGGTTTTGGAGGTACGATGAAGAACGAAAGTAAAATCTACCATATGTTTTGATCCTAATTGGCTGAACTCATGAAAGCCAACCAGTTTTACACATCTGGAAATCTGATTATAAGTGTATGAGTTAGCAAATTAATAGGTTTGCATTTATAATAGCATCAATTAGTGCATAATATGATTCCCGAGAGTGATAGATCAAACAAAATTTCTGTTCCGGGTTTGGAAGAGAGATATTTTGCTAACCAATTCTCCCATGAAACCATATCTGAGAAATATTCCCTCATGAAACCATTTCTGATGAAACCCTTTACATTAGGTAAACAACGTAATCAATTATAATTTTCAAGGACTTTGTGGTACACTTTTCAGTGTTAATTGGAGCTTGATTATTCCCAAAACAGAGCAGTATACTTCAAATGCATAGTAACACACAGAGAGAAAAATAAATGAATGATATTGTTTGCCGTGAGGTGTGATCTCTAGTTGGTTAATTTATTGGTGGTATTAGGTGTAGGCGTTGAAAATATCCGTGTGGGTGGATTCGTTATGGATTATCTCTAAATAAACAAAACTATACTAATAGCTCTTAATGAATCACGTGTAAATCAATTAGTGATTTTAATTGAAGATCTATAATTTCGAATGAAAATGTGTTCGAGTATCTCAGAGATAAACAACATATATTGGTAATGTAAATTATTAGACGGATTCTAATTATATAAGTTAGACATGAAATGCGGAACACGTTAAAAAACTTCTACCATTCAATTCAATCAGCATTTGTGTGTCTGTCCGTCTATCTGCTTGTTCCATGATAACTATTAAAGAACTACCGGTCATGCCAATGGTGAAAGGGCTCACATTTAAATAAATTCCTAACTCTTTATTACATTATTTGAAGTCGCTGAACCCAATAGAACCATTTTAAAACATACCTATTTATCCATGGGATGATAACAAGGCAATTTTCACTGTATAATAGTTTTTATTTTAAAAATATAGTAAGAACATAATTTTTGCTGACAAGTTTTCTGACATCAATCCGTGACAAGATGATGAACTCAACCCTAAGTTCGCAAAATACAAATGAAGGATACAGGAGAAAACCTAACTGGTATATATGTTAGGTGTATTGTTGGAATCACTGCATACTCCTTATTTAGTCCAGTAACATATTGAATCAGTACTGGAAGAAACCATATTGTCCTAATTATGAAGTGAAAAATAAGTTATTCATTTTACTGTTGCTCTGTAAGTACATTGTATACACGACTCCAAAAGTGCATTACCACCTGCAATTCTCCCTTTCCTGCAATAGCAGGCAACCCAAAAAGCTCAGCGGTTGGTTTGGTTGCGAATTCTAAAGGCGTTGGACCAAATCTCAATTTTGTTACAAATATATCAGTGTGGCAAACTGCAAATAAGAGAATAAAATAAATTGTTAAGACTTACCATTTTATTATCGTGATAGCAATGGATGACATAAAAGTTACAAAATCATCTTACCTAAGCAGTTCAAACAAGGTGAATGGTAACAAACAGACATAAGAGGAAAGCAGTTTTTTTAATTTTTCCAAAAGAAAATCTCGTAAAAAAGAAAAAGATTATATAATGTAAAGGTATAATATAAACTCCTAACAACCCCAAAACAAACATCCACACGACACAGAAAGAGAAAGAAACACAGAATAAGAACACCAATCGCTTAGCTGACTAGCGGGCCTCTCATACAAGATCAAGAGATGGGACCCTAGTTGTAAACCAAATTTTTATAATAATAATAATAATAATAATAATAATAATAATAATAATAATAATAATAATAATAATAATAATAATGGTGATATTCTGGATTTACATAAAAATGAATGAAACTATGATATGTTGTAGATCTTGTGATTCTGAGAAAATGGCACAACTACTAAACACTGACCGTTTGGCCACTACAGGGCCACTTTTTGGAAAGTAATCGAAAATGTTGACGTTCTGGATTTCGGTAAAAATGACTGAAACTGTGATATGTTGTAGATATTGTGATTCTGAGAAAATGTCCTAATGGGCACAACCAATAATTACTGACCGTTTGACCATTGCAGGGCCACTTCTTCTTTTAAAGTAACGGAACATGGTGATGTTCTGGATTTCGGTAAAAAAATGACTGAAACTGTGATATGTTGTAGATGTGGTGTTTCTGAGAAAAGGTCATAATAGGCACAACCATTAATCACTGACCTTTGGCCACAGCCAAGCCACTTTCTTGAAAGTAACAGAAAATATTGATGGCCTGGATTTCGGTAAAATTGACTGAAACTGCGATATTTTGTATCCATTGTGACTCTGAGAAAAAGTCTTAACGGACACAGCCAATAATAACTGGCCGTTTGCACATTACGAGGGCACTTTTTTGAAAGTAACGGAACATGGTGATGTTCTGGATTTCGATAGAAATGACTGACACTGTGATATGTTGTAGATCTTGTGATTCCGAAAAAAGGTATGAATGGGCACACCACTAATAACTGACCGTTTCGCCATTACAGGGCCACTTTTTTCAAAGTAACGGAACATGGTGATGTTCTGGATTTAGGTAAAAATGGCTAAAACTGTGATATGTTGTAAATCTTGTGATTACACGAAAAGGTCTCCATGGGCACACAAACTAATCACTGACCTTTGGCCACAACCAGGCCATTTTCTTGAAAGTAACCGAAGATGGTGATGTTCTCGATTTCGAAAGAAATGAAACTGTGATATGTTGTAGATCTTGTGATTCTGAGAAAAGGGCACAACCACTAATTAATGACCGTTTGGACACTACAGGGCCACTTTTTAGAAAGTAATCGAAAATGTTGATTTTCTGGATTTCGGTAAAAATGACTCAAACTGTGAGATGTTGTAGATATTGTGATTCTGAGAAAATGTCCTAATGGGCACAACCAATAATTACTGACCTTTGGTCACAACCAGGCCACTTGATAGTAACCAAAGGTGGCTATATTCTAGATTTCGGTAAAAAGGACTGAAACTGTGATATGTTCTGGATCTTGTGATTATGAGAAAGGACTTAATAGGCACAACCACTAATCACTGACTGTTTGGCCACTACCTGGCTACTTTTGGAAAGTAATCGAAAATGCTGTTGTTCTGGATTTCGGCAAAAATGACTGAAACTGTGATATGTTGTAGAATTGTGATTATGAGAAAAGAATTTAATAGGCACACCCACTAACCACTAACCGTTTGGCCACAACCGGGCCACTTTTTGGAAAGTAATCGAAAATATTGATGTTTTGGATTTCGGTAAAAATGACTGAAACTGTGATATGTTGTAGATATTGTGATTCTGAGAAAATGTCCTAATGGGCACAACCAAAGATTACTGACCGTTTGGCAACTACCGGGCCACTTTCTTGAAAATAACGAAACATAGTAATGTTCTGGATTTCGATAGAAATGACTGAAACTCTGATTTGTTGTAGATCTTGTCATTCCGAGAAAAGGTCTGAATGGGCACACCCATTAATCACTGACCGTTTGGCCATTACAGGTCCACTTTTTTTAAAGAAACGGTACATGGTGATGTTCTGGATTTAGAAAAAAATGACTGAAACTGTGATATGTTGTAGATCTTGCAAGGTCTCCATGGGCACACAAACTAATCACTGACCTTAGGGCACAACCAGGCCATTTTCTTGAAAGTAACCGAAGATGGTGATGTTCTGGATTTCGAAAAAATGAAACTGTGATATGTTGTAGATCTTGTGAGTCTGAGAAAAGGCACAACTATTAATTACTGACCGTTTGGCCACTATAGGGCCACTTTTTGGAAATTAACCGAAAATGTTGATGTTCCGGATTTCGGTAAAAATGACTGAAACTGTGATATGTTGTAGATATTGTGATTCTGAGAAAATGTCCTAATAGGCACAACCAATAATTACTGACCGTTTGGTCACTACCGGGCCACTTTCTTGAAAGTAATGGAACATGGTGATGTTCTGGATTTCTACAGAGATGACTCAAACTGTGAGATGTTGTAGATATTGTGATTCTGAGAAAATGTCCTAATGGGCACAACCAATAATTACTGACCTTTGGTCACAACCAGGCCACTTGATAGTAACCAAAGGTGGCTATATTCTAGATTTCGGTAAAAAGGACTGAAACTGTGATATGTTCTGGATCTTGTGATTATGAGAAAGGACTTAATAGGCACAACCACTAATCACTGACTGTTTGGCCACTACCTGGCTACTTTTGGAAAGTAATCGAAAATGCTGTTGTTCTGGATTTCGGCAAAAATGACTGAAACTGTGATATGTTGTAGAATTGTGATTATGAGAAAAGAATTTAATAGGCACACCCACTAACCACTAACCGTTTGGCCACAACCGGGCCACTTTTTGGAAAGTAATCGAAAATATTGATGTTTTGGATTTCGGTAAAAATGACTGAAACTGTGATATGTTGTAGATATTGTGATTCTGAGAAAATGTCCTAATGGGCACAACCAAAGATTACTGACCGTTTGGCAACTACCGGGCCACTTTCTTGAAAATAACGAAACATAGTAATGTTCTGGATTTCGATAGAAATGACTGAAACTCTGATTTGTTGTAGATCTTGTCATTCCGAGAAAAGGTCTGAATGGGCACACCCATTAATCACTGACCGTTTGGCCATTACAGGTCCACTTTTTTTAAAGAAACGGTACATGGTGATGTTCTGGATTTAGGAAAAAATGACTGAAACTGTGATATGTTGTAGATCTTGCAAGGTCTCCATGGGCACACAAACTAATCACTGACCTTAGGGCACAACCAGGCCATTTTCTTGAAAGTAACCGAAGATGGTGATGTTCTGGATTTCGAAAAAATGAAACTGTGATATGTTGTAGATCTTGTGAGTCTGAGAAAAGGCACAACTATTAATTACTGACCGTTTGGCCACTATAGGGCCACTTTTTGGAAATTAACCGAAAATGTTGATGTTCCGGATTTCGGTAAAAATGACTGAAACTGTGTTATGTTGTAGATATTGTGATTCTGAGAAAATGTCCTAATAGGCACAACCAATAATTACTGAACGTTTGGTCACTACCGGGCCACTTTCTTGAAAGTAATGGAACATGGTGATGTTCTGGATTTCTACAGAGATGACTGAAACTGTGATATGTTGTAGATCCTGTGATTTCGAGAAAAGGTCTTAATGGGCACACACAATAATCACTTTCCGTTTGGCCATTACAGGCCACTTTCTTGAAAGTAACCGAAAATGTTGATGTCCTGGATTTCGGTAAAAATGACTGAAACTGTGATATGTTGTAGATTGCTGATTCTGAGGGAAGGTCTTAATAGGCACAACTACTAATCGCTGACCATTGGCCACAATCAGGCCGCTTTCTTGAAAGTAATCGAAAATATTGATGGACTGGATTTCGGTAAAAATGACTCAAAATGTTACATCTTGTAAATATTGTGATTCTAATAAATTCTTAATGGGCACAGCCAATAATCACTGGCCGTTTGGCCATTACAGGGCACTTTCTTGAAAGTAACCGAAAATGTTGATGTTCTGGATTTCGGTAAAAATGACTGAAACTGTGATACATTGTAGATTGCTGTTTCTGAGGGAAGGTTTTAATAGGCACAACTACTAATCGCTGACCATTGCCCACAACCAGGCCGCTTTCTTGAAAGTAATCGAAAATATTGATGGACTGGATTTCGGTAAAAATTACTCAAAATGTGATATGTTGTAGATATTGTCATTCTGATAAAAAGTCTTAATGGGCACACACAATAATCACTTTCCGTTTGGCCATTACAGGGCACTTTCTTGAAAGTAACCGAAAATGTTGATGTCCTGGATTTCGGTAAAAATGACTGAAACTGTGATACATTGTAGATTGCTGTTTCTGAGGGAAGGTTTTAATAGGCACAACTACTAATCGCTGACCATTGCCCACAACCAGGCCGCTTTCTTGAAAGTAATCGAAAATATTGATGGACTGGATTTCGGTAAAAATGACTCAAAATGTGACATCTTGTAAATATTGTGATTCTGATAAATTCTTAATGGGCACAGCCAATAATCACTGGCCGTTTGGACACTACCGGGCCACTTTCTTGAAAATAACGAAACATAGTAATGTTCTGGATTTCGATAGAAATGACTGAAACTGCGATATGTTGTAGATCTTGTCATTCCGAGAAAAGGTCTGAAAGGGCACACCCATTAAACACTGACCGTTTGGCCATTACAGGGCCACTTTTTTTTAAAGTAACGGTACATGGTGATGTTGTGGATTTAGGTAAAAATGACTGAAACTGTGATATGTTGAAGATCTTGCAAAGTCTTCATGGGCACACAAACTAATCACCAGAGCCCGGATGTTGTTGACCTAAAATTTTCTAAAAAGTGACCTATAAAATGACACTAAAATTCCTGTAAAATGACCCTAAAAATCACAAAAAATGACCTTAAAACTTGCGTTTTCTTAAACGTTTATTTCGTTAAACATTGACATTTTTTTAATGTCCATTGGATTTTTAGTTAACATTTTTCACTCATATTCAAAAAGTATTGTTTCACTTAGTTGCAGTCTATTGATCATTTATTTGTATTGATCAGTCCCTTGTACGGCATTGTAAGTATTCAAAGCGTCAATTCACTCCCGAGTTAAAGCTAGGAAGCACTCTTAAACAATAAAAGTTCGCAAGTGTAGACTACATGAAAATAATAGGTGGAAACCTGTTTAAAATCCTTGTACGCCTTCTAATCCATTTTTAGTTATTCACGTGATCACATCCTTTGTGGTCAACAACCCAAAACTATCTCTTTGGCCACCTACCAACCCCTACCTTTTGTTAACCAGATACAGCTTAATTTTCATTAGCTTGTTAAGAATGCAGTTTTCCCACCCCAATAGTCAAGAAGCAAGAAAAAATTATTCAACTTCGTCTTTTCTACATTCGAAAGCCGTGTTCATGTTAAAGTTTTCTTATGTAGAAGAAAAAGACCAAAAAGACAATAAGTGACCTAAAAGTTACCTTAAAATATTAAAAAATGACATGAAATTTCAAAATGGCAAAAAGGGACCAAAAGTTGACCCTATAAAACTATATTTTTAGAACCTAGAGTTGATGGATAATGTTTTTATTTGAACTTGCCTTGTCCTATGCGTAACAGAAAAAAAGTTGACTTGTCAACAAGATCCGGGCCCTGCTAATCACTGTCCTTTGGCTACAACCAGGCCATTTTCTTGAAAGCAACCGAAGATGGTGATGTTATGGATTTCGAAGAAATGAAACTGTGATATGTTGTAGATCTTGTGATTCTGAGAAAAGGCACAACAACTAATTACTGACCGTTTGGCCACTACAGGGCCACTTTTTGGAAACTAATCTAAAATATTGATGTTCCGGATTTCGGTAAAAATGATTGAAACTGTGATATGTTGTAGATATTGTTATTCTGAGAAAATGTCCTAATGGGCACAACCAATATTTACTGACCGTTTGGCCACTACCGGGCCACTTTCTTGAAAGTAACGAAACATGGTGATGTTCTGGATTTCTATAGAAATGACTGAAACTGTGATATGTTGTAGATTGCTGATTCTGAGGAAAGGTCTTAATAGGCACAACCACTAATCACTGACCATTGGCCACAACCAGGCCGCTTTCTTAAAAGAACTGAAAATATTGATGGCCTTGATTTCGGTAAAAATGACTGAAACTGTGATATGTTGTAGATTGCTGATTCTGAGGGAAGGTCTTAATAGGCACAACTACTAATCGCTGACCATTGGCCACAACCAGGCCGCTTTCTTGAAAAAACCGAAAATATTGATGACCTGGATTTCGGTAAGAATGACTCAAAATGTGATATGTTGTAGATATTGAGCTTCTGATAAAAAGTCTTAATGGGCACAGCCAATAATCACTGACCGTTTGGCCACTACCGGGCCACTTTCTTGAAAATAACGAAACAGTAATGTTCTGGATTTCGATAGAAATGACTGAAACTGTGATATGTTGTAAATCTTGTCATGCTGAGAAAAGGTCTGAAAGGGCACACCCATTAATCACTGACCGTTTGGTCATTACAGGGCCACTTTTTTTTTAAAGAAACGGTACATGGTGATGTTCTGGATTTAGGTAAAAATGACTGAAACTGTGATATATTGAAGATCTTGCAAGGTCTCCATGGGCTCACAAACTCATCACTGTCCTTTGGCCACAACCAGGCCATTTTCTTGAAAGTAACCGAAGATGGTGATGTTCTGGATTTCGAAAAAATGAAACTGTCATATGTTGTAGATCTTGTGATTCTGAGAAAAGGCACAACAACTAATTACTGACCGTTTGGCCACTACAGGGCCACTTTTTGGAAACTAATCGAAAATGTTGATGTTCCGGATTTCGGTAGAAATGACTGAAACTGTGATATGTTGTAGATATTGTGATTCTGAGAAAATGTCCTAATGGGCACAACCAATAATTACTGACCGTTTGGCCACTACCGGGCCACTTTCTTGAAAGTAACGGAACATGGTGATGTTCTGGACTTCTAGAGAAATGACTGAAACTGTGATATGTTGTAGATTGCTGATTCTGAGGGAAGGTCTTAATAGGCACAACCACTAATCACTGACCATTGGCCACAACCAGGCCGCTTTCTTAAAAGAACTGAAAATATTGATGGCCTGGGTTTCTGTAAAAAGACTGAAGCTGTGATATGTTGTAGATATTGTGATTCTGAGAGAAAGTCTTAATGGGCACAGCCAATAGTGACTGGCCGTTTGGACACTAGGAGACCACTTTTTTGAAAGTAGGCCAAAATGGTGATGTTCTGGATTTAGGTAAAAATGACTGAAACTGTGAGATGTTGTAGATATTGTGATTCTGAAAAAATGTCCTAATGGGTACAATCAATAATTACTGACCGTTTGGCCACAACCAGGCCACTTGATAGTAACCAAAGATAGTGATATTCTGGATTTCGGTAAAAATGATTGAAACTGTGATATGTTGTAGATATTGTGATTCTGAGAAAAGGATTTAATAGGCACAACCACTAATCAATGACCGTTTCACTACTACAGGGCCAATTTTGGAAGGTAATCGAAAATGTTGATGTTCTGGATTTCGGTAAAAATGACTGAAATGATTGAGTGAGTCAGTGGGTCAATTGGATTAAGATTTTTAAGTGGGTTTTTGGTCAACAGGATATGACTCACTGCGACACACAACCCACCGTGATCCACTCTGACCCAACAATCCATTCTGACCCACGCTGACCCACCGAACCATTCTGACTCACAAACCCATTCTGCTCAGTACATTGTAGACAGCTTCTTCTGGGCACTGGTGAATTTGTCTACGTTTTACTTTCAAGGCCTTCTTTTTACTTCTTTTTTCATTTGTTTCTATTGAAGAAAGAACTTCAGGCACTCTTGCAGAACTTCAGGAAATTGATCATATTTGCAATTGTAATAATAGCAATAGGACTTACTTCTTGACTTTTCAGACACAGCCTAAGAGCTTTTAGAGGAGCTAACTACTGGATTTTTTTTGAATCACCTATAATGTATGAATTACTATATAAAAATTGAATATAACTATGTATGTGTGATCATCATGATCAAATTGCAAAGTCAACTGAAATGACATTTGGCATATACATAGTTAGGCCCTAATCTCAATATAATTTTTTTTAAAACTCCCTTTTGTTGGGGGGGAGGCATTTTCTATATATAGGATTGATTTCTAAAAGTAATCGAAAACGATTGATATTAGTCGATTGCCTAATATTGATATTTGGCAGTCCTTGATATGAACCACCTTGACAGCCATGATATAAATATAAATTCAACTGCTTCTTCAATGTTTTTCTTTTTTTTAGTTTTCAGTTTCTAGAGTCGAGGGTGAAAAAAAATATGCTGTTCAGAAGATGCTGTTTACAATGCAGTGAGCAGAGCGGGTCATGGTGGGTGATGGGTCGCAGTGGGTCACATGCTGTTGACCTACGTCCCACTCAGAAAACTCGACCCACTTGACCCAACGGCCCACTGACCCACTCCAACTCTGGTTAACGCTTCGGCGTCTGGAGTAAACAAGTTCTGCCAGGGGAACTGTTTTCTTTCAAAATATATTTTTATATGTTCATATTTATTATTATTATTAAATACTTTCTTGCATTTTTTCCTACATTATTTTAGATTAGTGACCGCGGTTTAGGATAGATTATGTAAAGTCAAATACGGTAATGTATGTTTACACTTTCGTTTCTTTCTTTCAAAATGCACTCCTATCCGTTTACGTAGTCCAAACGTAGGCATACACCTCTGTATTGATCAACTATAACATTCTAGTTTATGAGTTTATTTGCTTCGGCTTTTCTGAGCTTAAGAGGTAAGTAAAAACATGTTAAGAACAAATAATAAAGAAACTAGGTCTACCTGATGGATAAAAATAAGAAATTATATAAAATGCAATGAGCTGATCAGTACGGTACTGTATACGTACTTTTGGGCCACCCTGTATATTATTAATAATTTATTTCTTGTATTTAATAATAACTAGCTGAAAATAACCACTTTTCGCATGGGTCAGATAAAATATTTATGTAAACAAACTGAACAACGAAACGAAAATATATCGGTAATTTTTTACTACTTTTACATATCGCGGGAAACGCCCCTTGAGACCCCCTGGTTCAAAATTTAGAAAGAACGCCTCTGGCTCCCAAGCGATGGAAGCTGTATTTAGAAGTCAAAGCCTCTAGAAGAATCACCATTCATCTCAGCGACCGTGAAAACTAAGGATTTGACACTAATATAGGTCATTTTGGATTATTTTTACGTGTTTCGGTACATCTCCCCCCCCGGTGACCCCGGCCCGCACGCAATGATAGCTGATTTTGAAAGTCATCGCTAATTGAAGTGTCACCATTGATCTCAGTGACCGTGAAAACTAAAAATTCGACACAAATATCGGCCATTTTCTAATATTATTACATGTCTCGGTAAATTTCCCCCTTCCCTGAGACCCCAGGTTCGATTTTTTTAAAATAAAAAACACTTGGTCCTGGTCTGGGACCTGGACAAAAGTATCCGTTATTAAAATTTAGTAACTTTTTGTCAACTCGTCTGATCCCCAGGCCGCACACAGACAGACACACAAGCAAACTCGAACAGATAGAACAAACAGCGTTCTTTCGCATAGAATGTTGTTGCTTCCACCCAGCCTAACTGCCGGAGGGCTTCTTTTATACGTAAACACGTCTGTTGAATCTTCTATCGAAGTAATCGGTCGCGTGGAGTCCTAGTATTAGCAATTTTGTTGTTATTGACCTTGAAGAACTAACAAATGGTTTCTCATGAAGTCACAAGTCGCTTTGGTCCGTGAAGTTGATATACAGTAGAAATGACCTATGCATTACTCACCCGTTGTGAAATAGCAAGATTATGTTGGTTTTATCTGAACACCTACAAATCTGTTATAGCAAGAGGCCTTTCCACAACTACTTTCCAATCTAGATTAAATTTTACGGCTAACTTTTTGAATCATACACAAGAGTATCATTGATATGTTAGTGTTAATAATATTTATGGAACCTAAGACAGGTTTTAAACTTCCAAAATGTGCTGTGCATAAAAGTTGGAAATCTTATAGAGTGGTTTCATCCGTGTGTCTGTTGACAGATACCAGAGCAAAAACAGAAAGTGATATAGAGAAATGGTTTTCTGCTATTGATTCTTCATCCAATGAATAGAATAGGTTCCATCTCATCCGTTAACTCTATATTGAACCCAGAAGTGGTTCAAATTAGCAATTTCCGGTTCTAACATTTAACCCATAGATGAAAACGGTAACATAGATGAAAACTTTTTTTTGTAAACGATTGCGCGTGTATAGGCAACTTATCATGGTAATTCACTATCTCTAATAAAATTGAAAATGGTTTAAATTTATTATTACTTCCGGTTTCAACAACAGTTTCAACTTTTATCGTCATAGCATAAAACGGTAACATAGCGAGAACTGATTTTTGAAAACGAGTTACCATCTAGAGACATCATGTGTACACAAAATATTCTACCGAAATTATAAATGGTTGAAATTTACTATTACTTCCGGTTTCAATTTCCAATTTCCGCCTAATAGAAATAGTAAATGCTTCAAGATGTGGTCTTTTGCAATTAATTCAGTATCCAAAGAATATATTTTATTTCCTCCGTTAACCTTCTACTCAAACCGGAATTGCTTCAAATTAGCCATTTCTGATGTCAACGTTTGTCGATATATAAAGAAAATGATAACGGATAGTGAGAAGTGGTTTCTGCAAACGATTTAGAGTCTAAAGACAAATATCTACAATACTAAATTCGGCTGTAGTTAGAATTTATTATAACTTCTGGTTACAATAACGGTTTCAACGTTTATCGCTATAGAATGAAAACGGCAGCAGATAGCTAGAAACAGTTTTAAGCAAAACGATTACTAGTATTTACTGTTCCAATACTTATTTCCGTAGAGCAAAAATGGTAAAAGATATTAAAAAGTGGCTTTTTGCAATCGATTCATCGTCTCAAGAACAGCATCCTCCATCTCCGTGGCAGCTTAGATCAAAGCAGAATTTGTTAAATTAGCCATATTCTGTTTGAACGTTCCTCGTCATAGAGCAAAAACAGTAACAGATAGAACATTTTTGTCCAAACGATTTACCGTCTCTAGGCAACATACCATAATTATTGTCAACACCCTACCGGAACAGAAAGTGGTTCAAATTAACTATTACTTCCCATTGCAATTCTTTTTTCCATAGATCAAAACAATAGGAGATATCAGGATACGTCTTTTTTTACGATCAACAGGAAGTAGTTCAAATTAACTATCATTTCCTATTTCAATTCTTGTTTCCAGGAATCAAAACAATAGGAGATATCAAGATACGGCTTTTTAAAATCAACTCAGGGTCGTAAGGAAATGTTCCTCCAAGAATTCAGCATACCAAGGATATTTTCCACCAATCCCTATTCAAACCAGAAGTAGCTGAAGTTAGCCAAGTTCGGTTTCAACGTGTATTGATACAAGTTTCTAATCTATGACTAAGAGTGTCAACTTGTTGCATATATTAGACGAGTTACCAGAACCAATACCAAAATAAAAGAAGTGAGTATCGTTTCACAGTGTGAAACGAAGATTTCCAAACTAAATGAATTCAATAGTGAAACTTGAAGTAGTGTTATCATCTGTCACAAAAGAAAATGCACGTTTTTCGCGGGATAGTATCTTTCTATCACCTCTCGATTTAATTAAATGTTTTAAAGGACCAATCCCTAACCATAAATCGATAAATGTATTACCTCTCGTTTTGCAGCTCAGACAAGATACGATAGAAATATTGTAAACCTTAATAGAAAGACAAAACAGCTACTTTCTTTTACAAGCTTGAAACTTACGAATATTAGCAGCATATATTTACAGAGTAGGGAGTTTCTGCTACGTTATTCCGTAGTTCATTGGATCCGTACAGAACTACCACCCAGATGTTATGTGAGCTTTGTGGTGGACAAATACCGTGTGCGTGGGGATTTCCGGGGTGGTCCCGCTTCCTCCCCCCACTGTTTTCATTCCACCAATTCATTCCATCATCATCCATACGGCCTGAGCCGTAGTTACCTCAAGAACGTATGACAAAGTCAAGTACTTGATCTACTAAGTAGAATTTTGTACGCTACCTTTAGACCAGGGGGCCAAAGCCGTGAACTGGCGTGCTCATAAGATCAGTGCAATTTGTAGTTATGTTCAACTAGCAAGCCAAATATCAAATGATGTTACATGTTCCTGTATTCTTTATATCATAGTATGATACTACAAATATAACAAAATATTATGATGAAATAAATCACCAAGACGCCAGGGTCGATTAGGTGTTCCCGGAACGGTGTCTCAGTGATTGAGCGTTCACCTGTGGTGGATGGGGTCCCTGGTTCGATCCCAGGTCTCGCCAAATGAAATTTGTGGTGGACAAACACCGTGTGTGTGGGTTCTTCCGTTTCCTCCCACTTTATTAATTCCACCATTTCATTTATTTCTCATCATCACCGTCTCCTTTAGCCTAGCCGGCATATCTGTGGGACGTAAAACTCAAAGATTTCATTTGCATTGTTTTGTTTTCGTATTACTAGTAATAGCAGAAGTGGTATTCGCTGTCATATTAGTACAGTAATAAGTAGTAGCAGTAGTGGTAATAGTAACAGTAGTAGCAGTGGCAGCAATAGTGGAATTAGCACTAGCATTCGTAATCGTAATAATAGTATTAGCAGTAGTAGTTGTAGTATTAGTATCACATACGTTATAGAAGTTTTACATATCTTCTCTGTTACTCGTAATGCATTAATGACTGCAGTATAAGACTTTTACGTCCATGAGCTGTATTATTGTATAATAAACATGGCTGGACAGAGCAAGCACAAATAACAAATAGACAGACAGTATAGAGATATAGAAAATACTCCTTGGGTAACTTTTAAACGATTTTCCCATTTGAGAAGGACAAATAGACATTGCAATATTGTGACGACACATTTCTCATTTTCTATTGCATATTGAAGGATTGACTTGACTTATCAACTTTGTTGTTCTCAGGCCGGTTACGCCCGGCCCGTTTAGAGCCTGGCTCATTTGTGCCTCGCCAGTTTAAGGTCCGGCCCGTTTGTGCCCGGCCCGGTTAGAACCCGGCCCATTCTCTGCCCGGCTCGAGATTCGGGCCGGATCGGGTCGAGCAGGACACTGAATACAGATCCATCCGGGCTGTCTTCGGGCCTGGCTTTGCAGGGCTCTGGTCTACAGACACACGGATAAAACCGTTCTATAAGACTTCCAGCATTTATGCACAGCATAGGTTTGAAGGTCATTTCTATATTATATAACTTCATGAATTATAGGGAACTTGTATTCCTCGAAAGGCATTTGTTGGTCCTTCAAGGTCAATCGAACAATGAAAAAATGATACTAGGAGTATTTTAACACGCCACTCACTACAACGATATAACAGAATGCTGCCTCCGGCTGTTAATAAAAGGCTTAACTAGCTGGAACTCGCTAGTACAGTAGCAACGTTATATGCCAAACAACGTTGTACTGTGTAAGAAATGCTAGGGGTTGTTCTGTCCATGCGCGCCGCCTCCTTGGTGTTCCCTGGTTCCAGCACTCACACAAATAATCTTGTCAGGGCGCTGCAGGCAAGATTTTTAGTTTCAAAACATAACAAACACCTCTAAAACATAATTGTTTGTCTCAAATGTGTTTGTGCAAAGGCAACCAAGGAACACACTAAGTTAGTCACTTTATACTTTATGTCCACAACAAAATTTTTGCAAGTTCTTTTTGCAATACCATTAAAATTATTTTCTTTTATGATGATGTTTTCATTTTAATTTGTATGAATGTAGTATTTTCTTTTATTAACGTTTGATATCACTGCCTCTTGCACTCATTGTGCATCATGTAAGTTGTTGAAAATATACACTAAATACCACGATTATATATGTTGAGAATATGCATTACAGTAATTAAACTTGAACCCGGGTTTAAACCTGTTTCTTTACGTTTAAGTCAGCCGTGTTACCGACTGAGCTAGGGCAGTCCTAACTTATCCTTATATTACCGGTATATTTTACTTTATCATTGCACAGCCCTTTATGACAGTGTTCATAAAAGATTTTAACTAAAAAGAAATAAAAAAATCGAGACTCCCCTGAAAACATATAACACGTCCCGCCATTTATATGCACCCACATACATTTTGGAAAGTCGGCGCCGTTGGTTCTATCTGTTGAGTTTGAAATCAGTGTTTCTTTCAGAAACTATGTTCCGGGGGGGCACACTTCGTATTCCGGGGGCACTATTGATAACTTTCTATTTTTTATTATATTATAGATGTATTATTTTGGTCTCTTTCGGGGGCACTCTCAGAGCTCCGGGCGGGCAGTACCCCCTAAAAACACTTCTGGAAGAAACACTGTTTGAAATACACCTAATCTAATATAAATAAAATAAAAAAGTTTGTTTGTGTGTCTGTCTGTATGTACGTATGTATCTGTGTGCTGCCTGGAGACCAGACGACAGGACCGAGAGTTACCAAATTTTGATCTTGGGTACCCTGGCCCAGGTTCCAGGTCAAGACGAAGCGTTTTTTTTAATCGAACCAGGGGGGTCTCAGGAGACGTTTACAGGGACATGTAAAAGTAGTAGAAGATAACCGATATTAGTGTCGAATTCAAAGTTTTGGCGGTCGCTGAGATCAATGGTGAAACTATGATTGCATTAACTTCCAAATTAACCCCACTTAGTTGCGGGTCGAGGTACCGGAGGGGATACCTATCATGTAAAAATAATCCAAAATGGCCGATATTAATGTCAAATCCATAGTTTTCGAACTGGCTGAAATCAACGTTGATACTACTAATACAGACGTTGACTTACAAATACAGCCACAATGCGAATAATGGGTTTTTCTGATAATTATTAATAAATGCAAGAAATAAATTATTAATAATAAATGGGAAAAGATAGGAATGCATTTTGAAAGAAAGAAACGAAAGTGTAAACATACATAACCATGTCTGACTTTACATGATCTATCCTAAATCACGATCACTAATCTAACAAGAAAAAACTAGACTTTGGTAAATTAACTTCGGGGTCATTTTTCGCGAGGAAGTATTGCACATTTAAAATATGAATATTTAGGGATGCGCACGAGTCGAGACATGTCTCCAATCTGGACTGGAATTCGAGTTCAGACACACTTTGTAAAATTCGAGACGAGTCAAGACAAACTTATTTCTCGATTCTAATTTTCGAGCCGAGACACGAGTCGAGTCGAGACTTTTCGTAAAAATCTCGACTCGACTCGAATGTCTCGAAAATCTTTCTATAATTTTTAATATTATTTTGAAGAAAGTATTCAGTCAAAAACAGCCTTGAAACCAATTCCAGCATTTATTACTTTAGAAAGGTACCGAACGCTTAAACTTAATGGTTAATCTTTCGAAATCAAGATTTAATTTTCAGGTCAATTCAGTTAATTAAAACTAATAATTAATGTCGTGATATTTGATTGTACTTCAAATATAATAATAATAATAATAATAATAATAATAATAATAATAATAATAATAATAATAATAATAATAATAATAATTCTCTGGGGTACATACACGTGAGCATGTATCTAGTATAGCTTGAGCAAGGCACAATGACGGCCGACGCGTATCGCACACTGTTTGCAGACTACGTACACCCCTTGATGACGACCATGTTTCCCAACGGTAGTGGCATTTTTCGACAAAATAATGCACCATGTCACAAGGCCAGGAGTGTGATGAAGTGGTTCGAGAAATGTTCAACAATGTTCTATATCTGTTGACGGTTTGCGAATTACAAGGGGGATAGGGGAAATCTCCAATGGTAATACTATATGTTCCTATAACCAAAGGAGATTTCCCTCCATGTCAAAGAACTATGTGCTGTGTAATTAAAATGTATGAGTTGTTTTATCTGTTGTGTGTATGAAATGAATTATTAAAAAATGCAACAAATAAATTATTAACAATACATGTGATCAGACAGGAATGTATTTTGAAAAAAAAGAAAAGAAACGGTAAACATACATAACCATATTTAACTATACATAATCTGACTAAACTAACCGATGGTAACTAATCTAGAATAATGTAGGAAAGATGCAAGAAAGCAATTAATAAAAATAAATATCAACATGTAGAAATATATTTTGAAAGAGAAGTGTTCCCCAGAGGTAACCTTGTAAATTTAGGATTTACATTTCTGGGCTTGCGGCATCTGAGACCATTTATCCCGTCACGTTCGAGGAATGACATCTCTAGGCGAACACACTTTCCGGGGAAAGGGAAGGAAGAAAGGATTGGGGAAGAAAGGAAGTAATCTGAAACCTAAGGTATCACCCTGACATCCCCCTGGTGTGAATGTGAGAAAACCAAGGAAAATCTCATTCAGGGTGACTAGCCTGAAAAACTTAAATTTTTCGACCGAGTGCCCCCACCAGGAATCGAACACGGGACCGCCTTCACGTAACCATATAAACGTATGTTTGTCTATTTCATTACATTGCGAATAGGCGAAATTGGAACAATGTTGCATCGGAGTCAGTCAATTAGTTCGAATAAAATCTGTTATTCGTAGCACAATCCCTTCGAGGACATTTCCAAGATCGGGGCAGTAACCCACATGGTCGAAAGTAGTGTTTCCACGAGATGAGACGAGAGAAGACTTCAAGCTGTCTCGTCTCGTCACATATCTCTTCTCGCGAGACAAGACACGAGAAATGTCTCGTCTCGTGGCAACACTAGAGCGGATGAGGTCCACAAAAAGAAGCTGTTATACAAAGTGGTTAAAATTACAGTTTTAACCATTTTCGTTTGGTTATCAGCACAGCACACACAACACGACTACAATCTTCCAATTCTTTCAGAAAAAATGTTCCTGCGGGGTATATTTGGGATTCCGGGGGTACTGCTGGTATTATTCTATTATAGATGTATTATTTTTGTCTCCCCGTGGGGGGCACTCTCAGAGTTCCAGGGGGCAGCACCCCAAAAACATGTCTGGAAGAAACACTGCTTAAAACAACGACTACTTAGTTTCGACCACGGGCGCCCGAAGGGAAGGGGAAGGGTCCCGGCCCCTCTTGCTCACGAAAATGTATGCGTAATATAGCAAACTACGCATATTAAATACTATTCATAATATAGCAATCAAGGAGATGACCCCCTTAAAAATTTCTTTGGGCGCCAATGGTTTCCAGTAATGAATTATTACGACAGAAATATTTGTCAATATCGTCGGTACAGTCGAAATGCAAGCGTTCCCCACTTATTCTGAAATCATTTTTTCAAAACCTCTGGTTGTTGAAAAAAAGAAACTAGTTGAAAGAAAGAAACAAATGTAATCTTTGCGTTTTACGTCCCACGTTTATGCCGGTTAGGCTAAAGGAGACGGTGATGATGAGTAATGAATGAAATGGTGGAATGAACAAAGTGAGAGAACCCCGAGAAAACCCACGCACATTTTGTTTGTCCACCACAAAGTTCACTTGTCGGGGACTGGGATTGAACCCGAAACCCCAAGAACCACAGTTGAACGCTCTACCACTGAGCCACAGCGGCCCCAAGAAAGAAACAAATATGTAAAGATACATATATGAGTACACATACACTGATAAAGTAGTCATACATGTGTTTCAATCTTCTGACTACTTAACCCCGACTAATTTAAGATTGCAAGAAAGTAATTATTAAGAAGAAACATAAACATATAGAAATGTATTTTGAAAGGAAAAAAAAAACAACCGTACCAGCCGTGATATGAATCTGGGTTGCCCACTCAACAAGCAGACACCTTACCGAATTATCTGCGGCAGAACTTGCAATTTGTGGTTTCGAAGCTTTATTTACACTGTGTGTGTTACGTAACGACGCTACGGGATGTCATTACTAGTGCGACCACCTCATTCAAGACCCGTTTTGTAAATTGATTGAGGAAAAAAGAGTGGTTTCGTAAATCTACAAAACGGATCTTGTATATAGAGGATAAAACTAAAAGGTACGGCAAAACTTCATGGGTGGATTCCTTATGGGTAGACAAGCAAAAAAGTTCAGATGACCATATGTCGGGAAATGCATCGTTCCAAAGTTACGGCTTTTGAGCCGACAAATGGTGTGAAATAGTCACATTCTGGACGCTCCTTAATGTGCCTCAATTTAAACCTCAATATATCAAACTCTTATTAAGATAGGAAGATAATTTTAGTAGCAATTTGTTCTGCAAAAATTAAGGTTTCCGCTGATATGCATTTTATGAGTGTATCCCCAAGGAATGCCATCTCAAAAATGCTGATGCAAAAAACAAACAAAAAACAAGTAATTACTCTCCCATGTCCACCGTGGTACTCAAACACACATACATAAAATATACAGGGTGAGTCAAAAGTCCTTGGACACCTGCACAAGTTTGAAAATCGACGGGAAAAGTAAAAAGTGATGATGGGAACAGAGGTTTGATGAGAGGCCGCAACTTTTGAAGTGTATGTCATTTATAGCCGCCATCTTGAAATCCGCCATTTTGGATTCAAGTCATTTTTTTAAATGGGAAGGGGGTGTATGACACATCAAATAACACTAGCTTGAGCTCAGAAATTTAGTGCTGTAATTTGTTTTTCCTATCTAATACAGTTTAGAAGTTATTAATGTTCAAATGTGGGAAATTACGTTGATACTGAATGCTACAACACATGTCCTACGTGTTGTCCATTCCGTGCAATGCACAACTGTAGTCGCCGCAACCACTCTGACTGCACACGGAGGAGATGTCTCCTGAAATTTGGTCACAGGCTTGTTGTATGCGTTCCTCCAGGTGTCTCAAATCATGGATTGTCTCAGCATACACTATCTGCTTAAGATGTCCTCATAGATAAAAATCAAGGGGCGTTAAGTCAGGGGATCTGGGCGGCCACTCCACGGGACCACGGCGACCAATTCACTTCCATGGAAGTTGTTCATCCAACCATTGACGGACACCAAGTCTATAGTGTGGAGGGGTTCCATCCTGATGAAAATAAGATGGGAAAATGCGGTCACCTTTCAGTGTGGCAGGGAACACAAAGTCCTGCAACAGCATCAGATACTGTGGTGCAGTTAAGGTGTTGTAAATGAAAAATTGCCCAATGATGCGGGTGTCCCATATGCCACACCACACCATCACCTTCGCTGGACTATGTTCTCGACTCGGATCAACCCAGTTCGGATTTGCGTGACACCAGTATCGACAATTATGTCGTTTAACCTCCCCGTTCAAAGTGAAATACGACTCGTCGCTGAACAGTATGCCCTTGGCAAACACAGGATCCAGTTCATGTTGTTCAGTAGCCCACATGCAGAACTCCAACCGGCGATCAGGGTCATCCTCGTTCAGTTTATGTTGCATGTGCAGCTTGTAAGGATGCCATTGATTGGCGTGCAATATCCGGACAACGGAGGATTGGTTTATTGCACACGCTAGGGACACACGACGGGTACTTCGTTTAGAACTTTTCACAAATGACGCAACAACCGCCGTTGCAGTTTCCTCATTGGTCTTTAGTCGCCCACTATGTGCCCTATCTTGAACAGAGCCCATTTCTTGGAATTTGGTGATCACGTGAGCCACCGTGCTGTGCGATACCGGTTCTCTGTTTGGTGCCGTCGGTTGTAGTCAGCTGCTATTGTTCGGTAGCTGCGTTCCACTGATATAAGGATGATTTCGATCTTCTGTTCACGTGTCAGACCTATTTCAGATCACCTGGATCAGAGAGAACTGGGTCAGTATCAATGAAATTTCCCACCTTTGAACATTAATAACTTCTAAAGTGTACAAGATAGAAAAAAAAACAAATTACACCACTAAATTTCTGAGCTCAATCTAGTGTTATTTGATGTGACATTCACCCTCTTCCCATTTAAAAAAAATGACTTGGATACAAAATGGCGGATTTCGAGATGGCGGTCATGAATGACATACACTCCAAAAGTTGCAGCACCTCATCAAACCTCTTTTCCCATCATCACTTTTTACTTTTTCCGTCGATTTTAAAACTTATGCAGGTGTCGAAAGACCCGTATATATATAGGCGGAAAGCATCGTTCTTTAGAAATACACAGGTACCAAAAATATCTTCCTAGGTTAATTAGGGTCTGAGTTATAGAGGTTTAAATTGAGTCACATTAAGGAATATATGTCACAAGAATATGACTATTTCCATCATTAGGCGGCTCAATGGCCTTAACTCTGTAATGATGCATTTCCCGACATATGGTCATATGAACGATTTTGCTTGTCTACCCATAAGGAATCCACCCCTGAAATTTTGCCGTACCTTTTTGTTACACCCTGTATATATGTGTGTGGTGCAACAGTAAGTTCCCAAGAATATAGATTAATTCATTTTTTATTTTAATCTACACAACAAATGCTTTTTATGAAAGCAAGGAGCCTGCGAGTTAAAGAACGTAAATAAAATTGAAGATCTGAATTGCAAAACATTCGAAGTCCACCGGAGTACTTTTTTTTGTTTTTAGAAGAAAAAACAGAAGATTATACTTGGAATGCTATTCTGTTTAGCTGGAATTTTATTGAATTTTTTTTAAAAATGTCTTGATTTGGACTTACGTATTATGCAAGTGAATAGCCCTGAAACATAGATGCTAACATAAAAAACAGAAAACGAAAAATAAGAAGAAAAAGAGTGCACTTTCGATGTTTTGCAATTCATTTCTTCAATTCAAACTTCAAATGAAACTGGGGTAACTCGCAGACAGTGACTGACTTAACACTTTGATAATAGCGGGTGTAATGGCTGATTTAAGAACACAATTGATATGGCCTGTGTAGCTAAGTAGACTCCCACCTTCCCCCTCAACATTGGATACGGAAATGGAAAACTTATTTAGAATTTGATTGTTGATTCCAGTATATTTCAAGCATCACTTCTCGGAATCTGGGCCTGTGATATGTTGATATATCGCCATCATCGATATCTATATTATCATATATCAACATTCGATAGCGCAGATATATGGACATGAATATATCATTCTAAATTTTCGATACCGATATTCGAGGAGTAAGGAGGCGAGGTATAAAGGTACCCTAAGACTTGCGATGGATGAAGAAATTAAACTTAATTTTTCCAAGATTGTTTTCTAATCATAATATCTTTATCAACAAACATTGCAATGTAAATACATCTACTTGCAAATTTGCAATATTATATGATGTAATTTCTTAGGCGCCAGAACTTTTTTGTTCCCAGAAAAAAGAAACAAAAAATCACGTGCAAAAGCAAGTACTTCGAACTTTGAACTAGAATTTACCATAAGAAAGATTTTTGTTTCTCTCTCTTGGAGATTTCCATCCCTTTTGGCCTTTGGGACTGCTAATTGACAAAAGGTGCACATATGATCGCTATATGCATTCATGCTCTGAGGCAGAGTCAGAGATTTAGAAAAGAAAACGGCTTTTTAATAATAATAATAATAATAATAATAATAATAATAATAATAATAATAATTATTATTATTATTATTATTATTATTATTATAACAATGGGGTTTACAACTAGGGTCCCGTCTCTTTATCTTGCATGGGAGGGCCGCAAGTCTGCTACGCCACTGGTGTCCCCTGTTCTGTGTTTGTCTCTTTTTCGTTTCGCGTAGATGTTTGTTTTTGTGCTGTTAGGCTTTTATATGAAACTTTTATATTATGTAACTTTTTCTTTTTATGAGTTTCTGTTTTTGGGGTGGGGTGGGGGGAAAGAGAGAAATGCTTCCTTCTGATATCTGCTTCTTACCATTCATCTTGTTGAACTGCTTAAGTAAGTCATTTCGTAACTTTTGATGTCATCCAACCCCGTCACAATAATAAAATTGTCATTCTTAACAATTTGTTTTATTCCCTTAATTGCAGTTTGTTACACTGATATATTTGTGACAAAATTGAGGTTTAGTCCAACGCCTTTCGAATTCGTAACCAACAGAACCGCCGAGCTTTTTGGGTTGCCTGCTATTGCAGGAAAAGGAGAATTGCAGGTGGTAATGCACTTTTGGAGTCGTGTATACATAAACTTGAGTTTCTGAAACTGCTAGAATGTACTCTGATGGTCTTGACCCTATATCATTCAAATCTTTGTTCTATAGTTATAACCTTTGCTATGAAATTCAGAATGAGTATGACAATGAGTTATGGAGTAGAAATTCTATTTCAAGATTGAACTTAATATTCACATTTTATTTGTGTAACATGAAATAATTAAAATTAACGAAATCTAGATAGATTATGAGAATATAACTTTAGTCAACTAATAATTATCTCCTCATCTAATATATTGTAAATGAGTTTTGCTCCATCAACCTACTAATCCACTGACCATGGTATTAGATCAGGAATACTCCTTAAATATATATTTTAGCAAAATTTGCCTTTGCAATGCAACGTAACGAAAATATTGGTAGTGGTGAGTCGGTGAAAAAATCGCGAGCTACTGATCGTGGAGGGTGATTTGATTGTCAACACGAAAATACCAGCTAGGCGTGAAATTTCTGAGGCCAAACTGATGTGATACTAAACGTTATGTAAACATATAATCTTGCTCGAAACCAACTGATATCGAATTGGAGAGAATTTTATGAGTTATCTTGGAATATTTACTAAGCTCTTGTTTTCTTTTCATTTTTTTAAGTTTTAGTGATCACAATATCACAGATTCATTTACGTTTGAAAGTTTCTGATACTGGTAAATGCTATATTTATAGTCAATAAATTTTCCTTACGAAATGGAACTTGTATTCGTTACAGAGGGAGTTATGAATAAGAAAGTTAAACACATGACGCTGTATTAAATTCAACAAGGTAAATAAGTATAAACGCTTTTGTATTCCTGGAATTTCACAAAATAGAATTGATTTTAAAGTAAACTAACTTCAACAGATGTATGTGACAAGAACAAAGCGGTTTCTGACAAATTTGAAGTAACTACTAGCAGGGGCGATCTGATCAGGTCGGCAGGTCGGCAATTGCCGAGGGTTCCGGAGCTCTGGGGCCCCCAGAAACAAAACGATACATTTTTGGTTGGTATTAAAAACGTTTACATACATTTAAATACTATTCCATCACATTCAAGCATAGGATATTTGAAAATTATTTCAAAGCCGTAGGGTTATACATAGTTCACACTTACTCATGTTTTCGAGAAGCATTAATATAAACTTACCTTGAAGTACCCACATTTGGATAACATTCTGAAAGAATGCAATTCTGGTGGACTGCTGAAATTTAGATCTAGAATATGAAACTTGTATAACTTACTAGGGAAGGTCGCGAGGTGTTACTCTGACTTCATATAGATACTGTGCTCAGTCGACTCGTTTTTACATATTGAACAATTACGCAAAAGTAGAAATCCTCGATCGGAAGTATATTCGAATTACGAGCGTTCGAAGTTTAAAATTGATCAGATTTAGCGAATAGTTTGAACTTACCACTTTTTGAAATAGACGCTTCATTTTTGGTACCGGAAGGTTTTCTTGGGTACCCAACACAGTGATGATGTAAAAACATACACAATGTGCCAAATAAGGGCACCGATTGGGGAGGAGGATGGGCAACGGCGTCTTACAACTTGCAAATTGACTCCTGATTAGCATACAGTATATATAAGCTAATAAAATGTATTTGCTACCTCTATTCGACTGTATTATCATTCAAATATCACTTACCTGTGTGGCCACCTTCAAACTGAACAATGACATTTGTCTCCGAGACGCTTTATTAGGTGTGCGAAATTCAATGAAGAACGACATGGTATTCATAATTAATCTTGTGTTAATCTATATTGTGATGTTCTTTCCCTCTGTAGATAGGAGTGAGAACAATATTTTCTTAAAAGGCTCTATCACCAATGTGTTGTTTTGCCCAGATCAGCTGTCCAACAAAACTTTTGCACCACTGAGGCGTACAACACAGTATCATATATAAAAAAAAGCCAGTTTATTGTTAAAGTGAAGTTAATTAACATAAATTATCAACCACAGGGTGGCACTGACAGTGAATACATGTCAGTTTACATTACCAGCATTTCATTTGTAGTCAAGCGAGGAATTGGTGCTTCAAGCTAATCGTGCTGCGCCAGAGCGGTCGGCTGCGGAACTATCCTGAAAGGTACTGCGAACCCTGCTATGCTTATGTATTGCAGAAGACAATGTTTCAATACACCATCGCTTGCCATGCTTTTTAAAAATTTTCAGTGAATTGAAATGCCGATTATGGGAAAATATTGGTCATACTCCAGGGAATTTTTGAAGATATTCAGCGAGAAAATACATTAAAAAAATAAAATAAAAAAGAAAATGATGAGCGGGAATGTGTGCTCGAAGCTGTGGAAAACGTGGCTTTTATTCTGGAGAAAACCGATTTTGCATACATTGTCGCTAGTCGATTTTTATTTTTTGGCCACATTTGGCCGAATATCACAAAATATTCCCTGAAGTTTGGTCACTATTTTTCAACAATCGCCATTAAAATCCGTTGACAAATTATTTAAAAAATTGCTAACGATGTCATATTGAAACCTGTCTTTCACAGAGGCTGACTGGTTTTGGAGTCTCGTTTAAGTTAGTTTCGCGGCCAAGCGCATCGGAGACAAATGCCATTGTCAATTTTCATTCACACAGGAAAATGCCATGTGAATAACAATATAGTCGAATATGGAGGCAAATACATTTTATCAGCCTATCAACCCACTGTGCCAAATAGAAGGCAAATTGCCAGTTATAAAACATTATCACCCTTCACCTTTTCGAAAAAAATCTGTTCAATTTTGAAATTTGAACGCTCGTAATTCGAACACACTTCCGATCGAGGATTTTTCCGTTTGCGTAATTGTTTCATATGTAAAAACGAGTCGGTTGAGCATAGTATCAATATGAAGTGAAAGTAACACCTCGCGACCATTCCTAGTTAGTGGTGCTCAGTAAAAAATAGCGACTGTGCAAGCGTTGGGATGCACCGGGGCCCCAGCTGAACCTAACGGGTGTTTCAGTGAAAAACCCGCGATTTTGATGTTCAACAACGTATTTTCTTGATGATCATAGTAAAAGAAATTTACATGGTATGATAAGTGAAAGACTAAAGTTTAATGTAACACATGTTCGAAGTGTTCACCCTGACGATTGGACACTTTTCTGACTCTGATGCGCATGCTATCAAAACCCTTACCAAGGGTGACGTGACTAACTGCTGCCATACACTGCTCAATGTGTGCTCTTAATTCATTTAAATATCATGGTTTAAGCTTGAATACCTCCTGCTTGAGGTAATCCAATATAAAATCACAAGGGTTAATGTCTGGGCTGCATGGAGGCCATATAAGCCTGTTCCAAGAAACACGGATAGCGATTAGAGATCACATGATTGCGGAATTTTGTGTGATGGAAATTAAGGACAGGTTCTGTTGTACGCGGTTTAGCTCCAACCTGCTGGTATCATTGCCGAGGAAGTGGACACCTTTTACGACGAAGACTAGGATAGAAGTAGCGCTCAAGCATTTCCAAATAATTTTCTGATGTGACATAGCCATCAAAGAAGAAAGGTCCAATTATGCCACGTTTTGTTACAGCACACCAAACAGAAACCTTTTCCGGATGCAGAGGTGAGTCTACCACTTCATGCGGATTTTCTGTTGTTCAAAATCTTACATTTTGTATGTTTATTTCATCTGACCGACAAAAGTAAGCTTCGTCTGTACACCACAAGTTTTCAATAATGTCTGGGTCATCAGCAATTAATGCACTGAACTGATTTGCAAAATGCAGATGCCTTCTTTTTGCAATGTCTGTTAATTTTTGAAGCACATTCATTTTGTAGGGGAACATTTGCAGATCTTTCCGCAGAATACGACAACATGATATTAAGGATATTGCATTTTCTGCTGACAAACGTTGCAGAGAATTTTTTAGTCAGGCTATTCACAATAGATGCTCGCACTACTGCAATACGCTGTTCTGTATGCACAGTTAATCTGGATCCCCCTCTCTTCGAAATCTTGTAACATTACGTCTTATTCAACTGATCAACATAACGCCATATGGACTTGGTGGATGGTGCCCATGCACAATGATTCTTCAGTCGGAACCGTCGTTGGAAACCAACAAGAGAGCGTGATTCAATGAACCAAGGCACCAATGAGATCTTCTGCTGCAACGTAAGTCTACGGTCCGCCATTATTATACTGGACTATGGAACCCTAAAAAAACATTGAAAAACATTATAATTTATCTTTTCTCATTGTGTATTTACTTATATATATTACTATACTATTATTCAAACAAATTTTGTACCCACTGGAAATCACGGCTTTTTGAGTGAAACACCCTGTATGTATTACTCCGTACTGAATATTTATTTTGTTATTCGTTTCTTATACGCGAGAAAGAATTATTGTAAAATTTTAAATTACTAGCAATTTTGATACCACTTTTTTTCTGTTTTGGGAGGTCCCCTTTCAAATGTCAAAATACAAGTAACATTGGAAATTAAATATTTTCGCTGATTAGTATTGTGTTGAACTGAATGGTTAACGCGCGTGCCTACAGTACGTATGGCCCCGGGCTCGATTTCCAGTAGGGAATTTAAAAAAAATCTGTATTGACCCAGCATCATGAGATCAATTTGGAAACTACCTGAATAAGAGGTAACGGACTCTGGTTCTGAAGCCTACATTAAGGACTTTGAATATCATTGCGCTGATCATGCATCTCTGTGTTTGAAGTAAATCCATAGGCAGACCATAGCCTTTCGGGGTCGTTGTGATATGGAGTTTAGCTTAGTCATATGGTTGGTGTTAGTGTAGATATGTCTGCATCACCCAGTTTGATTAAACGTGTGAAACTTGCATGTAATCAGCAGTTTATTGAGCATACAGAAACATTATCGGAAATCAACATTAGTTCTGACTCTAAACTCGAACGGAAAATCCTACCAGGAAGCTCCTAATGCTTAACAACTTGGATTCTTCATCCCAAGGAAAATGGCCCAATTTAAATAAAACAAACTTTCTTGGAGGAGCATCCAATTACCTGTAAAACTAGTGATGGAGAAGAAATGAGATTGCCGTTTGGTCCGTCTATACTACTTCACCGAACATTACCAAGTGGTGAAAAAATTCATAGGAAGTGGTTATCTTATTCTATTCAGTTGAACAAAGTTTATTGTGCCTGTTGCATGGCTTCGGAGGTACGGACCACAGAAATTCTACATTTATTACAGGACATGGCGTTTCTGTTACACATCTTTACAAATTGGTAGAGATTAAGGGAAACAGAAAATACCATCAACTTGTGGCGACGGCAGCTTTCCAAAGCCAAAGCAGATATGATATTTCAACATTATTAGCTTCCAATCAGACAAAATAGAGAGAAGGAGAAATCCTGACCAGAAGATTGATTATACAGCGTTTAGTCGACATAGTATTATTTATAGGAAGCCAAGGAATTGCTTACAGAGGGAAAATGTCAGAAGGGGCGGATTCATTAGATTCTGTCCAAAGCCATATGAACTTTCTTGAATTGGTCATGTTAGTTGCAAATCATGATATGATTTTGCAAAGTCATGTTACAAAATGTATTGAAGACAGCAAAACGCATAGATTGAAAATAAAGAAAAAAGGATAAGGAGAAGGAAGTCGACAAAAGGACAAACTGGACGAGGCTTTCTCTTGACTTTTTTTGTGAAAAAGTGCATCAAATTCATCAAGATAATTGTTAAATTTGTGTGAAATATTATTTTGAAAGACCTTCAAGACAGCGTTGTTTATAGCTTGATGGTGGATAGCACGCAAGATAGCTGTTATGGCCTAGTTTGCAATCTGTGTCCGCTATATAGTCCAAGGGAAGATATATGAAAGACTTAAATTTAACAGTCGGTGATGATTCAAGTGGACTTGTTTTGTACGAATGTATAAAGTCACAGCTAGCTGAATGTTGTATTAAAATTTTGAATATTATTGCGTGTTCTTTTGATGGGGCAAGCAACATGAGCGGCTGTTACAACACTCTTCAAGTGCATTTCAAAAGGGAGAATCCAGATTTAATTTCGGCACGTACTAAATTTGATTGTAGCTGATTCTACAGTAAACTTGTTGCAAGCAGAAAATTTATTGGGTTTAGTAGAGACATCGGCTGTTTTCTTAAGCTGAAGAGAATGGCTATCTGGGAGAAAGAGACTAAAAAGAAACACAGTGCCAGCGCCAAACTATGCAGACTCCGAAACATTAGTGGCACAAGATGGTGGAGTAAGCATACGGCACTTTCATCAATTGACGAATAGTTTTTGATAAGTGATAACCAGTCGGGAAAGTTGGCCCATTTGTTGAATGTTTTAAATGAAATATCGAGTGGAAACTTCGATTGCAAATCAAAGTTGGAAGTTAGAAATATGATAAATCAGTGGTCCAAATTCGAAAATGTTCTCATGTCTTGTCATGCTCAATATTTTTCTGATCACATCTCCAATATCAAAATACTTACAGAGTAAAGAAATTGATTACTGTACAGCTTAGAGTCTGGTGCAAACTTTGTTAGAACAAATCACTGCTGAAAGGAGTTGAGAGCACTTTGAATGTTTGCTTGACAAATTAAAAAAAGTATGCAATTGCCAATATATAGGTGGTTAAATAAACCACCTGACGTGCTGGAAAGTCACTTTACGAACATACTATTCATGTTGTTTTATATAGAGTTGCTAAACAGTTACTTTTACAAAAACATTTTCTTGCGTATTAAACGAATATGACCTTTCTGAGAGATAATAAAGTGAGGCATACATTATTAATAAGTGGTTACGGAATAGTCGGAGACGAAGAGGAACAACAGATGGCAGCATTTTCTCATGTAAATACCATTAAATTCATACATTCTCAAAATTATTGAGTAATCTTGATATTATATTTCCAACATTACAAAAACATATGTTGTTCGTTACTGGATGTACATCTCAAATATACCGCGTAAAATGTTGCTTATAGCAAATAAATAAACAAATCAAAAACTAAAACAAATTCGCAATATATCAGTAACTTGATATTTATGATATTCTTGGAAGGAATGTACAAGCTTGGAATTACAGTATAGGAGTTTATTTGATACATAGGATTTTGAGATGGCAGAGGTATCTTAGGTAAATCTTGATTTTTTTTAGTAAAGGAAAGGTTTCATTAACCACTGAAGAATAATACAGTTATTAATATTAGAATCTCCTTAGTTTACGTTCACCGGTTTGCTAGTGTGTTACTAGCAACACATGGTATGTAATATATAATAGAAAGATCACCATATAGCGCTGTTCGTACTGAACCCCCATGAATGTTCTATGTCTTAAACCTACTTTACATGAGTTGACTATTGACTGTTCTTTACTTATTGTTATTTTACTATTACCTATTTGAATCACAAGTGTAACAACACACATTTGTCTTTGGCTTCGCATGGTTAATTTCACGGTAACATTTCACATATAACCCAACATAAAATGTTCAAGAATACTCATTCGTTCCTTAAATGCTTGGGAGAGAAGAACATGCATCAGGTATTATTAAATTCCGTAATTGTAAAGTGCATTCAGAAAGTATTTTATTTCTTCCTTCATAATAGTTTGTATAAAAACGTTGCAGAGTAAACAATGCTTCGTACATCTTCTGTGGATTTCCTCCCAACTTTCAACAAAAATATGATAATCTTTTTTCTGTGAAAAGCAGAAAAAAATACTTCCAACTCCATCGAGAAAAGCACGCGTTAGCACAGATTTCCTATTTCCTCTTCTTCCATAGAGGTGGGCAACAGTGGTCTTCATTCACAGTAAAAATGTAATTATATTGTACATATGAACAGACGTTTAAATGGTTGTTCTGTGGGGCAGCAGGCAGGCGCCTCGTAGTATTTTTCTTCGTATTAATTGGGAATACTCTTGATGCTGTGACTGCATTATACTACCGTTATTGTGTTTATTTTACCCGGTTAACGTAGTTTCTAATGTATATTTTTTAAAAACTTTCCACCTTAGATCTGTTTTCTCGTTCCATTATACGTAATAGTGTAATGGGATATATATAGTGTAATGGGATGAAAAAGCAGAAAAAAGATTTAAAGATAGAGTTGAGAAATTACGGTATATACATGATAAATCCTATCTTCCTGGTTACTTGAACGCCCTCTTTTATTTTAAGATTCATTATTCAATGAAAAATGAAGTTCAATTTTCAATGGAGTAGTATTATAATGGAAATTATGTTGCTTTCTTTGTGTGGGAATCTTTCTTCATAGTATAATGATGAAAGAAAAGCCGATAATGGATATCCGCATACAATTTCTCTTGTGTATGAAAATAAACTGTTAAAAAATAAGAGAGAATTAAGTATATATATTTATCTCTCTACTTCCAGAAAAAAAATATTTACAAAGTTTACTGTTCTGAAAGAAGAAAAGATGGAACAAATATATAATTTTATAACTTAGATTTTGTTGTAATTATAAATTCGAGTTTGAGTTTATTTATATTTGTTTGTACTGTAAATAAGGTTTGAATGAACATGCTGCAAATCATATGTTACCCTTTTGAACTATTATTTAATTTTTTGTAGTTGATACAGCTGTATTTCTTTTTTAAACAGACGTATTGTTCGTCATGGCGTTTGTTTATATACATACAAGCAGTTCGTTAACCATGATGATTTGTCATATAAGTGAAAATATTTATTTAGTATTGAAATTGAAATGTATCTGAATTCCTGCATCATTATGTTCCATAATTTCACACAATCTTTCCTATTTCTCTTTCAAGAGGAAAGCGGTTCAGTGATAAAACATTCGTAGTGAAATAAAACTGGGAATTTATCAAATGCCTGTCTATTGATAACCTATTTGATTTTGGATTTAGATAGCGCTGAAAAATAAATGAATATCTATGATATTTTTTCTTTAATTTATTCTTTGTAAGTAAGAAACATAAATCTCCGGGTATAGACAAAATTCCGGCTGAGTTAATTTTATCTGGAGGCGAAAAATTGTGGAACAAGATACACAAACTCATTCTTCTTATCTGGAACAAGGATTGCTACAAGAGTGGGAAGAATCAATCATTGTTCCAATTCACAAGAAAGGCCACAAAACTGACTGTAATAATTATCGAGGAATTTCTCTTCTGTCAACGTCCTATAAAATCCTTTCAAACATTCTATTAGCAAGACTATGCAGATGAAATTATTGAAGATTATCAGTGCGGATTTAGACGAAATTGATCAACTATCTACCAAATATTTACCATTCAACAAATATTCGAATAGATGTGGGAACACATTACCCCATACTTCAACTATTAACTGAGTTTAGAAAGGCTTATGACTCGGTTGGGAGAGAAACATTGTACAACATTTTTAGAGAATTTGGAATACCGAAAAAACTGGTTAGATTAATTAAGATATGTTTGAATGAATCCCAAAGTAAAGTCCAGGTAGGAACATTTTTTTCCACGAGCTTTCATGTCGAGAATTTCCTGAAGCAAGGAGATACATTGTCTTCATTATTATTAAACTTTGTTCTCGAATACGCAATAAGGAAAATCAAAGATAGCAACCAGGGCCTGGAGTTGAATGGTATTCACCAGATTATGGCGTATGGTGATGATGTAAATAGGGGAGGAAAGAGATGCAGAGATCTTATTAAACGCTTGCACGGATATGGGTTTAGAAGTAAATGCAGAAAAGACTAAATACATGAAAGTTCGTCGGGATCGTAATACGGCAAATTATGGATGAGTTAAAATAGCAAATAATACTTTTGGTAAATGGATACTTTCAAATATTTAGGATCAATATTAACAGAAGAAAACCATATTTATGAAGAAATTGCTAAAAGCAGGGAACTCGTATTATTATTCAGTTCAAAATCTCTTGTCGTCGCGAATTCTGTCGAGGAATTTGCAGCTCAAAATATATAAAACGATAATCATGACTGTTCTTCTGTATGGCTGCGAAACATGGTCGCATACTCTAAGGGAAGAAAGTAGACTGAGAATATTTGAGAACACGATGCTGAAACGAATACTCGGTCCCAAGAGGAACGGGAATTGGGAATTGCGGAAAATTCATAACAAGGAAGTATATAATTTATACGGTTTACCAAACATTGTTAGGGTCATCAAATCTAGGAGGCTCATGTAGCCAGAATGGAAGAAAGTAATGACACTTTTAAAGTCTTAACTGGAAGAAGAATCGGAAAATGACCATTAGGGAGACCTAGGCGCACATGGAAGGACAATATTAAGATAGATTTTGCAAAAATAGGAATGAAAAGTAGAAACTGGATCCAGTTGGCTAAGGACAGAAGTCAGTGGAGAACTTTCGTGAACGTGTCATTGAACGTCCGGGTTCCATAGGCCATAGAGAGAGAGAGAGGGAGAGAGATTCTTTGTAACTTGAATTCCTGGAATACCAAACAATTAAATAATATGGTGCAAATTATTGTTACTGAGAAAAAAAAAGAAAACTCTACTTGCAAAGTTGTTTTTATTGTGTTATAATAAAACATTTGTAAAAGTTTGGTAGATTTCCTAAATTCATCATATATCCAGTTGTAAGATCATTATATACATTGGAATATATATATCAGTCAGACTCTGTGCAACTTGTATTGGAGATACGTGTTAATCATTCTCCTAAACAAGAACTTGTTTGTTTAATCAACGCTAAAACAAATTGTAAAATGTGTTGTATGAAATGAGATATTTCACCATCCAATATTGTATCGATCTTTTCTTGTCTGTGTGTTTGTGGTACACTCTGTCTTGAAAAATGCGTAATCGTATTTCATTTCTATTATCAATTGGTTGTTTATGCTTTCACATAATACTATATTTAGTGGAATATCTTACTCTTAGTAAAAAAAATAGAGTGTGTTCGCTATTATTTTGATTTGTAAAACGAGACAACTGAACAGAGACATCCAAGTTACATGAAGTGAATACCCAAGTGGCGATTCGATATAACACCTTCAAGTACACGCATTAAAACTGTTATGCCATTTGGCATAAACATGCCATTTGGCACCACCCTGTCTGAGAACCGAAGAAAGCCTAGGTAATAATTGAAAATGACAGTTTCAACACAATAAGATAGATAAAATTTTTTTAAAAAAAGTCCGCTTTTTAAAAATGAAAATCCAGGCATTTCTGGAAGAAAGTCTATCACTCGATAATGTTGATAGGCTAACTGGAGCTCGTGCTTGTCTAATACTAGTTAAAATACACCGTGTAGAGAAAGCATTTCGTTCCGTACTGTTCCAAGAGGGCATTTCCAGTTGTAAGCCTTCGCGTATTGGTAAGGAACAGATTGATCCGGCTAGTTTTGGTTAATTGTCTCTCTAATGCTGAAACCTTGCTAGACCTGAAAAAGAAAAAAGAAAACAAGATATAAAATAAACAAACAGGATCCGTGGTATTATACTTGAAATTATGACTCCCTCCTATACAACTGAGAATCATATGCTGTGTCGTTTTGAGCATTTTCCCTTTTTCAGGAAAAAGTACATGGGAACCTGGAAGCATTTCCATGTGCATGGGTAAAACTATCATCCCGTACAATCAAGCTTTCTTCATGTGTGTCACTACAAATACACTAGTTCGTGAAATTCTATAGCATAATACCAGTTATTTTACGGTATAGAAGGAGTTTGTTTCGTATGTCTGATAATTTCGGCAAATGATACGCGTAGTTGAAGGTGTAATAAATGTAGATATCTATCAGATATATGCATGTAAGTATCTCTTAAAATAGAGCTATGAACCAATTACAGTTGTAATTTTCATAATGTGTGAATTGGCAAAACTACTTGAAATTGATCAGAAAGAAGCTGTCTGCTGAGCAGGTTCACAAGAAATCCTCACTGCTATAGCACCCGTTTTTGCCATGCAGTTTGGCGTGGCATGGACCCCACAAAACACCTGAAGCATTGAGGAGCAGTATTGAGGCAGGATAGCTTCACTACGCCCCTTAATCCACGAAGATTGGTCGCAGCAGGGTTCAGAATACGTAATCTCTCACCACAGTATCTCAGACTGCTCAATGGATTTGAGATTGGGGCTTCTCGGGAACCAGGGAAACATCTTCACATCCAAGGATTGTCCACCAAACAGTCTGCCATAATTCAGGAGTGATAGGCTATACCATTATCTTGTAGGTACAGGTCGCATGCAGTGTGCTGAATGCGGACAAAGAGAAAACATAATCTTTCAGGTTCCTGTAATTTTCACTGATGAAGGAAGCTGCAAAAAGTACGGCTGGTCCCACTTCAACTCAGTTCCTATATGAGGTTACCACACTATCGGTCTTAACTGTATCTTGATGGCCAAAAGATCTCTTGCTTCATGTAGTAGACGACACACCTGTATCCGGCCAACGTCATGTACCAACTGGTACCTTGACTCATCTGCCCAGGTAACCTTTTTCATGTTCCGAGCGAGCGTACAATGGCAACCTTCCTTTGTCCATGTCAGTCGTTATTCCTTGTGACGGGTGTTGAGTAGAGGTACTCTTGTAGCACGATTACCTATGTACCTCATGTCGAGTAGGTGGTTCTGGAAGGTATAGTTGCTCACACGCAAGTTATCACTAGGGAATTGACAAGTGATCTGCTGCTATCAACGCGTAGTCGTACACCACGAAAGTTAACTCTGGTGGAGATGGTTTTGTTCGAATGCAGGTACTCACAGACACAAATACGATGGTCATAGGAAAGCCATATGGACTTCAGATATGGAGTGGCTCATACACCTGGCCGTGACCAATTCCGCTGAAGTCTCGTGTTTAACTCATCCTGTAGTGAACTGTCTGACATGCTCGCTGTTACATACCATTCGCTCTTATTACATTCACTTGGCCGAGTACAGTGCCATTTCATCAGAACTGGAGCTGTCTCTAATTCAATTGTTCTTGAATGTACAATCTGCTCTGTAATTTATATTCGAAAGAGATCCATAAGAGTTTCCTGTCTAAATTTTTAATTAAACTCTACTCGAATCTACCTACTTCTACCCACCTATATGGACTGTATCAAGGAAGCGCAATACGTAGTATAGGATATCAATTGTACTTTCTTGTCGGCTATGTTAATAACATTAAAACAATAATTCTGAATATTGATTTATATCATTCAACATAATTTCCCTACACCATGGAACTGGGAGCCATTATGGCTTAGTAGACGTAAAGAGTCAAATTCGATTCTAGTCCATATGATATTGTGTTATGAAAAACATAGTGCCAGTGTTGTTTCATGATCATTCACTTTTATTGAGTCACATATTGTGTGATCAATGCACAAGTGTATACCTATATTTCGGCCACTATGTAAATGTTGTTAAAGCCTCTTACGCATCAGTTAAATTACTTTTATTAATCTCTTTTATCCTTTGCTATAGACCTGAATAAAAAACGATATTGACCCTAGGAACACAAAGGTATTTTTGGGTTACATGGAACAACAAAGGGGGGCCTCTGTGGCCCACAGCATAAAGGCATTATTTCTCACGGAAAATAATTTACCTTGTCTGATATGAACTTGGGATGTGAAAGACATCATATATTTTTATTCTTTATTATTAATTTGTTTCTAAGTACAGTGTTGCCAAATGTATGTGTGTAATCGTTTAAGTTACCGTTTTTTATTTATGTCAGTAACTATGACCTATTTATTTTATTTGTTTGTGTATAAAAACTGTCAAACAGATCAATAGTGACTTAGTAAATTGTAGTATTTGTACAAAGTCGGCTTCTAAAATCATTTTGGTTGTAGGGCAGTAAAGTGGGTTAAAATGGGGAAGAGTGGAATATACTCCCGTATTACAATGAATTCAGGATTAATCTTGTATAATTCCATCCCGGTTATCCTTGGGATGGCGAAATTCTTTCAAATTTTGTTTCCGTGAAAAGATAGACAGTGTGAGGGACATTCATTAGACACTATACGGGATTGCACCAGAGAAGCAGTGTTGCCAACTCAACATAAGTTGCAATTTTTATAGTAGGTCAAGTTTTTGCACCTATGGAATAAACATGTAAAATGTAAGCAAACAAGCTTCGACCTATCTGTCAGTTTTGTAAAGTAACACCACTACAACATCATGCACATTACAGGGTATTCATTGCAGGGAACCTACCACTGATTCCATTTGTTCCATTTGCTTTATGAAATAAAATGTTCAAAACACTGTCTTTTGCATCCAAATCTGAGAGTCATTTTCACCTTGCTATATTCGAGCTCACTACCTTCTATGTCAGATTCATTTAAAAGTTCTTTAAGATCTTTCTCAATTGAACTTTGGCGAAGAGCACGATTTGGTATTGTTCCAATCCTGCTGCAGATTCACACATACAGTCACAGTCACAGAATAACGAACTGAAAATTTTCTATGAAATATGCGTCTTCAGTCAGTGTTACAGGCTGCTGCTTGTAGATTCTATGATTAAAAATACTTGATAACACCATAGGTGCAGCAGCATAGTTCTTTCCAAACACTATTGAAACTTGATGCTCTCTCTATTTATACATACCTACATACATATATATATATATATATATATATATATATATATATATATATATATATATATATATATATATATATATATATATATATATATATATATATTTGTGTGGTTTGGAAAAGTCAAGATTGCTAATATAACTCCAACTGACCAAAGCACTGGATATATTTTAAGATTTTATATTTGTGTTACAGTTTCGGCTATGTAACACGAATATATAATCTTAAAATATATACATTGCTTTGGTCAGTAGGAGTTTTATTAGCTCTAAAGCCCACAGCACTTTCTTTATTAGTAAATAGAGAAAACAAAACACTAAAAACTAAGCAAGTACGTTTTATGATGAATGGAGTCAAGTTTGACAATATCAATTTTTTAAGATTTTTTATGCAATTAGAAATGTTACAAAATGTAACAAAATTAATTTGTGGGCCTCCGAGCCCCCCTTTTTTTGGTGTTCCTAGGGTTGATTATCTTGTTATCATTCTTCTTCAATTAGCATATACCAGTACAGGACTTAAACATGAAGTATTAAAGGTAACGGGAATTTCATTACATTTAAGACCATTTGTAATAACTAGTATTTTAATTATTTATCAGCCATTTTAAACCTATTTATATTTATTTGCAGGTAAGAATCAAGCAGAGTACCTCTTTTCAAGAACATGTATGCCGAAGTGAAGGTAAGTGCATGAATCTTTCAATATTAAGTAGTGGGGTGTATTGTGTAATCCCGTGTGCATTTCTTGTTAAAATTTAACTAACACTTGATTTTTATTCTTTCGGTGATGCTTTAAAAGTCTGACACGTTTTCCATTTTTTCGTTCATCTGAATCCAATATGGCGGCTATCAAAGATGGCCGCCTTCGAAAATGCACAGCGTTGTCTTTAAAAGCTTATATCTCGCAAACTAATTGACCAATCTTCGTGCAACCAACATTAAACGATGTAGAAAATGATGAATTTTAAAAATTGACAAGAATTATTAGTTATCAATGCAATTAATAACGTGAGAAATAATTTTACTTCAAATTTTGCACATTTTATGATGTGTTTTCTTTATATTTTTTTAAATAACAAGTAAACGGCAAATAAATGAGAACAACGTTGTGTACCTTTTAGAAGAGTAATAAATTGTCTTCAGAAAGATGAAGGGACCAGTTGATCTCCCTTGTGGCTCGAATGTAGCGCAGCATAGCTTCAAATTGTTTCATATAGTTCCTTACAAACTTAGCCATATCACTCAATTGTCCATCTTCCTCTTCCAGAATGCTTCCAAATTTTTCCTCCTGAATAGTGCACATAACATTATGTTCTTCTCTAATTTCCTGTGCGCATGTTGGATCAGAAGATAACGCAGTAATAAGCTGGTCCAAGGCTGGATATATTTCTGTCTTCTTGTCTGGATATTTTTGACATATGGAATCCAGATATAGGAAATAGAGAGCGAGCATCATAGACGCGTGTGATTCTATTCCTCTGCATAAATGTTTTCCCTGAATAATTTGACGGACGGTACTGCGGCTGTAAATTCCAGCAGCAACCCAACAGTCATCAAGCCCAGTACCTTCAATATAGGATCCTAGAGAACGCAAGCATGCCAAGACAGTGTGGTGTTCACCCAAACGCAGTACGAGTTTTCCTCTCATATCCTCGCGGGCCATGAGTTTCTGTGCTTTCTCGTACAAAGGCATATCAACGGTTACAACGCATGGCGAATTGAAGCTCATAACTAAATCATAGATGCGTCGGGGCGCATTCATCAGGGCTATAAATAGTGCTGAATATTCTGTGGGTGGAATTCTTAAAATGGGTGCAATAACGGAAACGTTGGTTTTGTTAACTGGTTCGGACAGAAAAGCGTTATACAATGTCCAAGGAATCATGAACTTCGAAACAGGTTTTGACCCACTACGTTCATTTTCTTCTTGTGAATCACATGTGCTTGAATTTGCTATGCATGCACATGATGACATAATCCACACAATGTCCTTGTCATTGCACATCTGTAGTTCGTCACTTGACTTAGAAATACAATAATCTTTGTGAGTCTGTGGCTGAGGAACTGGAGCTGAAAACTGACGAATACACACACTTGGAACAAGTTTTTCGTGACTGATCTTACCTTCAGGATTGAAGCACAACTTCTGAACCATCGTTACTTCATTGGAATACTGCTTTTGATACATTACGGTGCAAGTTCCGTGTAAAGTGTCTTTTCCTGTGGTTGTATCTTCATTAAAGTCGATGTTATCAATAGCAAACTACACTGGTTTCTCTTTAACTGTGAATGGACGTATATGAACATTATCATACTGTCTCACTTCTGTCTGCATTGCATGGGCAAATCTAACTTCAATGCCGTCTATTTTCTTATAATTAACTCCAATTCCATAGTTCTCGAATGCATTTACAAGCTGCTTTCTTTTTGTTTTATGATGAATCAGTAGCGGAAGCCCAATGGTTAATGGTGTATCAGTTTGTCGGAAATTACTATAGTCATGTTTTGGTTGATAGTTAATTTGACTGTCAAATCTACAGCTAGCGACAGCCAATTAGCATAAGTTGTTCACGGCTTTATTAACTTCATCAACTCGTTGTGTTGACTGCATCTTTGACTTACAGCCTTGTATCAGCCAACGCATGAACTGTTGGAGGATTGGCGGAGAGCTATACCCATCAAAAGATCCATCAAATTTCCAGTGTTCACTGGCAAGGATTTCGTCACGAATTATTTGTGATGCTTTGAGTACTGCAGTTGCGTCAGCATGAGAAATGTTTTCGAAGCTATGAACGGCCTTTCCAATCGTCTTGGAGGTACAGAGATTCTCAGGAGCGTTCATTTGTGGTGGACGGACAAAGTTCACATTTGGTAACTTCTGTATTTGTGATTTCAGATAACGCTTATAGCTGCCATCAACTATCTTTCCACTTTTCTCAGAGAGAAGATTAAGATAAGTTGTATTGACATCCCGCGTACTTATTATAGCATCTTTATCCCGATAAAATTGTGCATTGCAAGATATTTAGTAATTCGATGTCAGCCAAAACGTCTGCCGAAGATGTTAACAATCCAGTTTCATGTGGTTCTGATAAAGATTTTCTTCTTTCAGCATATACCAAGCATTTTAAATGGTATTTCATGTCATATGCAATTGCGTCACCGGGTTCGTTCAACAAGGCGAGAAGGCGGCTCTTCAATTCATCAGAACTATTTTCAACAACGTTCTTAATTTTTTGCCCCATGGACAACGTCTGCACTAAATGAAGTTCACCCCCAACGTCTTGACAAAATATGCAACCGTAGGCACTATGGATCCATATTTTAAAGCCTCCTCATACCTCCGCTTCGATTTATCATAGTGTCCTTTGTGAACTAAACTAGAGTAGCAGACTTTGTGGAATAATGCTGCCTTTTCCTGCAGATGCTCAGGAGAGAACGGTTTAAGAAGAGATGCGACCGCTGAATACTGAAGACCACCAAATTTGCTTCTGTCCACTGCAATTGTTATTAGCTTTTCTAGTGATTCAAGAGATGGATTTCGAGTTACGTCTCTTCTTTTCTGATCCTGGTACACGACACAGAGGTTATAATTAAGTCCTTTCGGATTTGGTGATTCCATCTTGTAAGTTAATTACGCAGTTTCATTTCTGAAAATACAAGAAAGAATTGAGGAAACACTTGAAACGAAGAGTAAGTCACAAGAGGATTAAGGTAACGTAAAGCAAGTGATAAGATACAATACTAACGTTGCAATTGAAATTCGGCAAGTAGCCGCACAGTTTCCCCTGCTAACTATGAGTAGTTTCACTTTCCGCCAACTTATATACTTTGTCTGAGTATTAGAAAGTTCTAGAAACTTCCATTCAATTTTAATGGAACTATCTAAAACCCCATTGAATTCTAATGGAAAGTTGTAGAATGTTCGAGAAAGTTCTAGAACATTCTATAATTTTCAAGAAAGTTCTAAAATGTTCTCGAATTTTCGGGTAAGTTCTAGAAAGTTCTGTAATGCTAGAAAAAGTACAGAAAGTTCTAGAACATTTTAATAAAATGCCATGAAAGACTCTAGAGCCTCCTAGAACTTTCCATTAAAATTTTATGGCTATTTCTGGAACTTTCTAGAAGTTTTGCATAAATGGTGATATTGAGGTGCGCTAATAGGGTTGTCTGTCAGGGTATAGCATGCGATATATCAAACTACTTGTCTTGGAGAGTAGATCACAGATTCGTGGTTAGTTTTTCTATAGGTCTCGGTCTCCCTCTGCTCATGTGGAAAAATCAAAAATATAAAAAATGAAATCTATAAGTATTACGTCCCACGGTTATGCCGGTTAGGCTAAAGGAGACGGTGATGATGAGTGCTGAATGAAATGGTGGAATGAAGAGAGTGGGAGGAAACGGGAGAACCCCGAGAAAACCCACACACACGGTGTTTGTCCACCACAAAGTTCACTTGGTGGGGGCTGGGATCGAACCCGGGACCCCAAGCACCAGAGGTGAACGCTCTACCACTGAGCCACCGCGGCCCTCTGGAAAAATCAAGCAAAAAAAGAAAATATTAATTTGTTATAATTTCGTTGTTTCTTAACCAAAATGAATGATATACATGCAAATTTAAAGACAATTTATTACTCTTTTAAAAGGTACACAACGTTGTTCTCAATTATTTGCCGTTTACTTGTTATTTTTAAAAAATATAAAGAAAACACATAATAAAATGTGCAAAATTTGAAATAAAATTATTTATCACGTTATTAATTGCATTGACAAATAATAATTCTTGTCAAGTTTTAAAACTTAATTATTTTGCTGCATGAAGATTGGTCAATTAGTTTGGGAGAAATAGGCTTTTAAAGGCAGTGCTGTGCATTCGCGAAGGTGGCCATCTTTGATAGCCACCATATTGGATTCGGATGTACGAAAACATGGCAACCGTGTCAGAATTTTAAAGCATCACCGAAAGAACAAAAATCAAGTGTTAGTTCAATTTTAACAAGAAATGCACACGGATGTGTAATTTCAGACATAGCGCACCCCACTATTGTGTCGATTCTTCTTTATTTATGTAGGCACTCTTTCATTTACACAATTTAATTGTTTTAAGAGAACAACCTTATAATTTGTTTGTCCTGCAATGTCTTCTAATTTTAACCTGTTTCACAATTTTGCGAGTTGACTATTGTATATTTGATTTTCCCGGTTTTGCTTCATATTCTTATTATTAATTATTTTCGTAAGAAAATAGTCTCTTTCCTGTTCGATTTGCCTGTCCGCCACATTATTTGTAAAAGCTTCTACCAAGAGAATGAAATAAGCTATCGTTGAAGGTAATTCGGATTTCAAATCTAATATATTTCAAGGGTAACGATCCTTGCCACATTAATGCGACAGCAAATCTTAAAATGAAACTTACTATGAAAGGGAAATAAAGAAAAATCCAAGAGCTTTCAGAATATGTCCAAACTTGCTCTTCCAATGAAACATTTTAACCAGAAAAGTGTTTGGACCAGTTAAGATACTTTCCAAGAATGTTTTTTTAATGACTGACAAGTTTTGGATAAATTATACATTGTAATTTTGCCAAGAAACGCACTATTAGTTTTGAATAATACTTCTCACCCAAACGAAGAAATTGAAGACAGAGAAATAAAGGCTATGTTTCTACCTCCAAATGTTACGGGAGTCTGGCAGCCCATGGATCAAGGGGTTTTAGAGACTTTAACCGTGACGATAACACTCTATGCTTTTCTGACGTGTTGTGTCAATCAATTCCTTCCAGAAGCAAGTGGTGGGAAAGGGAGTTTCCCCTCTACTGTTTTTTCTTGCCTGTTCAATGTGGTTGTAGACTCCATCCGTGTGGCTTGGCTGTCTTTAATAAGCGGTCAGTTATCTTGTTTTCTAAATCTAAACTATTAAATTGATTTTGCTCTTATATATATATAATATTGCTCAACATACGAAAACAAAAGAATATATTCACATTAAAAACTACATACGTGTGACAGTTTCGCCAACTAACATTTTGGCTTCATCAGGTTCAAAAAATGTTTTAAAAAATAAATAGACGCCAAAAAGCGCGATAAAAACTACAATATAATTACATAACACATCAATAATAGTCTTCATTTTTAAGTCGGAGCAAACTTCTAATATTATAAAAACAACTAAGAACGTTCTACCGTTTTTTGTGGGGTCTGTGTTCAGTTGCCCCTCACACCGTGAATTGAAAGCGAATGGGCATAATTCGAAGGTCAGTTGTTGGTGCGGGTATATCCAACAGACTATTTGGTTGTAGCAGTTCAGTTACACCGTGCATTTACGTAAGGACAGAGTAAACATGGGACCGGCACAGAGCGTCAGAAAGGGCGTGTGTGCTGTACGAATTCAAACCGGATCAAATGCCGCTGCAGCGGGACGGAAGATATTCCAGACCTTTGATGAGATTGTCGTAACTACGCGGACAGTGCAGCGGTGGTTTAACGAATTTGGGGACGGTGGCGAAACACTCGAAGAAACACAACGTGCCGGAAGACCAATACATGTACAAAATGAGGACATTCGGGAAGCAATTGAGGCGAACAGCGGCCAGACATGTGAGGAACTGAGTCTACAATCCAGTGTGAGTGGAGAAACTATTCGGCAGCATTTCTACCAACTTGGGAAGCACTATAAGTTGGGTCGATGGGTCCTATATGATTTAAATCCGGACAGAAGGCAATGCGAACAGACACCTGTGTTTCTTTGGTGTCTCGTCGGAACCAGCAATTTTTGGACAGGTTGTTGACATATGATGAGAAGTGGATCCTCTACAAAGCTCCACGGTGCCGTCATCATTGGTTAGCATCCCATGAACCGGTTCCAAAACAGCCGAAACCAGCACTGCACCAGAAGAAGGTCCTCCTGTGTGTTTGGTGGACTGCTCGCAGCATCTCGCATCGGAAACTGCTACCAACTGGTCAGAGCATCGATGCAACTAGATACTTGGTGAGTCGTGTTCAAGAGAAACTCAAAACTCTGGAGCCAGCACTACTGAATCGCAAAGGAGCCCCCCTGTTACAGGACAACGCTAAGCCCCACGTGGCTAGAACGAGCCAGGACACCATTTTACGCTTTGGATGGGAAACACTGTTGCATCCGCCATAATCCCCAGACATTACACCTTCCGTTCATAATCTGTTCCATTCCTTGGACAACCACCTTAGAGGACACCAATTCAATTCCCTAGTACCTTCTTCGCTTCACAGCCCACCAAGTTCTACCGGATGAAATCCATAGCTTTTCAAAACGTTGGCATAATGTCGTCGATGCTGATGGGGACTATCTTTGATCTTCTAGGTACGTCTTAGGTAACATATCGATGTTCGAATTTGGTGGGTGAAAAAGCGACAGAACTTTCTTGGTTACCTCCAACATAGGAGAAATATATATAGCTGTAACTTGCGCCGATTATAAAATGAAATCTAGTCTGATTTGTGCTTTTTTTTTATCTGTGTTTACCCACACAACACACGACGTCCCAGGGACGTCTTATTTTGTTCCCAAAATCCTAAACATGGAAAAAACCCAATGGGATCCCTGTGGGATAGCTTGTTGTGGACCTACTTGGGAAATACAACATATCATTGATGTCTCACTGGGACTATTGTGAGAATTTTTCTATCCTAAAATGGTCCCATTTTTATCCTGTAGGTTGATCCTGTTTTCAGGAATGTACGCGGTCATAGAGACGAGCATATGAGATCATATATTTTGCATGGTGCGTTTTGGGTTTCCCTGGGAGATTCTAACATCCTAGTGGGATATCATCGGGATTTCGTATGGACATCCATGTGCTGTATGGGTAGTGCATTTTCCTCTTTGAATTGTAGATTACTCTAATCTTTCCAAACAACTAGACATAATAATTTGCTACGTTTATATTTTTGAAATTATATTTTGTTTGCCTAATGTTGATTCAGATATATAGCCATTTCTAATAAAGGTGCTGTTATTTTTTTTAATAATTAATGGACTGATGGAACTGAAATATTCAAATAGGTCTATGTAGAATAACAGCAAAGAAAGAAAGCAAATGATTATTGTTGCAAGTTGAAATGATCGTGAAATCTTTTGAACTGTACTCTCTCGGAATCACTTTTTCCTCACTGGTAATAAAATTAGGCTACCAAAAACAATTTTTCTACTTTTTTAAATCATTCCAGTTTTATCGTAAAATGAAGTAATTGAATTCAAAGGAATTGCTATTCGCACGAACTACTTCTAGAGAATAACGCTGATTGGAATGCAGCATCCATGGAGAATAATTTGAGTAGCACGTCTTGAAATCGTGTTGTGGTGTACCTGAAGTGTTATTGTCAGGGTCAATGTAGCAAGAATCTATTGTCCACTTTAGTATACTATTGATCGAGAAAATATGATCGAGAGTTCCCAAAGTTTGAACTTAAAGGACGTTGCTTAGTACATAACTTATTCATGGGAAAGTGTTAGCTCAACAACAATTTAGAAACGTTTTGTTGAGTAAAGGTGACAGACAAGAAGAATCTCCAGAAAGTATTGAACTTGAGAAGGCTAATCGGAACGACAGAAGAAAAACAGCTTGGATGTGATAAAGCAATAGTGGAGGACTTGAGTTGAGTTGATTTTGAGTTTAACGTCCCTTTCAGCAGCGAGGCTATGTGAGACGTGACCTACTGATTAATGTGGAATCCCTACCACATGAGCTCCCATCGAGAATCGAACGCGGTCTCCCACATGAAAGGCGTGTTCGCTAACCGCTTAGCTACGTATGAGCCCTATGTGGAGGACTTGAATGTATGGTTTACGCAGAATGAGAAATATGAAGCGACAGATGAAGAAATTGTTAATATGATGTTAAAAGAAAAAGGTACAGAAGCTAATGAAAACGAAGTAGTGATGGCAGAAATCTTGGACAGAATTTCTCAAACCGAAGGATACAATGCCCAGGAAACAGTGTTGAAATAGGTGGAGCAGCGAGGGGAAACTTTATCAATGAGGATTTTAAATATTTTACTTCTGCAGAGACTGCAAGACCTAGCGGGTGGGTGGGGGGTGGACGTCAACAGGCAAACCAAAATCAATTACGAACTTTTGTTCATAAGATTTGATTCTTCCTTATGGTATATTAATATGTATAAAAATGCATACATTGTATTTGTATGCATTGTATATATATATATATATATATTTGTAATTTGGTATATAAATTTGTAGTTGGTTTAAGTTACTAGTATGCTATTTTTAAATTCTATAACTGTGTTTTATCAGTTTTTTGTCATATTCGTTACTTACAGCGCCATCCGACCAAGCCACAGTCTATTTTGTTCTGGTAATCGTGACTTTACAGTGTCATTTAGAAACTATGTTGTTTAAGGGAAGTCGAATTTTTCAAGAAATATTGCAAGCGATATTGTCTTTTCTAAAAATGTAAAAATTGCCAATGATTTTGAATGTATGTTTTAGGACGTAGGGAAAATGTGACACTTTATTATGTCTCTTTTGTTCATTTTGTATTCATTTTGAATTGAGTTTTATTTTGTATTGCCTCTCTTCACTGTTCATCAAAAAATAACATGAACCATATATTAAAAGTATGTAAAATTCTTTTTTGTTCGTATAAATTTTCACTATAGATTTCCGAAAAAATGAAAATTTAAAAAAAATATATTTATAGTTACCAATAATAGCATTTTTTGAATAGAGTCAATTACAGCGACCCAATTACGGTTCTTAGTTTAAGCTCACATGGTTCGGCTACCATGTTAAATTGTAGACCCACGTCCCATATTGTCTCGATGCTGAACGGTCGCTAAACTCTAATCCACCAAGCAATAAATTGGCATTATCCTGTGAATATGTTATAGTAAACAACGCGACAAAATAGTACTCGAAACAAGATAAAGGTGAAAAGAAAATCCACACTCTTTACCTCTAAGGTAATTGCAATGTTCATAGAGTGGTGCTCATTAATAATGGATTCAGCACCTAAAATGTAAGCAAAGACGATGGAAATACGTTTGCATTCGTAACAAAGCAGGATTAGACTAAAAGTTGTACCTCCTGCTCCCGGATTATAACCTTTTGTAACGATCACGAAATGTCAGGGGTTTTCAGGTACACGTATTAACACACACGCTTAAGCTCATTGAATCATTCATGTGGACATTTCAACTACTGTGACAATTTTAAAAGGAGGACAGCTTTAGTAATATTTTAAAAGGGGAACATCTACCGAGTTTCTGCATTCCTTGATGTGTTTTCTGTATGATTTGCTTACTGGTGTTTCATGTCATTATAATTTAAAATAAATGTTTCCTAATATTGTTATTCATTGGTTCATTATACTGTAACGCTGACTGTAACTTTTGACTTTTGTGTTTATTTGCTGGAAACTTTTGTTTTTTGATCTCTACGTATTGTATAATTTTTGCGTGGTTTTGAACTAAGTTATAGTGCGTGACTCAGTAGCTGCTGTGGCTCGGTGGTAGAGCGTTCACTTCTGACGCGTGGGGTTCCTGGTTCGATCCTGGTTTGCGCTAAGTGGGCTTAGTGGTGGACAAATACCGCGTGCATAGGTTCTTCTGTTTTCTCGCTCATTGTTCGTTTCACTCATTCTCATCATGAAATACTCCTTTATCCTACACGGCATATTCGTGTGGCATAAAACTGAAAGATTTAATTATACCAGGCCGTCAGGCATCCCACCATGTGGACACACAAAGATATTGCTTCTCAGGCCGAGCTGCCCACTTTGTGTGTACCTGATCAATTTTTATGGTAGCTTCATTTAGCCGGTCTGCTGGTATAATAAACACCTGGAGCGTGGAGAAATTTTTTAAAAAGGAAAATATAGAATTTTTTAGGTCAATATTTATTATACAACTTATTATGGTACATACTGCCTGTCCACGGCCTGCCTGTACATGGGATGGAAGGGTCAACATGTTTTCTTGTGGCGGCAGTGTAAGTGATATCTTGTAGAAGGGAAGTTAGAACCAGGTAAACCCGTTTACCAGGGTCGACTCAAGGAAAAAATGTTACTAATACAAAATAATAATAATAATAATAATAATAATAATAATAATAATAATAATAATAATAATAATAAATAAATAAAATGGGTTGCCTCCTCCCCTTTGTTCTTAGTATTTGTTTTTTCCATTCGATCAACTTAATTTGATTCTATACCATTTTGAAGCATTCTGTTTCTGAAGGTTGACGTAATCAATTACGAAACTGAGTCTGAATTTGGATGTCCAAATTAATGGAAAAATTATGTCTACAAAGCAAAAATTTCTTTAAACGACATGCGAAATACGCATTAATAGATGTAAATGAATACACAGATTTTTCTGCGTAAATTATTAAAAACTTACAGAACGTGAAAAACAAATAATGATTTATAATGATGTGTAACACTGATTCACAAGATGAATCATATGATGGAACATTTATTTACAAATAGTGTATTTGCATAACAAAACGACCATAAATGTATCTTTATGTACTCTTAACACAAATTACCTTTTATTTGCAGAAATTCTATATTTTTAAGTGAAATGAACTTCGAGTCTCTTTTTCCTGCGAAGTCCTTAATTAAACCATCCATTTCTAGTTTACGCAGATATCATATTCAATTGACATGCTGGAAAATCCTAGAAGACGCTCTTGCGTCATTGTTGATCGTAGGTAGTTTATTCCAATATAGTTTTGATTTTGTAAAAATTATAATTCCAATATTGTTTTGATTTTGTAAAAAAGAAAAAAGAAGTCGAACTAAAATATTAAATTTAATCTTGTAACAGCAGCCATAAGAACAAAGATAATTTTGTCGTTATATTATTATTATTATTATTATTGGCATACAGTCGTTCATTCCATGGTTTAAATTTTCTTTTGTGTTTCCGTGCATTGAACTCTTACAATATATATAGCAGTGAAGACATAAACAATACACTTAAATATGTATTATATCAGAAAAGACACAGTCTTTACTTGTCGGTACTTCGGTGATTTCAAAGTTTTTCTTTTCCCCTGCCTCTGTGTAGGTATTATCCTTATTGTGTAGCCCAAGCCTTATAGCAATTCAAACTAAAAAACTTTTTTTAAAAATAGAATGAAAAGACTTATGTAATGTCACTCTTCTTGTTTCTACAAAAGTAGCAATGTTGACTTACTGGTAAGAACTTTTGTCAAGACATTGGTTCGAAACTTATTATGAACTGACTAAAGGTAGTGAAAATGAAGATTTTGATGGTAAAGAGGATAACCTGCGCTTTGAATCAGACGATGAGCACACTGTGTCATATATATATATATATATATATATATATATATATATATATATATATATATATATATATATATATATATATATATATATATATATATATATATATATCAGACAATGATATAAATGAAAACTATAATGAAGAAAGTGATGGATCAGGCAATGAAAATAAATGTAATAGTTAGGGACAGTCGCAGCTCCTGAACATAACTTGGAGTTTACTACGGATGGAATTCTATGGGAAGTCTTAGACTCATCTATACCAGTGCCAGGTGCGGGTGTATCTCAAATTTTCTAGGATTAACTGAAAGCCCTACAAAGTATGCTTTTCAAAGTATTAAGTTTTGGAAGGCCCCCTTGCAGTGCTTTAAGTTTGCTTATAAACTATTCTTTTTTTGTCTATAATAAACAAAAACTATGTACTGAAGCTGAAGCCGAGAAGAAATTAGAAATTTGACAGCATCGAAACAAGAACTGTTTATATTTATTGGTCTGTTATACAGCAGAGGAGTTTTGGGTTTACAAAACATACCATTGAAAAGTTACTGTTCTAAAAGAAAGTTAGGTCCCGGAATTTTTGGAGCATTAATGTCTAGAGATAGAATGTTGGTACTAGTGGAATGTTTACTCTTTGATATTAGGGCCGGAAGACGTGAAAGACCGGTAAAAAGATAAATTTGCATTGATGTTTATTTATAGCGAATTGCCAAAAATGTTAGAAATCTAGTGAAAGTGTCGCATGTGATGAATAGTTATATCCCATAGAAATGAAGATGTTGTTTCATACAATATATGGTAGGGAATCCTGATAAATTTGGAATATAATACTAGTTACTTCTGGATGTAAAACGTAGTACTATCTCGATGGTTTTCTTTACTTGGGGATAAATGAGACACGGCCTCTAGTCCAATAACTTTCAGACTATATAGTCTTGCGAACCATGGAGTCACATAAGAACAAAGATATAAAGTAACATGCGATAATTATTTTACATCAGTCCCTTGCCGAAAGGTTGGAGTACTCTAAAATTCCTGTGTTGTTTCACGTCTGACCCAGGCCTTCCGCCAGCCCTGTTTTTACTTTTCACAGGCTCATAATGGAATATTGAATTAACCAACTGCTGTATACAAATGAAAAGAAAGTGAGATACGTCTGTGTTTTTTGTGATACTTTTCACTCAATAACTTGTAAAACAGGCCACATTAAATACAATTAGAGAGTCAATAGTTCGTCCATGGATTTTGTTATTTTTCATAAATTTCAAAATGAGCACATTCGTCTACAGCTGTTGAAGAAGATCGTCGTCGACAATATAATCTTCGTTTTTATCGTATTTTGAGAACTACAAACTACCAAAGCACTTTGTTAATTCGGGTGTTCATTATGAGTGTATTATCAGAGAATATTAAGTTTCCTATGTAGTTATTCACTTTAATTTGATTAGCGAATAACTAGATAATGTTACCGGGGTAAATGACTTTATTTGAACATTGCAATGTTTTACAAATTAGAGCAGAATGTATTCTCCCCTCATATTCCCCTATGTGAAATGCATACAAAAGCCAGGTAGTTTATACCGTTCCGGGTGCTTTTGACAAGAATGAAAATGACTCTTCTCATAGAGTTAGGAATTCAGTGAGTAACACGAAGCATGCTATATAGAATGCAAATCAAGATAAAAAGAGAACATTAACCTAAATAGAATCAGTTCTGGTATCTGAAACGTACGAGTGATTTCAAAGCGTAACATTGCTTCTTTGTACTTCCCTTTTGGTAGAAGCGTGAGTATCAGTACGTGCTTGTGTATTACCAGTACGTATATATGCCTACATAAGTTTCACGGAGAGAAGGTTATAAGGTAAAAACCCATTATTACGTTGCGATTATTAAAAGCGCTTATTTCTCAGAATATTTTATCTACATATCTGCATTTATATATGTAATAAAATTTAATTTGTACAAGAGAATGACAGCTCTGTCTCAACTTTTTTTTTTTTTTTTTTTTTTTGGGACTTCAATCGGATCAAAATGTTCCAAACGTTTTGTTATCATAAATGTAATATTTTATCATAATCTTTTTTTTTTTTTTTTTCATTTTGGGGTCGTTTATGATGTACAGTAGACTTACAACTGTCTCGCCTAGTTTCGAAAAAGAAAGGAAAAGGGAAAACACTGTAACGCTGTAATAAAACGAAGACTATCTAGTCGATCCTTTGTAGTCGCGAATTCTGTCAAGGAATTTGAAGCTTAAAATATATAAAACGATAATAATGTATGTTTTCTTGTATGGTTGCGAAACATGGTCGCTTACTCTGAGGGAAGAACATAGACTGACAGCATTTGGGAACAAGATCCTGAGACGAATATCCGGGCTCAAGAAGAACGGGAATGGGGAATGACGGAAACTTTATAACGAGGAATTGCATAAGTTAGGGTCATCAAGTTTAGGAAATTCAGGTGGGCAGGTCATATAGCCAGAATGGAAGAAAGTGTGAATGCTTTCAAAGTTTCAACTGGAAGTCTAATCCGTAGGTGCAGATGAGAGGACAATATTAAGAGAGATTTCGCAGAAATAGAAATAGAAAGTGAAAACTGGATTCAGTTGTCTAAGAAGAGAAGTCAATGGAGAACTTATGTGAATGCAGCATTGAACCTTCGGATTCCGTAGGCCATAGAGTCTACTTAACTTGTAACGCCTTCATGAAAACGCGACTCTGCCAAGGGAAAACAGTCATCTATCAAGACATTTTTAAAAAATTGAAAACTGTAAGTTTTGATTCTTTTAGGCTTACCTTTTCTCATTAGTCTAATCATTTATGAATGAACTGTAAGAGAACTTTAAATCACCTATACCAGAATTAGGCTTACTTTTTACTTTAGTGTTTTGCTTAAATTAACATTGTATATATGTACAGTCTATATCATATTATTTTTCCCGCAATTAAGTTAAACATTATAAAATTTATCTAAAAAGTGTACAATCTTTTTGCTCTTGGTCTTACTTTTTCTGTAATAAATATTTGATATATATAAACTACTAGTCTGTACTAAGAGATCAAAAAATACGATTAAGAGCGTTGGTGTAAAAAAAATTAATGGCATGAGTGGGGCAAGAAGTGAATAATTATAAAACTCCGTCCTCTCAAGCTTTTTTGTTGTCCGGCCTGACGTTCTTCCACATTAGGCCGAATAATCGTAAGTCTACTGTATACAAGCATTATTAAGTTACTAAATTAACCAATAACTAGAGTGGTCATAAGTAAATTTTCAACCATATCTTTTAGCTAAAAAGACGAGGAAATTTTAAATATACCTTTCTCTCTTTTTTTTTCCCTATAGTAACTTCCATCAAAAAATCTGCCTTAGATGCAATACTAACTACATTATTAATCTATTAAATATGATATGTTTTAAGTAATACAAAAATATTTCTATTAATTTTGCACTGCTAAGATACTTCTCTCTCTGTCCGCTCACCGTTTAACACTAAAGATAGTTCTGTCATGTTCTTTCAACGTACTTGCATTTATAAAATGAATCTTAGTTGCAGTATAATGACTTAATGGATAGCTATAATTGCGATATTGCAACACAAACGTAAAGAATATTTTGTTAATACAACAGCGGTAAAATGTCATTCCATTACTGCTTAAGGTTACAATACTCTTTGAGCGTGAAATCCAAATATTTTTCTGAAACTGTTTAACCGAATGATAGGAAATTAAAAATACATGGCAATTTCGGTAGTTTATTTTAATATGAAACTTGGGCTGAATGAGGAAGGTTTAGAGTGAGCCAGGATACACAGGAACATCTTTCGGCACAAGTGTTCTCTTAGAACTCAGTTCGTATGTTACATTTGCCTCTTACATATTAACAACATTTGGATATTTCTTTTTATTATTATTATTATTATTATTATTATTATTATTATTATTATTATTATTATTATTATTATTATTATTATTATTATTATTATTATTATTACATTTCGGGCTTATCTATCAAATCACTATTAATATACAATATAAAAGTAAATCTGGAACTTACGCTCTTTATTGACTTCCATCATTGACTGCTTTCCAGCAAATTGTGAAGAGACTATAAGCACTATACAAGAGGAAATGCATTTTCAGGCTGTTAGGATTTGAGATGGTTGCTTCTATATCATGACATTGAGCTTTACGATACCTCCATTTCTAGCATTAAATTAGCACTTCCCATTTTGTTATGCAGATCAAATACTAACTCATCTACACTCTTCTATTTGTTACAGTTTTTATTCAACTCAGAAGTGTTGTGTTACATCAATATAATATACCATAATTTCCAGTTTCCTTTGATTTTCAGTTATCCTATTTCTGTGTTTATGCTTTTGACTAGAAAAAAGTATGTGGCGATTTGAGTTCCATGTGTTAGGAAGGAACGTTATAGATTATGTAGTGTAAAATAACGACTGTGTACAATAAAATAAATCAGTGTTTTAGAAAAATTAGAAACATTTTCCCGTCCCGAATTCAGCTAACGAAATTGGGACTAAGACCAAAAAGAAGGGACTATCTCGACTAAATAGGGACGTCTGGTAGCCTTAATGCTGTTAAAATGTAGTATAGTTATATGGTATAAGTATCGTATGTGCATGTATAAGTATCACATAAATAAAAACTATAGGCATCCTGTAGAAGTGATAAATTGACTCTTTATATCAAACAGAAAATTGCAGGTTCAACAATACCTTGGCCTTACTATTGCAGTTGGATATTCAGGAAAGGACGTAGGGTTGCCAAATTTGAAAAATAAAATTGCTAACACCTGCTGATGGAATGAAACCTTCAGTTTAACGGCCCACGATTATACCCGTCAGGCTAAGGAAGACGGGTGATTAAGGAAGATGCATGATAATGGAAGAGTCAGTGGAATGAAGATGTGAGAGGAAACAGGAGTATCCCGATAAAACCAATATCTGGAAGAGTATCCCGCAGTCGCGAATACACTGAAACACATTTTAATGAACATGTGCACATAACAATACCATATATAACAACAGTTACTTACACACAACTTAGAATAAATAATTATTTTATTTAATACAAATATATTAAGTACTATAGTACGACAGTAAGTAGATTAGTAAGTTTTGATATGTACTTCCAAAAACAGTCTTCGAAAATCCAGGGGAGGTAACTTCCCCCCTTGCCCCTCGTTGCAGGCACCCAAGCTCAAAGGGTTTGTTATGTATTTAAGAACTTTAAGGTAGGTTTTAAAAGTAGAACGCTTAAATAGCACACAGATCTAGAAAGATTAAGTGGATGTCATGAAGTTTTGAATTCGTAGCGTTAATTAAGAGACTATTTGGGGACACGTCAAAAACAGAACTTTTCTCAACTGAGACACTCCGTGCTAAAACTTAAAATAAAAATTCAGGTGTTCTTTATCTTTAGGTTTTCTCTTAAGGTAGCGATAAAATGAGCCGTTAATACCGTACTTTTCAAAATTTTTCTTTTGCTTGAATAACAACAGTAAATTGAATTCATTATGAAGAAAAGAACAAGTTGATGTGTAGAAACTAGCTTTTTCAGGACCTAATTCTCCTAATTTCATTTTGAATCTCAAAGGAAACTACACGCGTTGCACGTAATTTGAATCAAAGTTACAGTTTTATTTTAACTAATATAGAGGTAATTGGTAATGTGTTGACATACATCAGTTATGTTTTTAGGTTTGAAGGCTACTATTTTATTTCAAAGCCACTTAGCGGTCTACTGATCTGTTCATAAACTATGAAACAGTAACAGTGATCTATACAGGCAGCATAACACAATCCAAAGCGGGCTATCTCTCACGACTTGTCTGTCGAGGCGTTGACAACCCTGGTATTGAATAGCAGCCAAAAAATTCACCGAGCCTCCCTACAGAAATTTAGAAATCTAATAAGTGTAATAAATTCTACAACACCGAGAATAATACTTATGTGGACATCGAGAAAAATACATTGTATAATATTGTACACATATATGGAATTCATATATTTACTACGGAAATCTATACGGAACGTGCGTTATCCAAATGCTACATATACACACACGCACTGCCATTTTCCCGCTTACATGTTACATCGTGCCGCTCCAGGATATTTGACATGCAACAGTTTTCTGTATATTACGTACGTATACGTGTATTACATCTATCTATCTATCTATCTATCTATCTATCTATCTATCTATCTATCTATCTATCTATCTATCTATCTATCTATCTATCTATCTATCTATCTATCTATCTATCTATCTATCTATCTATCTATCTATATCCATCTGTATGTGGGATTCTGACCGCCTATATACAATTTCTTCTTTCGTACGGAAAGTACGTTCATACGGAACACTTATTCGGAAAGTTAGTACAAAACATTTATTTTCAGTTACACGGTTGTTGCAGGGTGTTACATACAGTTGTACGTTTTAAGGCCGAAAATTACATGATTTACGCATGTAGCCTACGTTTCTCCGTACGTCACATACCTTTTATCTCAATGAATATTATTAGTTCTCATAAACGTCTTAAAATACCACATTACGCAAATCGATAAGTATCATTAAGATGAGCAAAATGATATACGGGAGTGTAATATCCTCATGTGTAGTTTTCGAGAAAATTGTGAAAGAAAATAACCCAAAAATAATACTATACGATAACTAGGCAACCTATTAATATAGAACAGATAATCAAGTATACTCTCATCAAGATCTTCATTATGATACTAGCAAAAGAACGGTCAGAAATTATGATTAACCCTTAACTTTAAGTTTTGTTTAACTATAACAATCTCCACTATATAGTCGAGTTCTCTCGTGGGTAAGCGGTTACTCTCCGCTCCTTTGACGTAGGATATCCTGGTTCGATTCCCGACGGAAGTTCAATGTGGTTTGGATTCCACGTTAAACTGAAAGTCCACATCTCATATAGCCTTTCTGATGAAAGAGATACTAAACTGAAAATCAAAATTAAATCAAATCCAACGATAAGTCATATATCAAACGAAAAATGATATCCGGGTGAAGAAAATTAAATACTTGAAGGCAAATTCCCCCATGTCTTTTTTGACAAGATCTTTAAGAGTACACTTTTATGGCCTTAAAATGACGTTTTCTTTTGGACTCTAATAGTACTTATTTTAATAGAATATATTATTTATTTATGTACAGCATATGCAAAATATACACTAATGTTAAGTACCAGATGTATCTACATTAGTATGCCTATTGTTTGATTCGACTAACAAGGAAGAGCGTAATCTTAGCAATTGCGTGAATAATATTTCTATTTAAATAAATAAATAAAAGAAAATAAAAATATATCATTTTCCGTTTCCAAAAATGAACATAAAAGATTATCTCAAGTGAACAGAGACATTAATTCCAGTGGTGATCACTAACCTTCCTAAACAATTTCCCGAGACCGTCTTGTGTTATGGAGATTTCTTTAAGTCCCAACTACTGACGCAAAGGGGTATTCCTATAACTACATATTACGAAGGTAGCAATGAGCAAATGGATAATCCTTAACTACACTATCTCCTTAAACTCTGGTGAGTAAAGGAGATATCCTTTGAATCACCGCCCGATGCCATTGTGGACTATGACATTTTGCCTTTTGAATCTAAAGCCACATTTTGGTTACTGAAGCTTTGTCTCCACACTGACAAAGTTTTATGAACTTCGTATTATTTACAAGAACTTTGTAAATTTTATATATTACTTGTGAAGAATTAAGATTGTAATTTTTAAGATTTCTAGGTAGTTTATACAAACTATACTTGAAATGGACATATTTGTGAGTCACACTACAAAAGTAAAAACATACTTTACTTATAAAAGTATAAAATTTCAATAGACATTAAGTGATTACGATGTTGATACTAGAAAATGTAGAGATTTTAGTAAAATAATCCACAATTTTTAAATATGAAAGCAATCAACATCACACTTGGTTCATAAATATTCTCGGACATATAAAACGAAAGTTACTTGTGTTACAATATTAATTGCTGTAGGGAAATTTTATCACAAAAATAAAATTGTGAAACACATCCTTTGTTTCTGGGTAGCCCTGTTCAGTTCTTTCCAACAAAGAACAGTAATAGGAAGAAACAAAGATTCCTTACTATTACTACAACTAACTCATGTCTCCAAATCTTTCTGCTTCAACCTTCTACAAATTGCACAATGTCTTCTCGTCTCTAGTCTCAGAGGAGTGTGTTCCACATTTTAGAAAGGGCATTTCCTCCTTTCTTAGATTTGCTGGGGTTTCATCTTTGTAATAGATCTCTCCGATTAGTCCTCACACGATGTACAAGCTCATCTATCAGCGCATGACGGAACATCCTACGCCCGTTTTCTTTCTTCTCTAAATTCCTTGTTGGCATTACAAGGGAGTTCATGATTGCAATCCCATTGGTGTAAGGGAAAATCTTATTGGCCACTTCATTATTTTTATTTTCATCGCACAAAATCAACACATTTCGTTTTATCTTCCTGCCTGGACTGATTGCGTTGTCTTGTAATCCAGTTCTTTTGGGGGCAAGATAATAGGTGAGGAACGGCTTGTAGTGTGACGATTGAAATGAAAAATGAAATGAAATCTTTAGTTTTACGTCTCACGGTTATGCCGGTTAGGCTAAAGGAGACGGTGATGATGAGAAATGAATGAAATGGTGTAATGAAAAAAGTGGGAGGAAACAGGAGAACCCCGAGAAAACCCATGAGCACGGAGTGTGACGATTGATGATGGTCTATATAGTCGGCAATTGTTTCCGCTTCAAACTTCGGTTATGGTTTGGTTCGGAGCCCACGTTAAGAGTAGTGCTTTGTATCATAGTCTCTGTATAGTATGTAAGATGCAAACACACCCAGTCATTCACATTTCTTTCTCTTGGTCAACATAACCCAGAGTCTTCGATTTTCAGATGCCTTACGGGGTTCTGTTCCACACCCAAAGGTATTCTTACTTTTGGATGAGGATACGGGTTTGTCAATACCTTGATCTTCAGTTGATCCTTTAAACACAAAATTGCGATTTCATCACGTTGGAAAGAAGCTATTAGTACTCATCCCTGCTTCAATGACTCAGAGTTGAAATTCTGAAGTATTCCCCTTCTATGTGGATTCACGATTCTAGATTGTTGGATTTCTCTTCCTGAAATGGCTGCGGAAGTTAGTTTCTTCTTGCAAAACAATAAAACTAATACTCAAAAAACAATGATATACCTTCATAAAAATACATTAAAATCCACTCAAAAAAAAAAAAACGCACACAAATCTTACCTACAACAGTCGTCATAAGTAATGTGCTCTCTGGCGTGTTTATCACTCGCTCGTTAAGTCCGAGGAAGCTTCGAAATCTATCCTGAATATTGAGGTGCCGAGAGGATTTGGCAGGAGATTGAAAGAGAAACGTGGAAGAAAAAGGTCACAATGACTGTAACTGTATGAAATAAAATGAAATTAAGTATCTAATTTTACGTACCGCTATTTTTTCTTTGGATAAAGAAGAATGATTACTAATGAAAAAAAAAATATTACGAAATTAATACTTCATTAACAACATGGGAGAAACTGAGATAATCCCGAGAAACTTAATGATACAATAATATTAACCTCAAACTTATATTTCCTGGGAATTCCCAGACAATACTAACGATTGAACCCTGAATTTTGTGATTTTGAAGCTATAATTTCTACACTGTTTACTACTATAAATGTTAGTAGGGCCTGTGTAGTAGGATCCAACATTTATTCCCTGTTCAGCTTAAGATCTAAACTCTGATAACTAAAATATTTGTATCCTTCCGCTCGTCACAAATACGATTGGCTAGTGATGTATCACTCCCACTCCCCACGGGGAGGAGCAAATTATAGACGTGCATTTTGACAATATTATCTCGTGTTGCCCAGATACTTACAACAGCAACAAGAAAGTAAGGAAAAAACTCGAAAGATTAAAACAAATATATTTGAATTTCGCTGCTTAACAATAGTTATTTAGTGAGTAAAGGTTTACCTTGTTGTTATTAATAGTGTTTCACCACGACACTCGCGAAATCGGGATTCATGCCAGCCGCCTTTACGCTTGAAAGCAGAACAAGCCTCCACAGTTGAATTGGCGCCATAATTACTGCGCATGCTTAGTGTTTATTTCTATTGTTTCATTAACTACACTCGATTGTAGTTTTATTAGATAATCCGTATTATATTTTTGTCATTTATAATAATGTAGCAGTTTTATATGGAGCTTCATAGTAAAAGTAATAATCAAATCACACGAACTATTTTGCGGAGGAGGACAAGCGTCTGTAGGCCAACAGCAAATCAGCGAGATTTAGTTTCACGTGGCTTTGTTTATCGCAGTTTAGAGCTTAGACTGAACAGGATTTAGTACACAAGAGTGTGTAGGATACATCACGAAGTGTTAGTTAAGCCTACACGAAGTGTATATGATAGCGTTTGGATCGTAAAATTTTAATCAACTTTACAATTTCACAAAACTATTTTGTCACTAATCATTTGTATTTTACATACATTATCTCCCTTGGCTTTCAGAATATTCCTACAGATGCTAAATGAAATATTTATTTTTTTCTAATACTGTCTGACTAATAGAACTAAACACCTTCATTAGGTATTCGTTTCATATTATTAACACACAAAAGTACAATGCACATTTGAAGATTCAACGTCATTTGGGTACAATAAACCTATTATAGCATGAACAAATCCTGATTTTTTTTCAGAACTATGTTGTTACTTCTGTAAGAAGAAAAAAACATACGCTTTATTGTTAAGCTTTTGGTTGAGCAGAAGCTTTTTAGAACACTTTCAAATTGTTAGTCCTAATTTGCACTTCAATTTGCATATCTAATGAACGTTTAATTGTTTTCTTTTCAACAACGAAAGGTATAGAAAAGTGCAAAAGGAAGCTCTAGAATATTACATTATATTGAAGTTTTCAAATCTAGATAGTAGTTTCTATGTGTACAACTGTATTTTGCTTCATGACAGTGTTTTTTTTTATCTATTTACTTTTTAAAGAAAGAAATGTAAAGTAGTAAATTAACTGGTTTAGCTGCCATTACTGCTATTTAAAACTACTTATTTGTTTTTTAAAAAAAAAATTCATATTGTAAGTAATTGCATCATAAATGAAAAAAAGAGGGTTTTAATTTGTCTGTGTTGTTCTTATCATTTTGGTATAGATTAAGAATATATATAAGATTTACAGCAAACCATTATCTTACAGGTATGCGACCTCTATAAATTACTAAATATCAATACTCCTTCGTTGTGATATAACATAGCTCATCTGTAAAGTTTGCAATTATTCGGACGTACTTAAACTCATGAAAAGCCTGTACTTTTCTTTCAGTGACATGTGAACATGCATTAACAAACATTAGGACATAATGTTTGTTAACCATTGTTGGATGCTTACGCATAAGTTTGAGGTGTATTTCATGGTGTTCAACACTGTAACAATTCGCAGTGATCGTTTCGAGGAGAAAGATATGATAGAACACCCTTACCATAGACCACTATACTAGCAAAAACACCTTCTATGGCCGGAGGAGTGGTTTAGGGATTCATCAAGGACGTTGATTACAATCCGGGCTCTATGGTGAACTCTTATGATGGTCGTAGGACAATCAAATATCTCGGAAGTAATAATTCAATGCAGAAAACTTTCCCAGTTATTCAATAAACTTCGAAAACTTCATATATCCAGACGGCGATCCTTGTTGTTCGAGGTCAACTCAAGTGAAATCCGTGAGTCAAAGCTTTTCACTTTACAGGTTGCGCGAAACTGCCGAACGATAGTGAGACAATGTACATCTAACTCATTCGCATTTGCACGAACACATTTCCAATGGTCCACTTTCGCAGGGTACTGAGAACCTCATTAAAACATGCTGTTAGGTGGTAACCACTGGCCTCATTTTTCAATGTTGTGTCACCAACACGAAATTTTACAATCAATCGGTGTATAGTGTATTCATCCACTACTTCTGGCAAAAATGCACTGTTGATATTTTCCCAGCCAGATGTTTAGAATGTTCCAGTTTGAACTTGTTGCTTTATTGTGCATCATAACGCTTTAGGTGCACCACAGATGTCAAGCTATTACATTTTTTTCCATTTTAATTTATTTAAATGTTTTTGAGAGTTTCGATTATTCTATTCAATAATACTACAGTTTGCATCTGCTGTACATTAAATATCCATTTTTCATATATTTGCAAGATGTGGGCGAAAAATATTCGTAAATATCAACAAGTGGTGCACCTGCAAAAGGAAAACATGTAATATATATAATCTGCAATGCATTACTAACTAAGTATTTCTAAAATCAAGTCAAAAACTATTAAAATAGTGTTGATACATGTTCTAAGACAATTTGGGACAATTTAACATTTTGACAGAAGGTACAAAAGTTGTAAATCTTTGAAATCCAATGAATTAAATAAGAGGAAAAACAGTATATCAGAAAGAAGTGTTCATTGTAAGATATATATATATATATATACAGGAGCGGATCCAATTGGGGCTATAGCCCCCCTTGATGTTCAGGTATACACTGGATAAAATGGGCTTCGATCCTGCTTTACGCTGGATAAAGCTGCAAACTATAATTTAGTCCCTCCCTTATTATATATATATATATATATATATACTATGTGATCAAAAGTATCCGGACACCTGGCTGAAAATGACTTACAAGTTCGTGGCGCCCTTCATCGGTACTGTTGGAATTCAATATGGTGTTGGCCCACTCTTAGCCTTGATGACAGCTTCCACTCTCGCAGGAATACTTTCAATCAGGTGCTGCAAGGTTTCTTGGGGAATGGCAGCCCATTCTTCACGGAGTGCTGAACTGAGGAGAGGTATCGATGTAGGTCGGTGAGGCCTGGCATGAAGTCGGCGTTCCAAAACATCCCAAAGGTGTTCTATAGGATTCAAGTCAGGACTCTGTGCAGGCCAGTCTATTACAGGGCTGTTATGGTCGTGTAACCACTCCGCCACAGGCCGTGCAGTATGAACAGGTGCTCGATCGTGTTGAAAGATGCAATCGTCATCCCCTAATTGCTGTACAACAGGGGAAAGCAAGAAGGTGCTTAAAACATCATTGTAGGCCTGCGCTGTGAGAGTGCCATGCAAAACAACAAGAGGTGCAAGCCCCTTCCAAGAAAAACACGACCACACCATAATACCACCACCTCCGAGTTTTACTGTTGACACTACACACGCTGACAGATAACGTCCACCGGGCATTCGCCATACCCACAACCTGCCATCGGATCGCCACATTATGTACCGTGATTCGTCACTCCACACCGTTTTTCCACTGTTCAATCGTCCAATGTTTACGTTTCTTACACCAGGCGAGGTGTGGTTTGGCATTTACCTGCGTGAGATGTGACTTATGAGCAGCCGCTTGACCAAGAAATACAAGTTTTCTCACCTCACGCCTAACTGTCATAGTACTTGGAGTGGATCCTGATGCAATTTGAAATTCCTGTGTGATGGTCTGGATAGAAGTCTGCCTTTTACACATTACCACCCTCTTCAACTGTCGGCGGTCTCTGTAGTCAACAGATGAGGTCGTCCTGTACGCTTTTGTGCTGTACACGTCCCTTCACGTTTCCACTTCACTATCACATCAGACACAGTGGACCTACGGATGTTTAGAAGTGTGGAAATCTCGCATACAGACTTCTGACACAAGTGACAACCAATCATCTGACCACGTTCGAAGTTCGTGATTTCCGCCGAGCTTCTCATTCTGCTTTCTCACGATGTCTCATGAGGTCGAAGATAATGAGTACCTGGCAGTAGGTGGCAGCATAATGCACCTAATATGAAAAACATATGTTTTTGGGGTGTCCGGATACTTTTGATCACATAGCACATATATATATATATATATATATATATATATACATAGATATAGATAGATAGATAGATAGATGGATAGATAGATATATTGGGATTATCAGAACATTAAGATTTTTTCCCATTAGATGTCCTGTGACGGATTTGATGTGTCAGGTAATTGAATAGAAAATATCTTCGGACCAGGAAGGATATATTCCTTCCTGTATTCAAACTATATACCAACTAACTAATATTTAATAAATTAAGCTTAAAGCTAAACTATTGTTTAACAGTTCTACAATTAATCAAGTTACATCATGCATTGCATTGCGCATGTCCATGTTGTTTTATTTGACAAGTACAGTCGATTATCACTTGATAGGTTTCATACTCACAAGGGATGTATGCGAACCCTGGATGAAAATTGGTACCCTGTCTAATTGTGAATTACTAATCATCATGGTGATAGTTACTCGGTGCGGAAATGCCTTGTTTACCCGACATGTACGATACCAAACAGTGAACGGGTGAGGCTGGGCCGAGTTATACTTCAAAGATACCGGAAAAAGGTAGAAAATGAAAACTGTGTTCAGGTAAACTGATACCTACGGGAGGGGGATACGTAACCAAGAACACGACAGTACTGTTACACAAGCAGTTTTGCCATCCCAACACAAACTTACCGTTTTTCAAATAGAAATTATACCATTTTATGTCACTAAAACAATTGGCATAAAATGTGAAAGAAACTAAGCAAAAGGTTAGTTATCAGTGTTGCCGAATAAGTGAGATATGAAGTTGTAAAGTTTAGAAACTATAGTATCCGTACAGACAAACAGAAAAATGCACAACGAGACTGCAGAAGGAACAAATATACAGTAGGAAGTAGATCACAGCATGCACAGCATGCCTAACGGGCTTGATATGTCATATCGAGTGTGCGGCTAGAGCGAGAAATGTATGTTTTTTTTCTTTTTTGCCATACTATCTATGGCTTTTCTGTTGTATGTATCGGTGCATTATGTTAAAATATTTTCCGTCTGTATATTCCAGTTAACCTGAATGCAGTGTGTTTTATCTTCATCGTTGTCTCACATGCTAACGTTTCCTATACTCTCAACTGACACCTATTATAGGTCATTAATCTTAGCGAATCTATGCTGACGTAATTTTCTTATGGCACATTTGTTACTTTTCGTGCCACAGGTTTTCTGTACTCTTTTCAGGCCCTATGTCATCGTTTCTGTGGATTGGAAGGCATGCAGAATGTTATGCAGTGTTTCAACAGCAAGGTAGTTCGTTTTCTAGCTCTCGGGAACGGTTCGAGATATCGAATCCTCACAAGCGCCATTGGAATTGCTAGTCTACAGGAAACTTGCTGCTCATATTTTCGCATTATATCACATGGGACTTCTTCTTTCTACGGTTACTCTAATGTGTTCCCTTTTGTGTGAATCCTATATCAGGCCCGTTAGTCACTGGATGCTGTGGAATATTTTCTACTGTACGTTTGTTCCTACTGCAGTCTTGTTGTTGTTGTACATTTGTTCGTTTCTCTGTATGGACCCCGCAATTTCTCAACTTTACAGCCTCATATCTCCCTTATTTGGAAACAGTAATAGCTGATCATTTGTTTTTCTTTCACGTTTTATGCCAATTCTTCTACTGTATGGTACCGTCAGTTGGGGTGACTTTGACATCTTGGGTGGCTTTGGCACATTTACGATAAAAGTACTCAATTATTTTTACTCTCAAACACAGCATAATTTTTGCACTTACTGTGGCTAAGTGTGTGTGAAACAGATATTATTCTAACAAACCATCTGCATTTATACGAATCAAGAGGCTCTTTAGCAGTTCCACACACTATTTAAAAACACTTAAGGAAAACGTCATTATTCAATAGCTGCAAAACTTCAGAGCCACATGTCACTACAAAAACTATCCGTTCCAACTTTTGCGTGGTTATTTATTTACCTGTTCTTTTCACATTCCTAAAAGTACGAAATTGTTGCACAAAAGAATGTGTACATTGTACTTTTTGAACTGGAGTGACTTTGGCATGCTTTCTGACGTGACTTTAGCATCCTTGGAACTTTATCTAGATTCACTTTTCCTTTAATCTTGCTTAAGATTTGCAAATGTTACCAAAGACTTGAAAAGTGGATTTTCAGCAACAGAAATTTGTCCTTTGAACTCCACAGTTGTTTCTAAGAGAATTTCTGAAGATTTGTATGAGCAGTTAATAATTCAGGTCAGAAACAAATTTAACAGCAAGTAGATAGAGTCTACATTGGTATAGTTTTTATGAGAAAGATGATTAGAAAATTGAAGGCGTGTCAGAACGTGAAGGGAAAAGAAACGACTCTCTTTTGATCCAGGCAAAAGAGTGACTACTGCAAGTTCTTCAGGAACAGACGAAGATGAAGATTTAAACTTACCTTCAAATGATCAGTCAAATGATGATACTGCTGAAAATGAAGCCACTACCAGTATGGACACCTACCAGTATGAAGCTCCAACAGAATTTAATCTTCTTCCCGGGAAATTTGTTCTAGTGTCATTGAAGGGGGGTTAAAGAAATTCATAAATATAAGTATTTTTGTGTTACCAAAGGGTGCCTTGAGGACAAAGAACTTAAGGTTACAGGACTCCATTCCAGAAATACAAAAAGTGTGTTCAATGTTGTTGAATCAGATCAGTCTACAGTTGGACTACATGATATACTGACAGTATTATCTGATTCAGTTCTAGAAGTCCAAGGATTGGCACCGGAAAAATGTGAATTTCTAATGGACATTGACGTAGCAGAAAAGTAATCCGGGTTCCCGGATTCTACCTACTTATGTTTCGGGACGGGATGATAGAAGTGACTCGTTTTCAAGTTCGAGGTTCACACCTCTGTACATATTTTGTGCATGGGAATTTTCTTTCCCTATCAATGAACTATCTTGTAGCATTTCTACGTTTGTCTACAACCATAATAGAGCATTCAACGTCGTACATTGTATTTTGTCATAAATGATATGAAATTGAAATTGCTAAAGTCAACCCCAAATGTGAAAATGTCTATAACTTTGCAGTAAGCGCTTAGAATTACATGGGAATTTTGACTTTGGCACTCTTATGATGCAATTATGTATTCTGTTCATTTCTGCAAAGAAAAGACCAAACTCACCCCAATACTGTTGTAAGATTGGCATGTTGTAGCTGTTTCTTTTCCTAAGTAATGAGAAGTCCTACTTTTAAGACTTGAATATCCAATGATTCACTAGCCTTCCCTCAGTATTTATATATCACAAACAAGGCAATAGCTTTATCACAGAAGAAAAAGCTATTAAGAAAAGTATGCATGAAGTATGCTAAAGTCACTCCAACTGACAGTATATGTATTATACGTAAAAGGTAAACAAGGTGTTTTCGCACCGAGTGACTATCACTACGATTATTAATCAGGGTACTAATTTTCATAAATATCTAGTTGTCACGGTTCGCATAAGTCCCTTGTCAATATGTTAGAGACGTTTGGGATATAAGATTAACATTACGCTGCAATGTGTTGTACGTTCTCCGAAATACAGTAATCTTGAGCATGTATTATATATGATACTTACTCTAAGATTTGAGTGTCCTTATAGAATTTTGGAAAATTAAATATAATTATAGAAATTCCAAAGATATAAACACAAATATTATTACACTATATTATAAAAATACTTAATGTGTTTACTGTACATTAATGAAGATAAATATAACAAGGAAAGAATATTAAGATAATGATAGATGCATATTATTTAGTTTACAGCAATGCATTCTTTCTCGTTAAGCATGACTTCTATAAAGCCTGACATCTTCTAGCAGTACTCCAAATAAGTTACAGTCTTCTCCTTTGGCCTAATCTACAACTAACTAATTAGAGTTACCACTGCGTAAATACTACTACTATCGATAATGTAAATGCTAACATCTAGAAACATATACTAATTCTTGCTCACTATACTACTTAGGATTGTAGTTTTTGTAGACTACGAATTTGTTTTCCCTGCCAATTACATTTTAATATTTTCTCAGCCATTAAATTGTATTTTCTTTTTGATGCCTACAGTAGGGGCAGCAGACTCAAGCGTTTATACAATCTCATCAATTCAATATCATGTATCTCTTTCCATTCACCTATATAATAACTTTACCATTTTCATTTTTATTCAAGCTGTTCTATTGTTACTGTTATTCACATTTTCGTAATGCCTCTTTGTAATAGATTGACTATTAACATTTATATTATTAGTTACTCAGAGTGGAAATAATGAATTAAATTTGTCATTTGGTGCTCATAATTTACATTTTTTGATTTGATGGATAATACGAACAGTTTCATGAGAGAGTACGAAATGGAATTGCGTTGCAAAAGCGAGGAGATTGTGACCTCTATAATGTGAAAAACAAGTAACAAATGGAACAAGACATGCTTCAGCAATTTTAACAAATGGACATGTATTTTTAATATTTTATATCAAAGTTTATTTTTTTATGTACCAAAAGCTATTTCCCCTTCTCCTTTTACTTCCAATGCTTTGGTGACTTCATGAATCTGTCACTCACTGTCAGATGAAAGAACGACCTAAAAATGCATAAAAAATGGTAATGCACAGTACATGGCAGACGGAATGTATTTATTTGTTACACGTCATGCTCTTACTCGAAATCATTCATATTTTTTAGTTTGTTTTTTAAATTAATGCCGAATAATGTTTATATTCCCTATTCGTTCTTTCTTTGACTTTTCAAGTTCAAGTATAATAACGTCATTCAAAATATTCAAGACATAATGAAATAGCAATATACAAAAGAAAAAAGGGGGGATTAGCGTTGATACTTTACAATTGAAAACAAACTAGTGTTTGTAAAACAATACACACCAACGTGTGCGTCTTATGGTGTTAACTTGTAGGCTCAACTCTCATGTAAATCGAACCGAGAGAAAATAACGAATACAATATTTCAATTTTTTTGACAGAACGTTAACACATAAGACAAACGCCTTTTTGATATTTTATTATTATTATAACGATCTTTCAGATGACACCTAACCTTTCATATGTACATAAGTAAATGAAGGTTTGGAAACATGTTTCTTTGGAAAATAAGAGACTAGAAAAGTTGTATTTGGAGCACCACTCTTTTTGGTTTTTCATGGAAATAACATTCAAGTTTGAGCCAGGTACTGCAAATTCCTATGTACCTCAACATAGTTATACTGAACTTCAACGCAAAAGGAACAGACACACACACACACACACACACACACACACACACACAATAATAATAATAATAATAATAATAATAATAATAATAATAATAATAATAATAATAATAATAATAATAATAAAGGTCGCTGCTGTTCATTTCCAGATGAACCTGCGAAACGTATGGCTATGGCAACTGAATATATTTAGTAAAACGTCTGTTATGAAGTGCGCAGTAAGCAGTATACCAGACGTTATATTGCCTATGTTACTGGACTCATATAGTCCAACAGTATGGCAGAAGGGTGCTTACGAATCAATCTGGCTCAGACACTGGATAAGTCTAGTTAAATACATTTAACGAAATATATTCAGTTGTCATCACCATACGTTTGGGATTTTCATTGGAACTGAACAGTAGTTACTTTTTTTCTCTGTATAAGTTCCTTTTATTTTAAAAGGATAATATAGTAATTATAAATTGGAAGTCTCTCATACTTCAAAAGTATAATGTATTAGTTACAAATCGGCAGTTTCTTATACTTCAAAAGGATAATGTAGTAGTTACAAATTGACAGTCTCTTATACTTCAAAAGGATAATATAATAGTTATAAATCAGCAATCCATTATACTTCAAAAGAATAATATAGTAGTTACAAATTGACAGTTTCTTATACTTCAAAAAGGATAATGTAGTGATTATACTTCAAAGGAAGAAGTTTCCTACGGAATAATAAAGGTTAACCAGTATAGTCCAACTTTGGTAAATTTGAACACCTGCTTTAGTCATTTGTAATTGAATGCTCTGTAGGCGATAGTTTGCCACTCATACTATACTACTCATGAATCTATGACTACGCGTGCATTGCCAGAAAATTCCTATTATATTCTCCAACTGCATTCTCTTCCGCACTTTGTAAATTGTGTTTCTCTCTGCTTCTCTCAGGTTGCAAAATGTACGATCCTACGATATACATTGAAACAGCTGGAAATGCCTATAATCAACTTGGTATACCTTATTGGTCTGTTAGGAAACTTAACACGAAATCATTAAGACATATAATTAGGATCTAATAGATAAATTCAAAATGAAGGGTACATATATATGCAGCTAGCTGTGTAATTTATGAGATAATGTAGAAAAGAACCCAAACAATTTTTATTTTGGTGGAAATTGTTGTTTATTTATGTAACAAAATATGCTATTAACTAGCAAATTGTTTGTCGTTTCCACACTCTTATCTTTAAGCATATACTTCTTGTAATTCATTTCAAATGATTTTTTTTGTCAAAGTGACTAGTGGCCTTTAGTTTTAGTGAACATTAGTTATATCAGTTGTATCTGGAAATGTGTATTATTAGTAGTTTTCTTATTTTATTTAATTAGCTTTAATCATGTATGTGGTTTTATTCTAATAATCCTATCTTAACCATGAGGTGCTTTAATTAAATAACCTCTAGTTAACACCTCAAATATCATACCCATTTAAGCAATGAACTCTTCTTTTTCATTGTTCGAAACAATATTCCTCTTTTGCACAAGCTTTACTGTCTCGTTGACAGCATTTGCAGTAGAAAATGGAGCAAATATAGATTTTATATGCTGAAGGTTCTGTACTTCTACATTAAAACAACCAAAAAGAAATGATATTGAATGAAATCTAGTCTAGACATTTTAATCATTTAAAGATTAGAATGCTTTCAAGGGATCTAATTTTGCATTCTCTTTCAGATTCAATTCGTTCAGACAGTGGATGAGTGAAAGAGAGAGAGAGAGAGAGAGAGAGAGAGAGAGAGAGAAGTAGAGATAACTAAATCAACAGACGTGTCGCTTTAGTTGAGCGGAACGTAATACGAAGTGGTGGAGAGTTGTAGAATTTTTGTGGGAAGTTGTAGAATTTTATTTACTCTCATTTTGAAGATTCATTCTTCTTCAGAGTGGAGTTTATAGTTCACATGTTTCTTCCTATTATTGATCTCTATAAAAATCGAGTTTAATTTCAGGTTACCTTAAATAAAAGACTTAAATCTTATAGATCTTGTTTTCATTTGCAAATACTGACACTGCATTTAATTTTAAACTAACTGAAATGAGCATTTTTTACACGGGAAGAATAAGTTTAAAGAAAACAATAGAAAGAAATATTTGAACCCCTTCTTCGATTAGTATACGGATTTTTTTCAATGAAATTAATGTGATAAAATCAACACCTGGCTTGAGCAAATGCTGTGTTGCAAAATTTATTTTAAACGGTTCAGTCAATTTTCGGTGATACTAAAACTGACAATTTTGAATTTTATTGCGAAAATAAATATAGAAATTGCTTCTTCACCAGACATGGACTTTTTGATTTCATTCTGACACGTACCCACTTATTATCAACGTGAAATGTACATACTTTGTTTCATCTCCATAATATGAAGGGACTCTTGAGATATTTTGTTTCTGGCATACATTTTGAAAGATCCCTCTCTTCCTTAGGGTATGCATTTAAATTAAAGTGACATGAAACAAATCCAGTCTAAAGTTGATACTAACAATGTTCTTCAAAATGTATTGCAAAAATCTTAACCATTTTCCATTATGAAATAACAGGCAACATAAATTCACTTTTATAACATAGATTAACATTTTGGTAGCTGAAGATAAACCTCCCCCCCTTCCTCCTCCGACCTCCTTGTTTGCTCGTCTACGGCCTCATACCGAACGTTTCGTACAAATTCCACTTTTTATAATGCATTTTCATTTCATTCCTTGCAATTAATAGTAAGGACTTATTGTTGTTTTGCATTTTAAAACAGACACTATTCACAAAGAGGATGGCGTATCGAAAAACATACCAAAACAAGAATTGTAGAAATCTTTATGAAGACTTTCATTTTTCCTCTATTATCATTATTAAGGAACTTACGGATCTTCTATATTTTGAAATGGGCACCAGGTTGAATCAAGATGAAGGGTGTAACTCATCAACAAATGATACCAATACTCCTTCAAGCAAATGCACATGCCATACATCATCTTGTACGATTAAAAATTGCGAACACTATTGTCTCAACAAAAATCGTTATACCAATTTATACAGTTAAACTTTACATATATGCATATCCCTAATCTCCCCTTATATATCCAAAACCTTAACACTTCGGACTTTTCCTGTTGGTTGCACCGTAAACAACAAAACCTCACTTAAGTTCTAGATCTTGAAACTGCTAGAAGTACCATAACGTTGGATGTACTTCCATTCAAAATACATGGGGTCAAATTAAACAAAAAAAGAAATCCTTAAAACATTTTTTTAATTGACGACTTTCTTGTTTGATAGTTGACAAGACTCATGCCAAGCATGCCAAGTTTTCAGTTTGTATTCTTTTAACATATTTATTATAACTTTAGCAAAATATATTTTATTTTGATGTGTTATAGCTATTCTCATTGTTTGAAGTTGAAATAGAACACGGATAGGGGAACTTGCAAGTTTCTTCAATGTGGAGAAAATAATAAGAAAGTCATTTTCCATGACAGCTATAGTAAAAAAAAATATCTGTTTTAATGGAACTAGTTGTTTTCTCGAAGCCTTTATCCAGATGTTAACCATACGTTAAAATCATTAATTAAAAGCTCTAATTGTTTTCATTTAATTAATTTATTTAATTGTTGAGTTTCCTCACTAACCACTCTAAACTTTATACTCCTATATTTACATAATTATTCAAGGAATTGTTCACACACAATACCGTGCGAATTTAAATCATTGAGTAGCAAGCAATCGGGGAGCTATCGACATCTATTTGCGCCAAACAGGCAAGCGATATCTCAGGTGACGGCGTTTATTAGCGTCACTATTTACTGTTAGGAAATAGGCGTGACCCACAATCTGACACATTGAGGCATTCTATGTACATAAGTTCATAGAATAGTTTCCTTCTGAAGCCAATTTACCCTTGCAGCTTGGAATTCAGATCTGTCGAGATTGGGAAGATGAATCTACGTAAAATATTCTATTTATGTACTGTATATGTAGTAAATTACACTGTTAATTAACATATATATAGGTCCATTGTCAGGTGTTCTAAAATTGTATATCTCTCGGGTCCTCGTCTGGAGAAGTGAATTGCACAATGTGGGAACGTCCCAGATAGAGAATCATAAAGTAAATCTATCTGTCCATCAAATAGTTACATTGATTCTTTCCAGATGTCTGTTCAAGTCGACAGACGTTGGCACTAGCTCCACTTATTAGTGTAACAATAAATGTAACTGTTTGGTGAATTCATAGATCAGTGCTAATGATTCCAAATTAATATGCGATGTGGCCACATAGTGAAACTTTCGATTCCTCATAGCAGCTGAAGGAGGCTCCGGACAGTATAACATTATATAGCACCTGCGCTTTATTTTAACCTGAAAAACAGCACTCTGTTGTCCGTGGGCACAATTTTTCGAACACCCGATGTACATATTGTTGTTTATCTTCTCTTTTTTTCTTTGTTAATGGTGACACACATATTACTTGTAGTTTAGAAAACAAAATTGTTTGTTTCCTAATGGATGATACAGTATAACTTTCACGGGCAACGATACTCAGTAATAAGCCAAATATTTAAATGACAATATTTTGTTTTCATTATGCATGTTCGTGTTGTCAGGGACACGAAAAGATGTTTTAGGTTTCTCTTTTCCTTTTTGTATTTCCCCCCAAAATACTTCAACGACTGTTAATTTCTAAGACAATGATATTGCCGTCTCCCAACGCCACATTATTTTCTATAATTTCGTCAATTTCTAAAATTAGAAAATAATCATTGAAAGGCATCTAGTGTAAGTTCCTGAAAGTAAAAGAGATATTGAGCGCTTTGTCTACTTTAATTAAAAGATTCCGTTCAAAACAAGGAAAATTGATAGATCTTAAATCGCCTTCTGGTGCTATGCAGTAAGGATGTGATATGAATATATATTAATTGTTTGAACTGGTGTTAAATGGAAAATAAAAATTTATGGAATTAACTACTAGAATTGCAATTTTGTTTAAAGAAGTTTCAGGAAAGAGTCCTTGGCAGAAGTTTCAATGAAGGATATTTACTTGTACGCTACACCTACTCCACTCCACAGGAAAATATCGAAAATAATCCAAAGATAACCTTATCAGCCTTACGAGTATTTGTACTGTTAACATAATGATCCCTTTGACTTTTATTTCTTGAATTTTTATGCCGTCTTCTTTATTTACTGTTTTAAGCATCGTTGTCTTACTTTATCAAAATTATATTTTAGTATTCTCTGTTCCTATTTAATTCAAATTTTTTACTTTAGGTGTCTGATTTTTTTTATTATCGTTTTACTTTATCTTTTACCTTAATATCACCTTTTCAAATTAGCATTTGTACAGTCACATATTATTTATGGATTTAAAATAAAAATAGATAGACTTTGCCTGTAGATGTCTAGGGTTACGTCCCATTAAACCTCAACTTTCTGATATTCTCTGCTTAACTGTGATATATGTTACTTTTAGTGTAACTATTTAATAGTAGCAAGATTCTGCTTGTTGTTCAACACTTTATTTTTAAGAAAAAAAATCATAACGTCGAAACTGTTTTAATTGTATGTTCCATGATGAAGTCTAACTTGTCGATATTTCTATTCTATAAATAACAAAAAATATTACTTAAGTGCTGGGAATGATACAAACTATTATTGCTCGTTTTTTTTTTTTTTTTTTTTTTTTTTGCGATAGCAAAAATATAAGTAAGTAGGTAATAAACAAAATGACACATAAAGTACTATAGATACTATAGACGTACTATACAGCATCCCCCGCATCAACTCCCAAAAAACGCGATTTCCCAGGGGAAATACGATAATTCAGTTGCAGAGTGCTCATCCCTAGAACGAGGGCTGTCTTGTTTCATCACAGACCCAGTGATTTTGAGATGAACAATATGATATTCGTGGGCGTTCTAGAGAATTTGTCCGGTTTCATTCTTATTTCACTAATATTCGCTCAAAACTATTCATTTCCATTAATCACCTGACACATAAAGCGCATGGATGTGGGATGTTAAATATTTCAGTTTCTCTCTTTTTATATTTACGACCTCATAGAAGTACTTGGTTACGTAGACTTTAGCAATTTGGTGAATATCGAACCTATTTGAAATTGGAGTCAAGTTTTAGTAACATGAACCAACATACTACTAAAATATAAATAATAAAAAAAAGAACTTGCAAATTGATCGCTGAGGAAATACTAAACATACCTTTATATCTTGTATTAATAGTATCGTATAGAGGTCTATTAGTGTAGTATTAATATGAGATAGATCCAAAATTTGGAAATATCTAAAGATCGTGTTTCTACAATCTGTCACAGAAGTAACTAATTCATGGAATGTAACACTACCAACAGAGCGCACACTTTTTAAGTAACATGGGCTCTATCTAAATGCAACGCTAAAGAGTAGAAAAATAAAATAAGCGCTATATTAGACAATAAGAAAAAATAGAAAATGATTTTTAAAAACCTGAAAGCAGAAATTAATTTTCTAAAAACATTAAGTGATTATTATTAATAAATATTTTGAAATCTGTGTCAAGCAAAATTAATGCCTAATAAATTATAGTTTTATTGTTCATTACTATCGAAACTATGATTTTATATTTGATATTAATATATTTGACTTGACATGAAATTTATTTTTATATTAAAAGTAATAACATGTTAGTGCTTTTAAAAACGGCGGGTTGTTATTCCTACTGTCGCTACAGATTGAAATGTGAATAGACATTGAAACATTTTCCACCTTGCTTCTCTCATTTTGTAGGTTCTAGCAACACTGTTTTCATCAGGCAGTGATTAAGCTCGAGTTGTGAAGCAATGTGTCTCTCTGGTAGACTAAAGATTTCCTGCGTGACTCTCTGGTAGCGGAAGCAATTCGAAGGAAAGGATCATTACTACTGTTTGCTTTCTTTCCAGATGTTTTCAAAAGAAACTTTTTTTTTCTAGAAGAAGGAAAAGTTTTATTTTGAGGAACAGAACAGTCAAGTTTCCCTTATTAGAGTTCGGAAATCTTTAATTTGATCCTCTTGCGTGTGACTGTTTGCTTAAGAGTTTGTGGCATCTGCTTAACGCTTCTGTTCCATTATTGCTGTACGCTTGTGTTCCAGTTATAGACAATTAAAATTCTGATGAATTACAGTACATATCAACTCACTTGTTGATCATACTTTAAAGTACCAGCTCTTTTATGGCAGACAACATGGTATTCATTATGAATTGTTTAACGATTTGTTGAAAAAAAATGCTTGAATCTTTCAGTAAGTTTCACCTCGAGAAATATCGCCAATGTGGAAATACAGTATATTGAACTAAAATTCTTCGTTTGGATTTTCGGTATAAGCTTACACCATTTAGATGTTGAATATAAAAGTGAGAACACACACACACACACACACAAAAAAAAAACCGGCTAGTAAAGAAACGGGAGAATTCTGTTTAGTGATTGAAAAGCCTGTATCATGAGAATTCATAGTTAAATTTTTGAAGCCGAAGTTTTACTGTTTATTGGAATGTAATATATTTAAGTCAGGCACGTAGCCAGGATTTCGTGAAGGGGGGGGTCCGTGACATGAAATACTGTGGTCATCACAAAAGGGGTTCGATCATTCTAAACTATTTTACTGGAACATATATTGGTTCGTTTAGCCAGGATTTCGTAACGGGGGGGGGGGGTAACATGAAATTCTGAAGGCCCAGGAGCTCGATCAATCTAAACTACTTTACTATCAACATATATTGGTTTGTTAGGACAATAAAATGAAGATATGTTGGCAAGTATTTTAATAACAAACTATGAAGAAATTTCGAGCAAAATAATAAAAAATAGTATTGAAAAAGATTTTACAATATTTACGTCCTTCTCCTGTTTATTCAAATATAACAATTTTATTTTCGTTATGACCTCAATTATTATAAAAAGTACATACTCAATACTGTCTTGTAAACTATCTTCTAATATAAATAAAATAAAAAGTTTGTGTGTTTGTCTGTCTGTGTGCGGTCTGGAGACCAGACGAGTGGACCGAGAGTTACCAAATTTTGGTCAGGGGTACCTTGGCCCAGGTACCAGGTCAAGACGAAGTGTTTTTCTTTTAATTTCGATACAGGGGGTCTCAGGGGGGCGTTTACCGGAACCGGCTTGGGAACCAGAAAAATTGACCGAGAGTTACCAAATTTTAGTCACGAATACCTTGGTCCAGGCTCCAGACCAGAGTTAAACGTTTTTGTCGAAATTCGAATGAGGGGGGTCTCAGGGGGGCTTTTACCGGGCCATGTAAAAGTAGTTGAAAATGACCGATATTTATTTATTTATTTAACAATCACCAGATACAGCTCAGAGGTCATTTTACACTGGATATCCAACAACATTAACAATGGAAAGGATTTGGGAAGGTATCAGCCAGGGCCTGTTTAGTAGGTGCCATCCCGGCATTTGCCTGGTAGTACTGAGAGAAACCCTGGAAAACCTCAGTCAGGATGGTCGGCAGGGGGATACGAAGCCACGATCTCCCGAATACGAAGCCAACGCTCTACCACTTGAGCTATTAGTGTCTAATTCATATTTACGCGGTCGCAGAAATCAATGGTGAAACTCGGATTGCATTAACTTCCAAATTCACGCTATTCGACTCCGGGCCGGGGGGTCACCGGAGGGGGTGAGATACCAAGACATATAAAAGTAATCCAAAATGACCGATATTAGTGTCAAATCCATAGTTTTCGCGGTCGCTGAAATCAATGGTGACACTTCCATTAGCGATGACTTGCAAATTTAGTTACAATTATATGCGGGCCGGGAGTCAGCGGGGGTTGCATACCGAGACATGTAAAAAAATAGCCTAAAATGACCGATATTAGTATCAAATTCATAGTTTTCGCCGTCGCTAAAATCCATGGTGATACTCCCACAGGTGTTGACTTCTAAATACAGCCCCTGCGCGAAGCATGTGTATGTTCAACTAGTTTTACAATATATGCGTTTCTTTCTCTGTTGAATCAAATGCTAACAGAACTTTCTTTCAACATAAATTTTTGTTTTTATTATTCCGTCAACTATTGTCGGTTCCAAATGACAGGTTAAAGGAGCAATAGAAAATTGTCCTTGAAACAGCATGTTTGATACTGCAAGGATGCGATGATGAAAAAGTATGATTTAAAATGTTCACGCTGTTACACAACGGCACTATGATTTCGAAAGCTTGAAATCTCCCTGACTAGTAGCGGAAATTCTGAGAATTAAATAACTTTTCTTGAAATTTTCAAATTCCCTGACTCTTCCAGAATATCTCGCTTACCTCGCCATCATATTGCAAGTAATACAAATCTCCTCATAAGAAAGAGTAAGCAAAAGCTTCCTGTAGTTTTCTTTTTAATTTTTAACGCTGATTCTTCTTTTTGTCATTTCATTTTGTTTTATCCTTCCTTATTTTTTTCATTTCTGGTCTCGAAGGGGGGGGGGTCCGGACCCCCCGGACCCCCCCCTTGGCTACGTGCCTGTTTAAGTGAGCCCTGTGAATGTTAGATGTGATAGTGGAAATTGTTTAAACTCTTATTATGTATGTCGTTTTAACATTCGAATGGTTGTAGTCAAAACCAGCGTGTTGGTACATGCATTACTGGTAAAATAGCGAAAGTGTGAAGTGAAAGGAAGCAACAAATTAGTTGAATTTGGAGAGTTAATTATTATTCTGATTAGTTATTGCTTTATATTTATAAGTGTATTTTTCACATTATGCCTTTACAATTTATATTCAGCTGTGAGGCAGAAGCCGTTAGAAGCTTATTGAAGTTATAAGTTAGTCAAAACTTTCTTTTTGGAGTATCTATTTCCTATTTATTGTTAAAATGTACTATCTGACAGTTTGCTTCTTATAAAGCCAATAGTTGAAATATTGAATTATCATTTTCTCTCATGCATATATTTCTCGCAAACTAACAGAAGGTTACTACTTTTATTCAGTATATTAACTGCGATTTCTTTTTATTGAAACTAGCATATATTTATTTGACTGTATTTGTAATTCATATCATAATTCTGAACCTGACAAAAACTTCTCTGTGTAGATGTGCCCGAAGGGTGCATTCTTGCTACAAAACGACGGAACTACTCGTGTGTTTTTGATATATGAGATTAGGCCACGTTACGATTGATAGTACTTTAATTTGGTTGGCTGATTGTCAATCTGTGCAATTCACATAATAACAGCCTTCCAGAGAGTATTGGTTTAGCATAAACAGACACACACACAACAAAATTGTATTCTCGATCCACAATATCATGGATCTAATAGACAGACCAGCTGCATCAAGAAATTGACAACACCAGAGTTATTCAGCAGAATAACAGTTGAAAAGAAGGCAATTTAATGTGAAAAAAAAAACAATAAACAAAACGAAGAACATTTATCCAGAGCCAATTCTCACATCAATAAAGTCCCCACTTCGCTCAATACCGGATGTGGGATAACTATTCAACTTCAACACCTAAAACAAAACAAACACACTTTGGACAAAATAGCCAATGGTTAGGTCTCTTCTTCCTTCGAAAGGTAGACTGTCTTGATTTGTCTTGATATGTATTCCAGGGATAGCTACACAGAAAGATCAAACAAGTCCTTTGGTGATAAGAGAGTCAATACAAATCTCACGAACTCTTGTGAAGAAATTGCAAGTTGTGTCCTCAATTTTTTTTTATATATATATATCTTTTGTGATGGTTGCCTTCATACATTGTAAAACTTAGATTCTCCTACGGATGCAGTTCAAATTACGAAACAACCAGCTAGACATGGCACTACAAGTAGTATGAGCGTTACTGTTAGGGCGATGTGCCTCAGTGCTAATAGTGTCACTGTTAGGAGAATGTTTCTCATATAAAGTACATAAATAAGTGCATAATCTATTCTAGCAGAAATAAACTATCAATTACTCATCAGATTAAGAACGAATGACATATTTTCAACGCCATAAAACTACAATATAATCAAAAATTAAGCATGAGAACTTGCCCTTAAGCATGTCATTTCGTTTAACTACATGTGGACTATTGAACGATATAGATCTTCATTTGTGTTCAATATTGTAGTTGCGAACTCAGTACTCAAACTTGAATTACTACATCTAACTACTTGAACAGAGGAAAAAGATCAAAGGTAGAATCTGCTCCTCGGATACTGAGTCCATATTTAAAAGCTATTACTCGTTTTCTGTTATTGTTTACGCTGTATGAAAATAAGTATTGATACCGGAAGTAGTAGTAAATTTTAACCACTTCCGGTTTACGCATATGTTTTCGGCTGGCGGTGGAATGCTTTCTTGAGAGCTGAATCAATTTCCCCCCACCCCAAAAAACTTCTTTCTCTATCTGCGTGTTTGTTCTATGGCGACCAATATTCAAACTGAAACGTATTGATTTTTAAACCATCCTGCTTGAATAGAGTATTAACAGAGAAGATGGTATCTATTATTAGGCCACTGAAAAGATTGTAAAAAGAAACGCTTTTCAATATCTTTCTCCGTTACTATTTTACGGAAATCAGTCCTGAAACCGGAAGTTCTAGAACTTAAATCTATTTCTGGTTTTGGTAGAATATTGGTAGTGGTAGTGACATATTCTCCCGAAACACTAATTTGATTGCTGAAAACTGCTTCTCGCTATCTTTGAACTCTTTTTTTGTCCTATGGCGATAAAAGTTGAAACAGGAAATGATTTTTATCAATTCTGATTTGAATACAGAGTTACCAGATCAAGTTGAGTCTACTCTTGGGATGCTGAATTGATTGCAACAAACATCTTATCGTTATCTTCTACAGTTTTAACTTTATGGAAATCTGTAAGTAATAAAACCGGAAGTAATAATAAATTTGAACGACCTGCAGTTTTTTTTTAACAGTGTTGCAGATAGTCACCACATCTTGCCTTGAGACGCTAAATCATTTGAAAAAAAAAATGCTTCTCGATATCTGTTATCGTAGTAGTAATCGCATGACTTGAGGCAAAATTTTCCGCCCCCTGGAGCGTGGCGTCCGCCGCCGCCGCCGCCAAAATTTTGCGCCCCGGGCGCCCGGCCCCCATTTTGGGGTTACGCGGCCTGGGGTCAATGACCTAGCGCCCGTCGCCGCCGCCAAAATTTTGCGCCCCGGGCGCCGGCGCCCTATTTTGGGGTTACGTGGCCCGGGGTCAATGACCTAGGGGCGCCCGACGCCGCCAAAATTTTGCGCCCCCGGGCGCCCGACGCCCATTTCTTGGATTACGTGGCTCGGGGTCAATGACCTAGGGGTACATAGGACCACTCCTTTTAGATTTTGGTAGGAGTACCATGGCCCACCCCCTAAATTTTGGCAGGGGTACCTAGGACCATCCCCCTTAAATTTTGGAAATTGCCAAATCTAAAAATTTGGTGTGGTAGCCTAGGACCATAGTATGTACCTCTATCAGTATTGGGTGTCTATGTCGTTCCCTTTCATGGGTAAAAAATTGCCAAAAATTCAAATTTCGGGGGTTTTTGACCTAATTTATCCCCTTTGATGAGGTATTATTACCCTATATAGTTATATGGGCGTATACAGGGGTCCATTACCTTTCATAACATATGGGTATATTAATGCACCCCTTGAAAAATTTGGGAGTGGTACCTTGGCCCACCCCTTAAATTTTGGAAATTGACCAATTTAAACATTTGGTATTATATTACCGGACCCTAACATGTATTATGATAAATTTGGGTGGTCCACCTCGTTCCCTTTTAGGGGTACAAAATTGTCAAAAATATAAACGTAAGCAATACGTTGTACCACGTGTTTGGTCTTTTGGCCCAATTTATCCTCTTGGATGAGGCCCTATTACCTTATATAGTTATATGGACGTATACAGGGGTTCATTACCTTTCATAAGATATGGGTATATTTGTGCACTCCTTTAAAAATTTGGGAGGGGTACTTTGGCCCACCCCTTAAATTTTGGAAATTGCCCAATTTAAACATTTGGTATAATAGTATAAGACCCTAATATATATATATATATATATATATATATATATATATATATATATATATATATATTACTACAAATTTGGGTGGTCCATCTCGTTCCCTTTCATGGGCACGAAATTGCCAAATTTTAGTACAACCACGTGTTTCGTTTTTGACCTAATTTATTCACTTGGATGAGGTCTTATTACCTAATATAGTTATATGGACGTATACAGATCGCCATTTCCTATTATAAGACATAGGTACATTTGTGCACCCCTTTAAAAATTTGGGAGGAGTACCTTGGCCCACCCCTTAAATTTTGGAAATTGACCAATTTAAACATTTGGTATTATATTACCGGACCCTAACATGTATTATGATAAATTTGGGTGGTCCACCTCGTTCCCTTTTAGGGGTACAAAATTGTCAAAATATAAACGTAAGCAATACGTTGTACCACGTGTTTGGTCTTTTGACCCAATTTATCCTCTTGGATGAGGCCCTATTACCTTATATAGTTATATGGACGTATACAGGGGTTCATTACCTTTCATAAGATATGGGTATATTTGTGCACTCCTTTAAAAATTTGGGAGGGGTACTTTGGCCCACCCCTTAAATTTTGGAAATTGCCCAATTTAAACATTTGGTATAATAGTATAGGACCCTAATATATATTACGATATCCCTTTTAGGGGCACAAAATTACCAAATTTTACTACAACCACGTATTTGGTATTTTGGCCCAATTTATCCTCTTGGATGAGGTTCTATTACTTTATATAGTTATATGGACGTATACAGATGTCCATTTCCTATTATAAGACATAGGTACATTTGTGCACCCCTTTAAAAATTTGGGAGGAGTACCATGGCCAATCTTTTAAATTTTGGAAATTTTCCAGTTTAAGCATATACTACTGGACTCTAATATGTATCATGATAAATTTGGGTGGTTCACATCGTTCCCTTTTAGGGTACAAAATTGCCAAAATATAAACATAAGCAATATGTTGTACCACGTGTTTAGTTTTTTGATCCAATTTATCCTCTTGGATGAGGTCCTATTACCTTATATGGTTATATGGTCATGTATAGGGGTTTATTCCCTATCATAAGACATAGGTACATTTGTGCACCCCTTGAAATTTTTTTGGAATGGTACCTTGGCCCACCCCTTAAGTTTTAGAAATTGCCCAATTTAAACATTTGGTATAATAGTACTGGACCCTAATATATATTACTATAAATTTGGGTGGTCCACCTCGTTCCCTTTTAGGGGTCATTTTGTTCCGCTTTAGGGGTGAACATGGATACCGTACATGTGGTGCAATCGTCCCGAGTTCGATTCTTGGTGCTAGTTTCAGGAAATGTTGAATTTAACGTCTCCGCAAAACGATGATGATAGGACGAAACATGAGAAAAACATGAACTTACTTGATTGAGGATTGAAGCAGGGACCTCACACATTAGTGACAAACGCGGCTGGGATGATGTGATTTTGGACCTAATTAGTAACTCTCGTTTCCGTTCATGGATTAAATAAAAAGATGACTCTTTGCTTAAATCTGATTAGTTCATTGTTCGAGCGATTTTTAAACGCCCAGCATTTATTGATCAGTAAGCGCTTCATTGATGGAAACAATGTTGCCATATTTTGAAAATCTAAACTGCTCCGATTCTTTTTCGAAACGGTTCCGCTGAGTGCAAGAATTTTCAAAACTAAAAACTTTTCAAAAAAAATCGAACTAAAAATTTTCAAATAAAAAAAATTAAACAAAAATTGTCAAACAAAAATTTTCAAACAAAATTTCAAATAAAATTTTGAAACAAATTTTGAAAATCTAAAATTTTTTAAACTAAAAAATAAAATCAAACTTTCTGGAACGAAATTTTTTTAAACTTAAAATTTTCAAACTCGAACCGAATTTGAAAACTAAAAAACTTTTCGAACCAAATTTTCAAACAATTTTTTTTTTCGAACTCAGAAAGTTTCAAACTTAAAACTTGCAAATCAAAATTTCAAACTAAAAAGTTTTCGATCTAAAATTTTGAACTAAAAAATTCGAACTCAAAGTTCTCACTAAAAATTTTCGAACTCAGAAATTTTTAAAATCAAAATTTGAAACTCAAGTTTTGAATTAAAAATATTTTTGAACTACAATTATCAAACTCAAACTTTTCGAAAATCTTAACAGAGATTGAAAGTGATCACTCGTTTCGCGAGCCGTAAGCCGTAACTTTTAGTAATGTAACATAGTTTACGGTTTAAGATTTATATTGTCTTGAGAACGATTGAGTTCGTTTATGTAATGAACCCGTTGGCCAGCCATAGCCTGATTTCACATCGTAGCTCATGAAAGCAATCTTGTTGTAGTTGTGTAGCCGTGACCATTTTTTCTGGACATATAGCCTGTACGATCACCAGGAATGAAATACTACTTAGTTTAGCGACCATTAAAATGTGATTTAATAAATATTAGCCACATTAACACTTGAACTTGTATGAAACGAATAAGAGCTTACTGATCAAAGCACAGAACGAAAAAATGCTAAGATGGACAGAATTTCATTCATGTGACGTCAAGCACGGAAGTATTTCCTTACCTCTCACTCCTCTCACTTGAAGGTCAAGGTGCTAATCAGCATTTTCCAGGTTGAATGCATTACAATAAAAAAAAAATCTTTCCTTAAGCCCATTTGAGATTTCAGTGGCTAAGTCCAGGTTCGATTTTTGGCGTTATTATTACGGGTTTAAGTACACAATCCACAGAAGTACGTTCAAGTCTTATACAGCCTAAGGACATAAACGCTTTCCATCTTATACGTAAAATAGAAACAAATATTTGGTGTTTATAGCTACATTTAGGATGATTCGAATTTCACTTTGAACTGTAGGTCCACGTCCTATACAGCCTCGATATTGTTAAGTCAACATAAAACATTTATGGTTGTTCAGATTTTATCGTTCACGTCTTATGCAGTCTAGGAACACAAGATTTACGTCCTCGGTACTGTCAAGAGAACAAAAAAACACTCGTGGTAATTCAGAGAAATGAAATTAAATCTTTGAGTTTTACGTCTTACAGTTATGTTAACTAGGCTAAAGAAGACGATGATGATGAGAAATAAATGTAATGATGGATTAAATATAGTGGGGAGAACCCTGAGAAAACTCACGCACACGGCTTTTTGTTCACTACGAAGCAACTTGGCGTTAGCTAAGATCGAACCAGCGACCTTACACACCTCTGTCATTGAGTTATCACGACGTAAAACAGATAATGATACACTTAACATGAAACAAGCAAGGTCACTGAGTTGAGGAAGATCATTTTGCAGACCTCAGCTTTTTCTCGAGGAGCAAATACCACAACAATAATTTAAAAACCATTCATGAAAAAGACTGTTGTTTAGACTAACATCACGCACACACACACACATGACACACACACAAACAGACAATGTTGTTTATTACAGTACATACTGATTACATTTTTTAAATACAAATATATTACTTATGTTGATTTCAATGAAAATGTAATTAAGTTTTAGCAGTAGGCACAGACTGTTCGTGCAATACTTTTATCGTATAAAAACTTCACTTAAAATAGTGAACGTCAGCAGAATCAAACTAGAATCCTTTTCACATTAGATGCACTTGTTCACTTTTATGAAATTGTTTTCCAGCCGGAATCGATCTTCTTGTGAATGTTATTTAATACAAATCACTCGTATTACAGCACCATGGTACAAAACAATATGAGATCAAAACGATAAATCGTTCATTTCTTTTACACAAGGAAAGCCGTAACAGGTTTTTTTTTCTTTCTTCATTTACAATCTTATGAGGGAAGCTCTTCCACCATAGTAAATTGAATTCAATGTAGCATCATTCACTACTGGCACGATCTTTCATGAAATAAGTAACTGATAATCCTATAAGAACGACGGGAAGCACTCTAAAGGAATCGAACTGAAAACCTCTTGCACCAGAAAAATTGGATTCAATGCAACATTATAGCATCACTAGGTAACACGGTAATCACTATTGCAGTAAATGACAAGTTCAATGTTACAAACACAGGACTGATATCTTAGTAACTAAGCAACAGTAACACAATTTAAGAGAGAGAATGCAATATGACAGAGCTGAATGATGTTATAAAGAAAAACTGCAAATTCTGCATTCTTCATCTATGACAAAGAAACTATGATACTGAAGTAATGAAATTCATTTCGTTACGAAAGTTGTGCAAGAAGCCGCTCCTCTCTTTCGTCATCTTCGCCTTCGCATGTGATTTTTTTAATGCAATTTCAATATTACAGAAGCTGACTTAATATTTTAAAGTGTTTGGCAATGTAAATGGAAAATTGATTCATTGCTTTTAACAACTAAGCAGACGTTGATTTTGAGGTCCGAGTTCCCAGCTCATAAGATATGAATCGCTGTGCTAAACGAAATATGTCCTTTTCTTAAAGTTCTAATCGATCCGGGGTTCGACTCCAGGTAAGGAAACACACATTTTCGTTTGTTTTATCGCAGGATGTCTTAACATTTGATGGTTCAGATTTCATCTTATTTCACATCTTAATGGTCGCTAAACTAAGTAGTATTTCATTCCTGGTGATCGTACAGGCTATATGTCCAGAAAAAATGGTCACGGCTACACAACTACAACAAGATTGCTTTCATGAGCTACGATGTGAAATCAGGCTATGGCTGGCCAACGGGTTCATTACATAAACGAACTCAATCGTTCTCAAGACAATATAAATCTTAAACCGTAAACTATGTTACATTACTAAAAGTTACGGCTTACGGCTCGCGAAACGAGTGATCACTTTCAATCTCTGTTAAGATTTTCGAAAAGTTTGAGTTTGATAATTGTAGTTCAAAAATATTTTTAATTCAAAACTTGAGTTTCAAATTTTGATTTTAAAAATTTCTGAGTTCGAAAATTTTTAGTGAGAACTTTGAGTTCGAATTTTTTAGTTCAAAATTTTAGATCGAAAACTTTTTAGTTTGAAATTTTGATTTGCAAGTTTTAAGTTTGAAACTTTCTGAGTTCGAAAAAAAAAATTGTTTGAAAATTTGGTTCGAAAAGTTTTTTAGTTTTCAAATTCGGTTCGAGTTTGAAAATTTTAAGTTTAAAAAAATTTCGTTCCAGAAAGTTTGATTTTATTTTTTAGTTTAAAAAATTTTAGATTTTCAAAATTTGTTTCAAAATTTTATTTGAAATTTTGTTTGAAAATTTTTGTTTGACAATTTTTGTTTAATTTTTTTTATTTGAAAATTTTTAGTTCGATTTTTTTTGAAAAGTTTTTAGTTTTGAAAATTCTTGCACTCAGCGGAACCGTTTCGAAAAAGAATCGGAGCAGTTTAGATTTTCAAAATATGGCAACATTGTTTCCATCAATGAAGCGCTTACTGATCAATAAATGCTGGGCGTTTAAAAATCGCTCGAACAATGAACTAATCAGATTTAAGCAAAGAGTCATCTTTTTATTTAATCCATGAACGGAAACGAGAGTTACTAATTAGGTCCAAAATCACATCATCCCAGCCGCGTTTGTCACTAATGTGTGAGGTCCCTGCTTCAATCCTCAATCAAGTAAGTTCATGTTTTTCTCATGTTTCGTCCTATCATCATCGTTTTGCGGAGACGTTAAATTCAACATTTCCTGAAACTAGCACCAAGAATCGAACTCGGGACGATTGCACCACATGTACGGTATCCATGTTCACCCCTAAAGCGGAACAAAATGACCCCTAAAAGGGAACGAGGTGGACCACCCAAATTTATAGTAATATATATTAGGGTCCAGTACTATTATACCAAATGTTTAAATTGGGCAATTTCTAAAACTTAAGGGGTGGGCCAAGGTACCATTCCAAAAAAATTTCAAGGGGTGCACAAATGTACCTATGTCTTATGATAGGGAATAAACCCCTATACATGACCATATAACCATATAAGGTAATAGGACCTCATCCAAGAGGATAAATTGGATCAAAAAACTAAACACGTGGTACAACATATTGCTTATGTTTATATTTTGGCAATTTTGTACCCTAAAAGGGAACGATGTGAACCACCCAAATTTATCATGATACATATTAGAGTCCAGTAGTATATGCTTAAACTGGAAAATTTCCAAAATTTAAAAGATTGGCCATGGTACTCCTCCCAAATTTTTAAAGGGGTGCACAAATGTACCTATGTCTTATAATAGGAAATGGACATCTGTATACGTCCATATAACTATATAAGGTAATAGAACCTCATCCAAGAGGATAAATTGGGCCAAAATACCAAATACGTGGTTGTAGTAAAATTTGGTAATTTTGTGCCCCTAAAAGGGATATCGTAATATATATTAGGGTCCTATACTATTATACCAAATGTTTAAATTGGGCAATTTCCAAAATTTAAGGGGTGGGCCAAAGTACCCCTCCCAAATTTTTAAAGGAGTGCACAAATATACCCATATCTTATGAAAGGTAATGAACCCCTGTATACGTCCATATAACTATATAAGGTAATAGGGCCTCATCCAAGAGGATAAATTGGGTCAAAAGACCAAACACGTGGTACAACGTATTGCTTACGTTTATATTTTGACAATTTTGTACCCCTAAAAGGGAACGAGGTGGACCACCCAAATTTATCATAATACATGTTAGGGTCCGGTAATATAATACCAAATGTTTAAATTGGTCAATTTCCAAAATTTAAGGGGTGGGCCAAGGTACTCCTCCCAAATTTTTAAAGGGGTGCACAAATGTACCTATGTCTTATAATAGGAAATGGCGATCTGTATACGTCCATATAACTATATTAGGTAATAAGACCTCATCCAAGTGAATAAATTAGGTCAAAAACGAAACACGTGGTTGTACTAAAATTTGGCAATTTCGTGCCCATGAAAGGGAACGAGATGGACCACCCAAATTTGTAGTAATATATATATATATATATATATATATATATATATATATATATATATATACATATATATATATATATATATATATATATATATATATATATATATATATATATATATATATATTAGGGTCTTATACTATTATACCAAATGTTTAAATTGGGCAATTTCCAAAATTTAAGGGGTGGGCCAAAGTACCCCTCCCAAATTTTTAAAGGAGTGCACAAATATACCCATATCTTATGAAAGGTAATGAACCCCTGTATACGTCCATATAACTATATAAGGTAATAGGGCCTCATCCAAGAGGATAAATTGGGCCAAAAGACCAAACACGTGGTACAACGTATTGCTTACGTTTATATTTTTGACAATTTTGTACCCCTAAAAGGGAACGAGGTGGACCACCCAAATTTATCATAATACATGTTAGGGTCCGGTAATATAATACCAAATGTTTAAATTGGGCAATTTCCAAAATTTAAGGGGTGGGCCAAGGTACCACTCCCAAATTTTTAAAGGAGTGCACAAATATACCCATATCTTATGAAAGGTAATGGACTCCTATACATGACCATATAACTGTATAGGATAATAACACCTCATCAAAGGGGATAAAATCGACCAAACACGTGGTATAACGTATTGCTTACGTTTATATTTTGGCAATTTTGTACCCCTAGAATGAAACGAGGTGGACCGCCCAAATTTATCATGATACATATTAGGGTCCTGTACTATAATACCCAATGTTTAAATTGGTCAATTTCCAAAATTTAAGGGGTGGGCCAAGGTACCACTCCCAAATTTTTCAAGGGGTGCATTAATATACCCATATGTTATGAAAGGTAATGGACCCCTGTATACGCCCATATAACTATATAGGGTAATAATACCTCATCAAAGGGGATAAATTAGGTCAAAAACCCCCGAAATTTGAATTTTTGGCAATTTTTTACCCATGAAAGGGAACGACATAGACATCCAATACTGATAGAGGTACATACTATGGTCCTAGGCTACCACACCAAATTTTTAGATTTGGCAATTTCCAAAATTTAAGGGGGATGGTCCTAGGCCCCTGCCAAAATTTAGGGGGTGGGCCATGGTACTCCTACCAAAATCTAAAAGGAGTGGTCCTATGTACCCCTAGGTCATTGACCCCGAGCCACGTAATCCAAGAAATGGGCGCCCGGCGCCCGGGGGCGCAAAATTTTGGCGGCGGCGGGCGCCCCTAGGTCCTTGACCCCGGGCCACGTAACCCCAAAATAGGGCGCCGGCGCCCGGGGCGCAAAATTTTGGCGGCGGCGGCGGGCGCCACGCTCCAGGGGGCGGAAAAATTTGCCTCAAGTCATGCGATTACTACTATCGTGTTTCCTTTCTATGGCGATTATCGTTGAAATTGGAAGTGGTTGTTGTCTATCAGTATATTAACGCTGTCAACGTTTGAAGAGTTTCATAGTCTAGCTAGAAAGATTTTTGTTATGTCCGTATAAAGTTTACATAGGACTACAAGGAACAAAAACTCTTTCAAACAATAAAATAGTTATCAAAATCTGTGTATGTTTATTGAAATTATGAGTGATCACACATACACACACCCAAAATAATAATAATAATAATAATAATAATAATAATAATAATAATAATAATAATAATAATAATAATAATAATAATAATAATAATAATAATAATAATGAATACTGTCAGCTATTGAGAAACTTCATTATTAGCTGCAAAAACTATCGCTAGATCCTTATGAAGGTTACATTGGATCACAAGGAAAGAATATTGTTTCAAACAAATAATAATCATCAGATTCAGTGCAAATTATGCCGAAGTTAAGCGTCTAAACATACGCATATTAACTTTGGTTATTTGCTGTTTTCATACTACACTCATTGATTTGTTTCATGACTTAGCTCTAAAGATCATTGTATCCTAATGAAATTTATCTGAGACAACTGGGAAAGTATGCCCTTTCAAATTATAGAGGTATCATCAAAATCGGTGGGTTAATAACATAGAGAAAATCTCTCTCTCTCTCTCTCTCTCTCGCTATATATATATATATATATATATATATATATATATATATATATATATATATATATATGGAAAACCGTTGCACCTTGAGAATAGTGTACTTTGGAACACTGGCATGTTTCTGAGCTTCTGTACTATCTACTGGTAATTCAGTGAACAATGATGCTTTAATATTGTCAGACAGTGCCATCGTGGGTTTCGTTGTGTTCACAGGAGTGTGTGATTTACAAAAGTAAAAAAAAAAAAAAAAACTTATTTTCATAGATCAAACGAACTATTTACAAATTGATATTTTTTTTCTAGTGCCATTACTGTGTTTTGTTTGGAACATCAGTAATCTTTTATTTCAGTCGGATTAGGTGAATACTTTTGTTACTTGTTTTTCTACTCTAGATGTAGCGTTGTTATTATAGCGCCATTTTAGTAATTGTCTAGAGCCTCTTGGACCATGAAACAAAAACACACCTTGTACCTTGGAACATGTTCCAAGGTACATGGACTCATTGTCAATTGTATTTTTGGAAATTCTTTTGTTATCGTTGCAGCAATCGAAAAGCCAAGAAGCAACACAGGAAAGAAAAGGCCTGCCATTGACCATAACTCAATTAAAACAGTCACTGCCGAGCCTGGGCAGGGTGTTAATGAAGCTTGCAAAGTTTACCAAGTGTAATTAGCTACTTCATCCCGACATCTGAAATCTTTTAGACAGTCAGGAAAAGAAACATTTGAGTATAGTGTGAAATATGATGTTTACATTGTGTTTAGTGAGGACGAAGAGGAGAGACTAACTACATACATAACTGTGGCCAAGATGAATTACGGACTTACCAAAAAAAAAAAAAAAAAAAGTGTTCGACAACTGGCGTATCGATATTATCGCGCTAATAATAAGACGTACCCAAAGAGTTGGAATAATGGAGAAATCACTGGGGAGGAGTGAATGCAAAGGTTTATGAAGCGACACAGAAAACACTAGAACTAGCAAGTTTAGCACGTGCGATGTGTTTCAATACAAACACTGTAAACCAATTTTTGACCACCTAGATGATGTTCATAGCCCTCATACATAACAGACCATCGACAGGATTGTCATCCATGTGATATAGATGAAACGGCCAAGTAACACTCCGACGCAAATTTTGCCTTATGCTGAAAATTTAAACTTGCCACTACATCAGTCCTTTCAGAGTACAGCCATACCCGAAAGTACAAACTCCTCAAAGTATAAAACAAGGTAGAAAGGCTGATAGAAGTAGAATAGTAACAGACACACCTGAGAAGCAAGAATTGAAAGATAAAGAAGAGCAAAGAGCCACACGGAAAGGAAATAAGAAGCAAGAACAGAAAAGAAGAGGAAAGAAGAAACACAGCAGAAAATTATTTTCGATACGTCTGATGAAGAATCTGAAGAGAACATGCCTGCATAAAGATGATGATAGTGATGTTATACTTGCTGAAGTGATGGACACAAAAGTTGAATTAGACGAGAGTTTTGAAGCATACAACCTCAATCCGAATGACTATGTATTGGTGCAGTTTAAGAAAAAACGAAGCATTGAATATTACCCCATCAGGATGCCGCGGTCGGCAAGAGGGATTGCCGCAGTCGACGGTGGCGGGCCGCCGGCACCCGTCCGCGGCGGCACGACGATCTACTTGTTCAAAGTTGCCGACCTTTTGCCGAGGCGGCAAGCGGTCGAAAATCGTCTAGTAAAATTCTCTTTGCCGACTGTTGCCGACCGTCAGAGCCGGCAAAACAATTGGAAAGGCCTCTTTCCGACCCTCTGCCGACTCCTTATGCCGGCCTTTTTTCGACGGCGGCGCCGGCGCATTTACTGTGCCTTTACGGTTGTTTGCCGGCTGCTCGGCAAGACAACTTTCCGACGGCGGTGCCGGCGCATTTAATGCTCATTTCCGGCTGTTTGCCGACCGCTCGCCAAGGCAACTATTCGTCGCGGTCGAAAATCGCGCTGAAAGATGCCGGCGTCCGGCGCTGGCAATCCGACCGCGGCATATGGTCGGCATGAACAAATTGTCCGACTATAGGCGGCAGAATCCTGATGGGGTATGCAGGAAAGACTTGTTCAGTGGAATCTAATTACAAAGAATTTAAAATTAAGTTTTGAAGCGTATTACAGGTACTGTAAATAAATGTTATGAAGACTCTCCAGGGCAGTTTGATGTGAATGCATCTGATATTATAGTGAAACTGCCACCACCCGTTAGGCCAATAGGCTCCAATAGAGTGTCTGAACAATTGTGGTTTCAAGTATATTTTGGTTCTTATAATATAGTGTAATAGATCGTGTAGGCCGAGTTCGTTTTCATGAATAAGTCAATATTTCCTAATTTAGTAATATCTTATGTGATTTTCTGATAGGCCTACGTCTATTTTACGTGCAAAGAATTAGAGCAAAATAAGCGCAACGTATGTTCAATTTAGCAATTGTTTTAAAGCCATTGATTTTTTTTTCGGGATTTTAAGAGTGGATTGACAAATAGAATATTGTTATAGTTTTCTTTTCATATTTTAGTCATTGCTAGGTTTGCAAACTTTTCAATAAATAAATAAATAAATAAGGTTAACCTTCCGATTGATGTTTCGTTCAATTTGAAGATAAAGCCCTGATCAGAGTAAGTATCAGAAATTTCCATTCTTTTCTTTCACACGCTTTCGTACATCAAAAACCACAAATCTGGATATATATATAAAATAAAGATGAGAATAATCATTTGTGATTTTGTGTAAATTACCATATTATAAGTATACGTTTCAAGTACATGAGGCTGTATTCCAAGGTACATGAATATTTGTACCATGGAACACATTCTTGAGACTTTTTGAAAACATAAAAACATAACGAAGAATAGAAATAAGAACTTAAATAATATCGCAATTTTGTTTAACAAACTTCTAAGTTTAAATGCACTGCAATTGAATTGATGAAATAACTATTGGTAATATTATATCTTGAAGAACGCAAAAAGTGTTCCATGGTACAACAGTTTCTCCTATATATATATGAACAGGGTGTTTCAAAACAACACCGAAAAAGGTTTGGGAGGTGATTCCTTACATCAAGATGAGCCAAAAAGTATAGACCAATCTGGGTGCACAAATGCTTCCTTTAGGAGTTATAGGCTGCCGAAACTATGAAAAAATGAACTTTAATGGTCCATAGCTCCAAAACTATGGGGCCTATCGTAGTCGGGTCAAGAATTCACTTAAGAACTAGTATGTGCTCTATTCAAATATCTAAGTTTCAAAATCCTGCAGTACTTCCAAAACAATTTTTATAGAGGCAGTTGATGAGTACTTCAAATTATATGCCAGTAGCCAAACTCCCTCTACAAAAATTATTACGGAAGTACCGGAGGAATCTGAAACATGGATATTTGGATAGGACACATATTGAGTGAGGAATCACCTCCCAAATGTTGTCGGTGTTGTTTTGAAACACCCTATAAAACGGATCTGATTTAGAACCTGCTTCTTTTTTAAGTCGATTAAAAGACTATTTCTATAAAATAATAAATATTCGAATGAATCCTACAAATGTAAGGTATTCCTGAATATTTACGTCTAGCCATATGAATTAGATGCTAATATAATCACATTTAGACAAGCCAAGTGTTTATGTCTTAATCAAACAACTGTATTGCAGCTCATTCAAAAAGAGGATGTAGGTGTGTTCTGAGAGTGTTATGAAATAGAGATCCATTAGTGTAATAACGTCAGTCACTAGAAATATCTCATTAAATCGCATTGCTTTAGAAAAACAGTCGTTGAAAAGTGTTTACGATATCAGTTTCTTCTTCCACTTTGCAATGTTTGATCGTGAAGAATAAATATCGTATGAAGGTGTAAACTGAATACGCGATTTTTTGCGCTTCTCTCTTGATCTTTACCTACCGCTCTTTACCGCATCACATATTCACTTGACATTTAATCGATTCCTCTGTAATAACTGCAGGTAACAACTATGCACACTAATGTAATATATCTTTTTAAGGAAAGTGCACTAAAACCATAAGTAATCAGATAGCATATCCATTCAATATTTTGTGTCATGTCATTAGTTTTATTGATATTGATAAGATGAATGTTGGTGTTAAGTGTTTATTTTGCTTTCGATACAAATTTCTTCTGCAATCTGTACGGTCGAGTGGAATAAAAAAAACACACTTTTAGTTTATTATCCACAGATTCTCTTTACTAAGCTAGAACGTCTACTTTTTAGTCAATCTTGCTTAGATATCTCGTAAATATAAATAATGTAAATCAAATAATTTACATATTATTCCCTTGATTCTGAATCAAGTGTAATGTGAGAATTTGACGTAAATATATTTGTCAAAGACTGACCCTTAATTGCTATTTTAAAAAGTTTATTATTTTTTTCTGAGCGAAAATGATCTTTAATTGTTATTTAAGTAGTATTTGTCACGTTTTTATTATGCCCAACATATTGATTTATATATTTGTGCATAACTTAGTAAATATAAGCCTGCATAACACAGGATTTTACACGCTAGTGTAATAGATCAAAGCCTACTACTATGCCAAGTTTGATCTTCATCGGATGAGTTCGGTATATGACTTTTTGTTTTCGAAATATAACCTAACATACGGCATACTATAACTTAGAAAATAGGAGCCTACAAAACATGGTATTCTACACACTAATACCAGGTCAAGTTCTACCGTCATAGCAAGTTTTATCCCGAACGATTCATTTACTTTATGTGTATTGTCTCTGTTTCGGTACAATCCTCCATGTACTTTAGGTACTACTTCTAAACTTTCTTCATTAAAATTTTGATATTTCGTGATCATAAGTTTGTAGAGTTCTGTAGCCTACCCAACCTTTTGAAAAGGGAAATACGAAACATACTTTCTCTTATTTTATATCTGTTATATTTGTGTGAAATTTCATTTGTTTCGGTCTACTTCTTCCTGCATTTCTGATGCCCATTTTCAAATATTATGGCGGTGGCTTTTTTCCCTCAAGATCAGTTTTTTTTTTCGCAGACGTATTTGTTTATTTTATGTTTAGTATCCATCTGTCAAATTTAATTGACACCGGATTGAATCATTAAGTGAATACTCTTTGTAAGCTGGTTAATGAACTTTTGCTTTTGGTATAGAAGGAAAGTCGCAAAATCTGGAAATGTCAACGTAACTGTGTAAATATGTATTATACTTATTTAACAACTAGCATTCAAATAATACCAATTGTAAACCAATGCAGACTAAGTGCCAAACGAAGTCAATGTGATTGATGAATTTCATCAGGTTAAAAATAGCATATAGTGTACGTTATTAGATATCAAATGTATAATAAGCAAATTTAATAATATTGTAACTGAAACGTGAATTTCTAGACTTTTACCAGTCATGTGTTCAGAAAAATAAATTAATTATACTAAAGATTTAGGGATAGAACATGTTAACTTTATATAAAGTCTACAAGGGAAACAACCATATATACAGAGAATTCGGGGAGGCCTTTTCCTCTGACCATGGATGAATATAACGACTTGATTAATTTTCATGCATTTTAACTTTGTATAACTTTTTTTCGTTCAATCTATATTTTAATACTGGTTTAGTGAATACGGTAACCACTTTTCTTCGAAGAATTGTGAATTTGCTAAACATCACAAAATTAAGATAATGGTCTCATGGAACAAGACATATGGTGCAACAAACTGAATAATTCACACATTTCGACATTTTTGCTTGTGAGAATATTCGAGTTCGGTGGATTGTTAGAGGCACACTACTGTTACCAGTTCTATTATGAGGAGGTCTTGGTCTTAGAATACTGGACAATTCTTCGAGCGGAATAATTTGTACGTCTCTATATCAAAAACAGCACACTGCATGATGTTGTGAAATCTACTTTCCACACTATAGCACTAAAAGTGTCCAGTTCTTTACCAGAAAAGGACTTGATATCATCTTGTTGTACACTTACCCTATGCATTATGATTAAGAGGTTTAAAACATGAATTTATTAATAATAATAATCAAATATAAAGTGCTGAATTTGTCATTCATGAGATATAAGACACAGAGCAGGTGTTGTCATTGTACATGAGATATAAGATGTAGAGTGAGAAAATACGCGTTAGCAAATCTTCACATTTCTTATGCACTATGATTTATTTTTCCTCATGGTAAAACATGGTAATTTCGATTTCAGTGTCTTGTGATGCTCCATTCCTTACCCAATTAACGCTTTTTGTCCTTGTTTCTTTTTGGAAGGTATTACATTTTTTTAAAACTTCTGATCAGATCTGTTAGGAAAGACAGTGTACCTCAACCAATAAGTCATTGTGATAAAACACTACTTTTCCGCCCTAAAGTCTTACTCAAGCATATCCTCATTCCGTGCCCTAAGCCTCATTCTATCTTATACCCCTAACACCATGGAGACGATGTTGTCCACCACAAAATTACTTGGGTGGGAATGAAACCACGGACTCCACGTAACAGAGGTAAGTGCTCTGCTAGTGAACCACCGTGCCCTCCTCACTTAATGTTGGAATACTGTGGTTAAACGTACTACAGTTATATGCATCTACTGTCTCGTTTTCCTTTTGAATATGAAAATGATCTTAATATGACTGATGAAAAGGACGACTAATTTTGCAGTCTGAGTAAACACATGTTTCGTAAATCACAAAAGAGAACAAACGAACGCATTAACGTTCCTGTGCTTCGCATATTGAAAGCAAAAGGCGTAACTAACGCTAATTAACAGTGATCAGTTAGAACTTTTCCCACTCTCATTATTCAGTATATAAACCATTAAAGCAACTGTAGACATTTTCAAGTATATCTCATACTAGAGAGCACTTTAAGTTATACGCGCTCTTTGAGAAACACGATGCGTTAAGGGAATAGGAACCACTAATTCTGTCAACTCCGTTAAAGAACTTGGCCGTGCCGAAAGGAAATTTCCATAAGGTAAAAGCCACTGCCCATAAATAATGCATATGTTAACTATAGGCAAAGTTCCTCGGATGCACTTTTTAATTCTATCTGTTTCCGGAATTAATGTACTGCAATAATTTAATATTTATACCGCAATGAAATAGGCAATTACACTGTAGTGGTTCCATTATTTATTCTCCAAGAAATACGCAAATAACATATACCAACTAATGAAGAGATCGTATCTCTGAAAGGAGTGATTCCTAGCAACATAACGCAATCTTGTTCACAAAGAACTGGCTTCTATAAAATATTATATAGATGTAATCAATTCAAACATGTGTTAATCCCATTTGGCAAATTGAAATACTTTTATGTTCTTAAGGGGAAACACCATTTTTTCTGAGCACATTTACGAGAATATAGGATAGCTGACCAAGTTATTGAGAGTAACATTATACATTAAAGAACTAGTGGAAAGTAATGTCTACTCTGTAAGCATATTGAGTAAAATTTTAATGAACCACTGATAACACACTGCGCAGTCACGCGGTTTAGGGTTACAGACGTTTCCTTTTACTTGCACATATCCTCTTTCTTAGGTAGCTCTAAAAGATTTGTCGCAGTGCTATTAAAAGATTTGTCGAGTAATATGAATGAAATGAAATGAAAGTTTTTGCTTTACCTTCCACGGTCATTGCCTTTGGGTTGAAGGATGTGGATAAGTAATGATAAAGTGAAAGATTTTGGAATAATTGGTGGAATGATAATGTGGAAAGAAAACGAAAGAATCTCGCTGAAACTAACGAATATTACGCTGTTTACTATACAAACTTGTGTTGCTGAGGGTCGAACAAGAGAACCTTCGCAACAAAGGTGAATGCTTTACCATTTTCTTTTTGTTTAACTACTCCCTATGACACTTTACGATCGCATTCAGGAGTATTAATATAAATCTTTTGTGAAATCTAAAAATGTTCCCTTTTTTAAAACTCTGTCATGTGGTAATCCTAACTGGTTGATAAATTACAATTCAGTTTTCGTAAATGTATGTTTCATATTAAAATATAAAGTGACTAATATTTAAATTCTGATTAGTATTTAACTAATTGCTAATAACGTTAAGGATTAATTATTCTGAACTTATTTTTGTAAATGATTTGCTTATGATATGTGTTAGGAAATTACATAATTACCTTGGTGCATAATTATGAGACGTTAAACTAAATCATGTGGTTCGGATTCCACGTTAATCAGTAGGTCCACGTCTCATGTAGCCTCGCTGCTGAACGGGACGTTAAACTCAAAATCAACTCAACTCAACGTTAAACTAAAAGAAAGAAATATACTACACACTCAAATTTGTTTTCATGCCCATCAAAAAAAAAAAAAAAAAAAAAGAAGGAATGTCTGTTGCAATTGTTTAATTCATTTGATGTATGAAACTTTAAAATGAAAAATTTCGGTAAGCTTGTTCAGTTTGAGAAAAAGAATTATCATTGCTGTTAATTCAGATTATTAGTATACACTTTAGAAAGAGTAACACAAAACTATACAAATAGGTACTGTATGTTTAGTAAAGGTTCAAATACACGATGGAAACCAAGTGATGCTATTTGTCCTTTTCGTACGTACACAAGTGATGGTGGCAATTAAGCCTCTCTTTTCGATGAAGTAAGGCTAATTAACTTTTCTTATGGAGCGGCGGAGTCTTGATTGTCCTTCTCTGGGTGGTAATCATAACTTACTCTCTACCTCTACTACAGAAGTGGTCTCCTATAGAATCGTTCTGCGTCATTTTGTGATGACAAGTTGATGGACTCAAAACTTACGATGTATGATATAAATATATCATCACACACAAACATCATTCCCCACTTGAAATAATAATAATAAAAAAAAATAGAAGGGAGTTGACGCAATAGAATCAGAGGAAAATTACTAAATTTCATCCAAAAGTTTAAATGAATTTAAATTACATAAAATAGGAGATGGAAACCGAGGAAAACAATTTATCGTTTCGAGTGTTATTATTTTATCATGCATTTTTTTTTATCAGGGGGATGAGTACATTATGCATGTAAAAAAATATCTAACCATTAGAAGTATCCCGTGTTGTACACATTATCGAGCTAGCAGTAAATATTGGTCAATATGGTTGGATAATTTTATGCTGGCATATCTTATTCTAAGTGATTAATTAGTAGACAAAGTTAGGGTTATTATTATGGCAAAGTAAGAACCAAAGTAAATATTACTTTAGTAGAAAAACTTTCTCCTCATTGACTATAATTTTTGGAGCATATTAACTATTCAACTACTTGATGTGAGTTCTACTTTCTTTTCTTTGGAAAATTCATCGTTATTAGTCACACAGGAGGATTATGAATATCCAGATATTTTAGTTTGCTTATTTCTTTGTAAGTGTAATCTCGGCCCCTTTCATGCAACGGACCGTTATCGTCGGGAACATGTAGAACAGATTTATTTATTATTAATCTCATCACTCTTAATCTGTATGTTCTTTGCCTGAAACAAGGAGAAGGACCTTAAAAGAAATAAATGGCACGTTGTTGGTGGAAACAAAAGATTAGAAGCAAATAGAGAAGCTACTCAAGTCATATAAGTTTGGAACAGTTTGCATTTCAGTGGAGTCGCACTGACTACTGAATGTTAGCAGTGAAGTAATATCATGTTGGCGTCTCTAGAATGCAAAAGATAACGATATTAAATGTGAGTTAGCCAACCAACGATGTTTACTTTCAGTTTGTCAACTCTTTTGGAATTCATTAAAGCTCGATACTATCGTTTGAAAGTGCGCAACTCTACCTCACTTCGTTGCTCTAAGTTTCAGCGCTTCGGACGCATACAAATATTCTTGTAATGCCACGTCTGCATTTTATACAAATTGTGGTCAGAAAAGTCATGGTGCGGAGCCCTGTACAACGACAAGCCCTACTATGTTAACAGTAAGGGTGATCGTTTTACTTGGTCCAAAGATTGTTCAGCAATTCAGAACGTAAGACAAATACAAGAACTAATGATATTTGAAAATATTTCCGTTTCTGATGCAAAAAGTCGTACAAAGGAGTTCATTCCAACCCTGCTTCCTGTTACGTTTGTGCCTGTAACTTCCCGAAGGTCTGCTTCTAATCAAGTGAGTGATATTTCCACCCAGACATCATTTCCTGAATGTAAGAGTGTAGAAAATGAAATCCTAGTCACTGGTTCGTCCGGTCCACGACAAGGGACTGCATGTTCTCGTAACGGTAGTTTAATAATACTAATCCCATTGCACTGCCATTTGCTGCACATTACTGGAATGAAACTAAGCCGAACATATCTATCATCATCTTAAAAATTCTCTCCTCTCTCTGGGAAAGAATTCACCATTAGGCTAGCTTCGAATTCACTGAAATCGAATATAGTGGAAGATGAACTGATAGATAAAGAGTAGAACGGTGATTTGCTTGTGAGTGCGGTATTCTTCAATGGAATCTTAATAAATTCAGTAGTTTTCTTAAAGAATCGGAACAACTGACCTCTGACAACTTCCCGTCTGTTCTCTGTTTTTTTTTTTTTTTAAACTGATTTTTAGCCTACACATTCATCAGTTTTAAAATATTACACGACTGATTTTCGGACCACACACTGATCAATTTTAAAACATTACACGATATAATTATAGGCGTGATAAACTCATTAATGGTCGCACCACTGACAATGTTGCTGTGGCTTTATTAAATGACTTTTATTTCCAGTATATTGACATACACTCACGGTTCCAAGTATTGCTGTGCGAAGCTTCTTCCTCGCTCAATTACCATCTGTATTCACGTACTTTTCGCAGGCAACACATTTGATAAAAAGGTAGTTACCTACCTTTAGTTTAGGTACTACTAGGGCATCTATTGAGGTTATTACAGGTGTAACAAACCAGTGACCCCTCTAGGTGGTCTAGTGGTTAGCATGTACGTCTTTGTTGGTAGTGGTTTTGGGTTCTATTACCCGGAAGAGAGCTATAAAATTTGAAAGCACTACACTGCAAAAGTAAAACAGTGTTTAAACTATAACTCTATGGCCTATGGAACCCAGAGGTTCAGTACCGCGTTCACAAAAGCTCTCCACTGACTTCTATCCTTAGCTAATTGCATCCAGTTTCTACTTTGTATTCCTATCTCTGCGAGATCCATCTTAATATTATCCTCCCATCTGCGCCTAGGTCTTCCTAATGGTCGTTTTCCTATGGGTCTAGCAGTCAAGACTTTGAAAGCGTTTCTGCTTTCTTCCATTCTAGCTACATGACCTGCCCACCTAAGCCTCCTAGACTTGACGACCCTAACAATGTTGGGTAAACCGTATAAACTATGTAGTTCCTCGTTATGAAGCTTCCGCCATTCCCCATTCTCGTTCCTCTTGGGTCCGAATATTCTTCTCAGGATCCTGTTCTCAAATACTTTCAGTCTATGTTCTTCCCTCAGAGTAAGCGACCATGTTTCGCAACCATACAGAACAACAGGCATGATTATCGTTTTATATATTATAAGCTTCAAATTCCTCGACAGAATTCGCGACGACAAGAGATTTTGAACCGAATAGTAACACGAATTCCCTGCTTTTAGTCGACATTTAATTTCTTCGTGAATATGATTTTTGTCTGTTAATATTGATCCTAAATATTTGAAAGTATCCACTTTATCAAAAGTATTATTTAATATTTTAACGCCTCCACAATTTGCCGTATTACGGTCCCGACGCACTTCCACGTATTTAGTTTTCTCTGCATTTACTTCTAAACCCATGTCCCTGCAAGCGTTTAATAAGATCTCTGCATTTCTTTCTACTGTTCTCCTATCATCCCCTATTAAATTTACATCATCAGCATATGCCATAACCTGGTGAATGCCGTTCAACTCTAGGCCCTGGTTGCTATCTTTGATTTTCCTTATGGCGTATTCCAGCACAAAGTTAAATAATAATGGCGACAACGCATCTCCTTGTTTCAGGCCATTTTCGACGTGGAAGCTCGTGGACAGAAATTTTCCTACCCGGACTTTACTTTGGGATTCACTTAAACATATCTTAATTAATCTAATTAGCTTTCTCGGTATTCCAAGCTCTTTAAGAACGTTGTATAACGTTTCTCTCCTAACCGAGTCGTAAGCCTTTCTAAAATCAATAAATAGTTGATGTACCGGGGTATTGTATTCCCACTTTTTTTCGAGTATTTGGCGAATGGTAAATATTTGGTCGATAGTTGACCGATTTCGTTTAAATCCGCACTGATAATCTCCAATAATTTCATCTGCGTATGGGATCAATCTTGCTAACAGAATATTTGAAAGGATTTTATAGGATGTTGACAGAAGAGAAATGCCTCGATAATTATTACAGTCAGTTTTGTCGCCTTTCTTGTGAATTGGAACAATGATTGACTCTTTCCACTCTTGTGGCAATTCTTCCTTGTTCCAGATAAGGAGAATGAGTTTGTGTATCTTGTTCCACAAGTTTTCGCCTCCAGCTAAAATTAACTCAGCCGGAATTTCATCTACACCCGGAGATTTGTGTTTCTTTAATTTCTTTATAGCGGCTTCCACTTCTATTCGATTGGGTTCTGGAATATACGGTTCTGCGGTGTGTATCTCCTTTTCTCCACGCACATTAGTTTTTGTCTGCGTGTTCAGCAAATCGTCAAAGAAATCTTTCCATCTGTTTAAGAGGCTATCCGTATCAGTGAGAACTGTTCCGTCAGATTTCTTTAATATATAAGCACGAGGTTGATAGCCTTTCTTAAATTCGCTGATCCCCTTATACATGTCCCGAATATTTTTATTTTTACTATTATCTTCAAGTTCCTTAATTTTAGCTTTCAAAAAATCCCGTTTCTTTGTTCTAAAAGTTTTGGAAGTTTCCCGCCTGATATCTGCGAAATTTTGTGTAGTTATTTCATTCGGATTTTGTAGCCAGCGTAATTTTGCCTGTTTTCTCTTCTCTGCTAGTTTAATGCATTCCTGGTCGAACCATGGTTTGTTCCTACGTATTTCCGCGTGTCCCAATTTTTCTATTGCTGAACTTTTAATGCTATCTCTAATTTCAATCCAAGTATCCTCAACACTAGTGCACTCCGAGTCTTCTAAAACCGAGAATCTATTCGAAACTTCAATCTGGTATTCCTCTCTTACCTGGCTCTCTTCTAATTTCTTTAAATTAAATCTCTCCGTTTTCGGACATTGAGTATTACCTTTATTCAACGATAATCTCTCCCGTATTATCGCTGCTACCAGGTAGTGATCAGTGTCGCAATCAGCCCCTCTAAACGACCGTACGTCAATTATGCTAGATTGTCTTCTTCTATCTACTAAAACGTGATCAATTTGATTATGTGTTTTTCCGTCTGGTGTTGTCCAAGTGTATTTATGAACGTCGCGATGTGGGAATTTTGTACTCTTCACGATTAGGTTTTTGGATGTTGCAAAGTTCACGAGTCTAACACCGTTGTCATTACTTTCCTTATGCAAACTTTCGTTCCCTATAATCGGTTTGAAAATATCCTCTCGTCCTACCTTCGCATTGAAATCCCCTAATAGAATCTTCATATGGTATCGCGGGAGTTGGTCAAATATCCGTTCCACTTCTTCGTAAAAAATGTCTTTTATATCGTCACCCTTATCTTCAGTTGGAGCATGTACATTTAAAACAATAATATCACACCACCGTCCCTTAAGAGTAATAAAAGAAAGTCTGTCAGTAACAAATTCAACCCGTTTAATTGCTGGTAATATTCGTTTGTGAACGAAAAACCCTGTTCCTAACTGGTGATTTTTATTTCCTTCCCCGTAAAAGAACGTAAAATTTCCGGAATTCTCAGATCCATTTCCTTCCCACCTAACTTCCTGAACTCCTACTAAGTCCATCCTGTATTTCTCTAACTCACTCGTTACAGATTTTAACGCGCCTGCCCTATAAAGACTTCTAATATTCCATGTTCCAAATCTCATGTCCATTTTCTTTTGCTGATGTCGTGCCAAGTTATCAGTCCTTGTCCGAGGCTTTTGTGAATATTTCTGAACAAGTACCTTTTTTTACAGGATGAGGGTGTTAGCCTTACCCAAACCCCCAAGCTGGAGGACCACTCCTAGTCGTCTGTCCGCGACTGCTTATTCAGTATATTCGCAGCTAACCTCTATATCTAGAGGCCTTCTCCTCGATCCGCAACCTGAGGACGCGCCATGCCGTGGTGTTTAAACTATAGAGTTACTAAACTAACCACCAGAGTCACAGTTGGCGCCACTGTCTTAGTGACTCCAGCTACTAGGACATTGCCAATTGAACAGTAATTTTTTTCCAATTGTCTGGCAAAAAGCAATCACCTGATGTTTGTATCGAACGGGTAAATGATGTTATCAAGTAAAGATTCAAACAAGATTTCTGACCAGAACTTACTCAATACTTATTAATTATTTAAAGACAAACCACTGCTGTGAAATCTTTTTAGAAAATTATAAACCTCTCCTTACATATGATTAAAATAATACGAACTTTAGCAATTGAAACAATTGAGCAAAGTCACTGTGGTTCAGGAATCAGTAAGTAGGCAAAGAAACTAGCTTTCATTTTAGATATTAAAGTACTTTTGAAGATAAATAAAATATAAAGATATGTATAACTTAAGCGTGAAACATATCATATTCTCCTTTAAATCTCTCTGTACAGCGAGAAGCCACAAAAGAAATTGAGATATTTTCTTATTCCAAACAAACGTCGTTCATAACACACAATTTCATAAAAGCGCGATTCTGGCACACAGCAGTGCGGTTGAAAGGGCAACGTGTTTGCAGCGCCAATTGTGTTTTCAGTAGTTAGTTTAGTAACTCTATGGTGTAAACACGTTTAAACACGATAAGCTCATTAAAGAGTTTATACATGGTTATGTAATTTTGCAGAATGTTGAAACTCGGCTCTTGATTTCAATTGATCCTGACCTCAATAATTGAAAGTATGAACACATTTAAGTGTAAAAACTATATGAGCCAATAGCGATCCAGAGCTTAATACGGAGTGAACGAAAGAACCAATGGGAGGTAGTAAGCATGAGCACGAGTAATATCCGAAAATAGGAAGTCCGAGCCCTTGGGGAAACTCAAACCTAGTGAGTGTAACATCAGGCTAACATGAGCCTTATTGAGAATAGCAAACCCTAACTCGATCGAGTACAAGTATGAGCTTCTGACCACTAGCTTCCTTAACAATAGTGAGTTTGAGCCAAAAGACAACTGAAAACGTTAAAGGAAGTAAGTACATATTTTGTTGTGAGAATACAGTGTCTCCATCACACCTTTGTACTGTCGCTTTCTGCTGAACGCAACTATATATTAAAATACTAATGAGGTAAAAAATATTAAAATACTAAAAGTAGATGTCTTAGTTATTAATATTAACAATAAATAGCTGCAATGAATGTATTATATGGTTACCTGTGAGTACAACTTTTTCGCAAACCGCTATGGCTCAGCATAACTTGTGAATCCTGTGTTCCCTGGCACGATTAAATGACTCAATTCTTATAATCTCAATTCATATACCAATTCATCTCTATAGTAGCTAGCAAGTACTTATTTCCATAAAGTAGTCTTCTAAAACATGGAATTTGCTTCCATGTTATTAAAATATTTTATAATTAATCATTTAATTTAATCTTAATTACTGTACTTCTTTAGTCTGGTACTGGCTAAATCTCCTCCAGAATATCTTTGTTCAGTTTTCATATTATCTAAGTGAGCCTTTCAAATCACTTATTTTCAGGTAACGATAGCTACAAAACAAAGCTAAAGTTCGTGTATTGTTACGGAACAAATAATGAACACAGAACATGGAATTCTAAGCTAAACTTTCGTCTTTTAGATGCTGCTCTATTGGAAAAAGTAAGGTATCAAACAAAACGAAACAAAAGGACTTTAGAAAAAGTTTCCACTCCATTTTACTCTTACACAATCTAGGTATACAGTTACTTATTAAAGAAATTAGATCGATGACTTGTAGCCCCAAGAGGAATATAATGAAAGAATGGAAAAAAATATTTTAATAAAGAGAAGGAAAATTGATGATATAAAGGAAAGAATTAGTAGGAGAAAACTCTTAACAACTAAAATACAACTTTAGAGAGAAGTTTCACTATTCGCATTGAAAATGCATTAATTTATTGCCAGGGCCGGACCCAGGATTGTCTGGGGGGGTGCACCAATAACTACCAAAATAACCAATCACACTGAAACTCTTCAAAGTGACATGTGACAATATTCTTTACCCCTGATGCATAGAACGGAGGGAAGTATTTTAAATAGGGTCGCAAGTATTATGTAGGAAAAATAATACTTCCTGCGTTCTGTTTTCTCCCCTACTTCATAAATGTTATATTGTTTTTCTTGGTGAATCCTTTTCCTTCAACTTTTAGAAAATCGACTTAAACTATTGATTTTGCAAAGCTCTGCTTTTTCTTAAGCTCCAAACGGAAACATGATGGCAGAAATTTTCGGAAAAGTTGCTATTTTCACTGCTAGTTTCTCATTTTAGATAGTGTATATTTGCTCGAGGGGGGGGTGCACGTGCACCTTTGCATCTCCCCTAAATCCAATCCTGTTTCTTGCTATAGACTGCATTGAAATGTTTGCATTAATGAAGATTGTTTTCCACCAAATTGTCATAGGTGCTGCTATAGTGATATGTACCTAATTCGAAGGATCAATAAAAAAGTACTGAAAGTTAATACAGAGGCTTATTCTTTTCCATTCGAACAACTTTCAGACAGCGATAACTGTAAAACCGAAGTTCACGGAACAACAAAACTATATACACATATGTATCAATCTCTCATCTATTCTGTAGCAGAATAAATGTGTTGTGGAAAACAAAATTCCCCTATGGCTATTTTCCTCATGCAAACTATCGCCTAGTAGAGCAGTATCAATACGATAGTTTTGTGGTATGGCGGGCCACTATTAGTGTTATGAATAAATGTTAGGCACAGTAACCTTTTCCACAAACTACATCACCAACGAAATTTTATCCAAACAAGTTGTCAGTGAAACTTAGAACCTGTGCAAAAGAAAATGGGAGACATTCTGGTCTGTAAGAGTACATTACTACAGAGTGATATGACTAAAGGATTACGCGAGACTCAGTTAATACTGCAACGTGCTATCTGACTATGGAAAAGTTCTGGCCTTATATTACCAACAACGTGTTCTAACTTCAGTTTACAAGGCGAGATATCAGTACTGTACGACGACGACACTTACCGTATGGAACTGCACCAGAGAACAGTCTAGTCAAACCGCAAAAACATCATTTCCTTTCTAACGATGTATGGCTGCTTCAGCAGGCTATTCCGTTTACGAAATTGCTGCAAAGAATCAAAATTTTATACCCATGTGTTACTGAATTTATAGACTTCTTTAGACTAACATAGTAAGCGTCGTATAGAAAGGGTGTAAGAAAGAGTTGAACGATATCCTCCCGGTAGATAGGGATGCGCTCGAGTCGAGACAAGTCTCGAATCTCGACTCGACTCGACTCGAATTCGAGTCGAGAATCGAGTCGAGACACGCCTTGTAAAATTCGAGGCGAGTCGAGACAAACATATTTCTCGACTCGAAAATTCGAGTCGAGACTCGAGTCGAGTCGAGACGGCTTGTAAAAATCTCGACTCGACTCGAATGTCTCGAAAGTCTTTCTATAATTTTTAATATTATTTTGAAGAAAGTATTTACTCAGAAACAGCCTTGAAACCAATTCAAGTGAGCATCCATGCATAGACATAACTTACGGGGGGCATCTGCCCCCCACATTTTAGAAGTTTATTAGGATAGTCATTCAGTGTTATCTATGAACTGAGCTGAAGCGAGTACAACACCGTTTTGCTTAAGTTTATGATTTTGTATCACAGTAATAAGGTGTTTATACGCTAACCAGGCCAAGAGAAAGGAGGGGCAAGGAAGTGGAAAGACAGCGACTCTGGCCTAACAAAAGGCACCAGGTAAAACCTCAGTCAGGATGGCCGGTCGGAACAGGGTTCGATGCTCCACCTTTAAAATACTGTTCGTTAGGCATACACACTGTCCAGGGTTTAAAGTGGCTTCAGTGAATAGCCACCTCGCCAGAATGCTTATCCACAGTGATTTGCGAGAACACAGTCAACAATTAAAGTAAATAATCCCTGATCCATGTTCCTGATGTGGTTTAATAAATCCTTAATAGTCGTTTCATAGACGGAACCAAAATATTGATTAAAAATTAATGCACTGTGTTTGTCAAGTGACAAATGTTGCACATGAACTAAATTCTGACCGCAGGCTGATTTGTCGGAACGGAGCGCCGGCGCGTTCCTGCTTACTTTAAGCCCTGACACTGCCTCTCTACTACTAGCTGCCTCTTAACTACTAATTGTCACTCACTTTCGATTCATGTGATCTGAATTGGTTCACACCTCACTTTATTGCTTTTTTCGTTTTTAGACTGACGCTTTACGATAATAATTTATAAACTGTATTGTCAAATTCAGGATTTCTTTATTTTTCTGTTACATCAGAAATGCTCGTAATTTGAATAAATATAGGGCTTATTCTGAACATGTTTTTCTTTGGGAAGGGGGAGGATCACAGAGGCAGTGTAAAATTGTGATTGAACTATATCTTTTAAAAAAATTGCTAATGTTCAGAGATGTTCTCTGGCTGTTTCTTAGGCAATGCACAGTTATTAAAAATTTTCTTATCTATGCTGATATTATTATAAAACATTCAACTAAAGTTCTAGAATAACAGGGAATGGAACTCTGATTTTAACCATATTTGGTAATTTCTTGCAATAAATGTTTTGCTACATCCATCTTAATAAAGGTCAGTGAACTTGGAGTGTGCTGGAGAAAGGGGTTGCGGTGTACGTTGATGGTCAAAGGAAGTACAGGTCGGTCTGTTGTCTGGGATACTGGGTGTGTTTTATAAGGATAAGCAGAGACATACAGAACTCGGCTCTTTGTCGGAAATCTTGTGGTCCTAAATACAAAATATATTTTATTGCTTTCCCTGTAAGTCACAAAACTAGCAACACCTGGTATTGTTGTAAAGTGGAAAGGGACAATTGTAAGGTTAAAACAACGAGTTATTTTTACTAATAGCCACCCTGGCACCCAAACCAAAAATAATACTCTTGATTTATACTGAAGTTTGTGTTTGCAGTGAGCAAGGTCGTCGATCCTAAGGGGCCGGTAGGACCCGGGCCCCCCAAAGCTCATATGGGCCCCTATGTATTTTTCTGAATATGTATGTTTTATACGTATTTTGTATTATTATATGGATTTTTTTTATAAATATACAAATCACATCTGAATGCCCCCCTCCCCAAAAGTTACAGAGAAATCGGCGCCCTTAGCAGTGAGCAGTTCGTTTGCACTTTTTTTTTCTGTGTATATATAGCGTATATCGGTGTATAGTGGTTTCATTTTTCTATATTTTATCTGTGGTACTTGAACATTTCTCAAGTTTCACAGGCAGTTGTGATTAATATGCAGTGCTCAAAAAAAAAAAAAAAAAAAAAACTTTGTTGGAATATTTTAGTAAGAAGCCGAAACTTAGCAATATTGGCAGTGCCAGCGGAGATAATGAAATAGTGACTAAACAATCTATTTCTTGCGTTTCAGAAGATAAAAATTCAAGTGCTAGTGTGAAAACAATGTCAGAAGGTAAGAATTCAAATGCCGGCACTACTGTTCAAACAGTGTCATAAGATGAAATTTCAAAGATCGAGATCCAGTCAAAGGTTGTGAAAAGGCAAAGACATTTCTGGCAGTATGTCTAGGTCCCTTTCAACTGCAATTGAAAACGTGCCTCAATAAAAATAGCCGCCGGTTCCGATCTGAGTGGTATAGGCAACTTAGTTGGTTAGAATATAGCGTTTCTCGAGATAGTGCTTTTTGGTTTTATTGTCGCGCATTCTCCGAAAATATTCCGAAATCTGAAGACACCTTTACTAAGGAGGGTTTCCGTAACTGGAAGAAGGTCGTAGGTAAATTCGGTACTCATGAAGCAAGTAACGCTCATAAGAATTGTATTTCTAAGGCTGCGGAATTCCGAAACGCACTATTGCACGGATCAGTTGCACGTAAATTAGACGAACCAAATAGTTAACGGCAATAGAATATATTTGAAGCACTTCTAGATAGTATTTGTATTGTGTCCGCCGATGTGTTCCTCTTAGAGGCCATAGGGAAAATAACGAAAGTGAAAATAAAGGTAATTTACTAGAACTCTTATTGCTAAGATCCAAAGACAATGACGTGATTTTTCTGTATTATGTTAACAAAAGAGAAAACCTTTAGATACGTTAGTTCCGAATACCAAAATCTATTTCTAGAATTAATGTTTGAGTATGTGCTGGGAAAAATAATTGATCGTGTGAAGACTTCAGGTATATATAGTATCATCATGGATGGAACTCAAGATTTGAAGCGACATGAACAAGTATCAATTGTTTTGCGATACTGTGATGAAACATTAAACGTTCACGAAAGTTTTATCGGGTTTCACAACACAGAAAAAACACGGCGAAAGTTTATCCAAACTGTTAACAAATGTGTTAATATCACTGGGTCTGAAAGTAGATAACATCCGAGGTCAATGTTACGATGGTGCAGCCGCTATGCGTGTTGCAAAGAGGATCAGGGATGTGAACGATTTAGCCATTTATATTCATTGATACGCTCACATTTTGAACTTATGCAATGTTGATGTGTGCGGAGAGGCGTCTGCGATTCGAAATATATTTGGTGTTCTGAGTAGTTTGCATTCCTTCGTAGAAGCGTCGTCAAAAAGGCACGTTATTTTTGAAAATATTCAACGTTAAGGAGAAAACTTAAAGCATTTTATAACATTAAAATCTTTGAGCGACACTAGATGGAACTGTAGATTAGAAACTATTCGTGCAGTTTTAGAAAATTTTGGACCAGTAGTTGAAACTTTAGAGGAAATAGCAGATCACGATCAAATTTACGGCCCAGACGCGCATTTCCTGATAAAAATTGTTCATGACTTTTTATTTCTGTTTCATCTTAAACTGATGGGACGTGTTTTTGAATACACGAATCAACTGTCCATGCACTTACAGAATACACGTGCCAATTTTTCTACTGTGAAAAATTTGTCGCAAGCCACTATCTGCAGCCTTTAGTCCTTACGGAGTGAGAAAAGTTTCAATATGCTGTGGACAGAAACAGAAGAAATTGCAGAAACCATGGGGTGCAGTGCACCAAACGTTCTACGAAGAACACGAGTCCCACGAGCATTGGATGGTGATGATACTTCTTCCGAGAGTAAGACAGCAGCTGAATATTACAAACGTGAAGTGTATTATTCCGTTATTGACGTCCTTGTGGTAGATATTAGCAATAAAAATTCAAAGAAAATGATATGCAGGTTCTTCATCCTCTCCAAGACATCTACACAATCCATCAGCAGAAAGTATCACAATTGTCAGCAACACCTACAAAATCCCCAAAGTTGAGCTGATATCAGAGTTAGTTTTCTCCAATTTGTGTTGCAGAGAGATAGACTGAAAATGATTTTTCATCGCGTCTATTTTTTTTAAAAAAAATGAACCATTACGAATTCTTCCCATACTTGAACTTTTCTAAACGTGCCTGTCAGTTCCGCAACCAGTTCCTTTTCGCGCCTGAGACGGCTAAAAATATACGTTCGTAGCACTATGGGTCAAGAAAAATTTCGTAGTTTAGCTGTGTTGTGCTTAGAAAGGTCTTACGACATTAACATTTCTCAGATTATCGACACATTTGATTCAGAAGCAACACTTCGAGGAAGGCGACTGCAGCTCCATTAACAGTCCAAGTCCAGCTTCCATATCATTACATTTAGCAGTAAGCGAAATATTAACTTATTAAATCAAAATTATAAATGTGATATTTACTGGCTAATATTTGGATTTCCTAATATTGTGATTTCCTTGTATTATTGATAAGGAGTATTTGTTTCAGAGGGTGAGCCGGACCTACCCCTCCATACACACACACTCAATTGCAAAATACCCTTCAGGCAAATTTTCAGAGAAAATCAAGATATCAAGAAACCAATGTTTAACTATAATTCCCCTCTTTACTTTTCAAATACCCTCTTTGGAGATTTTTTCTGAAAGAAACACTATTAATAAGCTGGGGTAAACGAATATGTGGATATTGTGCTGATAGGTTGTTCCAGGTAATTCTTTAACAACATTTAAGGCTCAGGTCAATATGACGGTATCGGCAAAGATCAGGGGAACATTGGCTAAGTGGGGCTTAAAATGGGCCGGAACGCACAAGTTCTGCGGTCCAGTAAGTCAGTGCGATGTCCGAATTCAGTTCCTGTGCTGTACTTGTCTCGCTCCAAATTTGTATCTTTTCAGTTTATTATTTTCATATTTTACGCAGATTAATATCATATTAAAGCACGATAAAGAAATAATCTAGAACTTTTCGTTCTGCGTCATTGTGTTCCGCGAAATTATTCTAGGGAAAGGCGTTCCGGCTATTGACTAAAACAATTTTTAGCACAAAGGCAAAGGTTTAATTTTAGGCCTCATCCGCAAAAACTGACGTAAAGTTAGGCTGGATATCTGCCGGAGTAGTATTTATATCATTCACACACTTCAACTACACAATGGTGATCCAAAATCAGGAGGGTTTCTCGAAACTACGGTGCTAAATATTTGGTTGAAACATTAGAAGCAAATGTATGGTTGGTTTCAAAAACTGACAATTTAAGGTCGAAGACTACCTGCCCAAGTGGAAATTTGTGAATATATTTTTGTCGAAACAAAGAAAAGTTTACACGTGCACAAGTGAGCAATGTATATTATATACTTCTAATTACAGCTTCTGAATCTTACAGTCAATAAATAAAATTTGTTGTCTCTTAATAATGAAAGAAAAGAAGAATCGCAGTTCACGCTCATGCCATGTAGCTGCCACCGCAAATTCAAACTTTATAATCGATTTTAATACCAAAGGCAATAATTTGAAATATGTTGCTGCTTCCAATCTAAAGTAGGAATTAAAATATACGCCTGGTTGAATTCCCAACTTTCTGTGATCAGTTGTTAATGTATAATGCTCTTTGTTAAACTTCCATAGGGAGAGAGCATACACAACTCAAAGAAGCATGCAGAGATGTATGCTTGCAATAACCCGGAGAGATAGAAATAAATTATATGGATCAGGAAGATGACAAGAGTGACCGTGTCAGGGAGCTGGTCATATTGCAAGAAGGACTGACGATAGGTGGACAAAAGCAATTCTTGATTGGATCCTAAGGGAACGAAAACGATCTAGAAGATGTTGTAATACAATACGATGTGACGAAATTAGGAAGCAGTGTGGAGTAACATGGAAACGAACTGCCGAATATAGATACATGTGAAAAAGAATTGGAGAGACCTTCATCCAGCAGTGGGTCGACAAAGGTTGAGAATTATATATATGGGTGTGTGTGTGTGTGTGTGTGTGCGTATGTGCACGAATGTTTTGCCCCCGACCATATGGGCCAAGGTTACGCTTATGCATCCATGTGTCTAGTGGAGCTCGAGTAAAGCACCATGACGGCCGAGGCGTATCGCACATTGCTTGCAGACTACGTACACCCCTTCATGACGGCCATGTTTCCCAACGGTAGTGGTATTTTTCGACAAGATAATGCACCATGTCACAAGGCCAGAAGTGTGATGGAGTGGTTCGAGGAACACAGTGGCAAGTTTCAAGTAATGTGTTGGCCCCCCAACTCGCCGGATTTGAGGGCCGCTGTGGCTCAGTGGTAGAGCGTTCACCTCTGGTGCTTGGGGTCTCGGGTTCGATCCCAACCCCCACCAAGTAAACTTTGTGGTGGACAAACACCGTGTGCGTGGGTTTTCTCGGGGTTCTCCCACTTTCTTCATTCCACTATTTTACTTTTCTTCATTACTCATCATCACTGTCTCCTTTAGCCTCACCGACATAACCGCGGGCCGTAAAACTGAAATATTTTATTTCATTTTCATTTTTCGCCGGATTTGAACCCAATCGAACATATTGGGATATGATTGAACGTGACGTCAGAGCGCATCGCTTCCCTCCCCGTAATTTACAGGAATTAGGTGACAAGTGTGTGCACATGTGGTGCCAACTCTCTCCAACGACTTACAAAGGATCATTGCGTCCATGCCCAGAGCATTCGCCGTTGTTATCCGTGCCAAAGGTGGACATACTGACAATTAGGTAGGTAGTCATAATGTTCTGGCTCATGTGTGCGTATATTTTAACTCGTATATTTTGTCTCGACTCGAATTTCGAGACGTCTCGACTCGAATTCCAGTCGAGTCGAGACAGACACCGTCGAGTCGAGACACGAATCGAGACAGAAACATATTTTCGAGTCGAGACACGAGTCGAGACAACATTTTCTCGAGACGAGTCGAGACAGGCTTAAATCTCGACTCGACTCGACTCGTGCTCATCCCTACCGGTAGAGATGCAATAAAATCTGCTGTATTGGAAATGGCGGTTTAATGCAATTACCTGACAGATAGCCATTACATAGAACATGACCGAAGGTGGTATAATGGACTATATTTGTACGCAACAACTACTATTTATTCGGATGGCAAAGGATCAAACTGAAAGTTAGTAGTTAGTGAAACAATTTCAACTATGTGGAATTACAGAAGAGCCGGAGTTGGGACCTCTACCATTTGTAATGTATACAAATAATCTTTTTTCTGAACACAAAAATTCCCATAAATTGTTATATGTTGATAACCTTAATTTTTTTTACATATGTCAAGACGAAAATGATTATTGAACACTATAAGGATGTAATTACTGCTGCCAAAGTAGCTTATTAGATGCACATTTGAGTACAGGAAAATCGTGGCTTTAGAAAAAGCAAGAAATCAGTAAACTTTCAATCAAAGTTGTTCTACCTCATTGAAATTTCTATAAACTATATAAGGTATAACATAGGGTATAATGTTTACACTTGAAATCCATTCAACATAAATGAAGCAAACATGAACCTAGAATTAATTTTAAGAAATAGAAGAGAGTTTCGTAAATATGGGACTCTTCAAAACTTAAATGAAATCCATGTTCACTGCAGGCTTTAATATGCAACAAGTGTACAAATCCAGACACTAAACTTAACTCTTTTCTGGCCAAATGCTTTTCCCAAAGATGGAGATTTCTTGGTGTTTTTTTTTTTTTTTAATCATAGAAATGACTCACTTAGTTGGTGTTTATTTTGCATGCATTTCTAGAAACTACAAAGCTTGATGGAAGAATCTAAAGCAAAGGGAAACCTATGCCTGTTCTCTGTCTTACTAGACATTAGACCCACGACTTATTCAAAATGTTCTAATTCTCTAAAACTAGGTTATAAAGAAAAAACATTCATATTTGCAAGGAGACAAACGCTATCTCTGGATCCAAAAAAGAAAAAAAAGAGTAGGAATCCACTTTCGCAGGTATTCACTTTATAGGAATTTTGAATAGAGAACCCTTAAGCAAAGAAAAACTTTACATACTTATACAAAATGTTTAGTAATGAAGTAGTAGACTACAATAAAATGCTTCCGAGCTTTCAAATAAATGTAGAAATACAAAACAACTTTTAGACACTTAATTTATTTTGTTTTACTAAACCACATTAAGTAAGTCACCAACATAGAGGACAGCGTGAACTACCACAGCCTCATAAAAACAACAATATAGATACGAAATGTCAGCAGCGAGACCATATGGGACATAGACTTACAGTGGAAACCAAACCACGGTAACACGTTTACATTTCTAAGCTTCCCACTAGGAAATCAAACCGAAGACCCCATGCTGTACTAGCCACTAAACCCGCGGGGAGAACTTAAAATGTAAAATTGTAAATATATTCCTTGAGTAACTTGTTATCGACGAATGTCCAAGGTAGCGTACTTTTCCTATAATACATGATTCATATACTTCGCTTATTCACCGATCTTCTATGAGTATACTCTTCCCAGAAGACTGAAAACAATAGAGACAAGTCTAAAATAAGATTGATAATTTGCTTTTCAAAACGACACCTGTAATCTCCTCAAATGGAGTAAAATATGAAAATGAATCACAATCACAATAAATAATAATAATAATAATAATAAATTAACATAAACTATTGGGGATGAAAATTTGCCTCGATCCCATCTTATAAAGATCAAGGTGTAATTTTTCATGTTTTTGAAAACCAGCATTGCTATAGGAAAGTTTGGTGTATTACAGTTTCTTAGAAATCATATGTCTTAATGCATTGTGCTTATTTTGAGAATCATACAGAGCCCTGTTATTAAAGTTGATCATTGACTTTCCAAACAGTATTAGAGAAAATAAACTCTGTACTTAAATCTTTCTCTGGCCATTGTACGATACAGACCTTCTCTTGCCTTCAGGTTTCTTCCTAATACAGATATGTTACACTCGATAAGCAATTAATTTCCACTTACAAGAAATAATACTGCAGTATTATTTGCTTGTAAAATAGTGATGTCCGACTAAAAAGTGGAAGTGCCCTGAGTAGTATACACTTTTGTATGCATATATGTTAACAAGAGTAATTCAAAGAGCGTTGTTAAACATAATTTTATTATTACATATCTTCCGTATGTACATTTATGTTAAACTCCATTTCAGGGCTATATTTTTAATGGGTGCGATTTATTAATGGCTCACAATAAATTATACAATTGTACTAAACTATTGCATCCGAAACATTATGGTCAATGATATTGTGTATACCATATTTAATTTTGCTCTTCTCGCTGGTCTAGTGCGTATGTATTTGGTGTATGGACCCTGAGTTCGATTCCCACTGAAGAAGTATGGAAAACATTGAACGCATTACGGTGGCTCGGATTCTACCTTAAATTGTAGGTTCACGTCTCTTATGCCCTCGTGACTGATAAGGGAAAATGAAATTTAGCAACAAACAAACAAATAATAATCTTTAATGGTGTTTTACAGGCACAAATACAACAATGTTCCCACACCGTTACTTCTGGTTCATACACCATTGAATATATACGATATTAAGACATATGGAAGTTAATCAATAGTTTGAGATGATTTTCTTTCTCTGGTTAAAAAAAAACAACCTTTTTCTTGGTTCAACAACTTGTCATGTTCTACCGTTCTTTTACAAAGAAAAAATCACCTTCACTCTGCATCATCTTACAGTACATGTTTTACAGATACACTGAAGGAACGTTGGTAAAGCTAACAGATTCATGTCATCCAAAATACCGTTCGCGTAAACGTATTTTCCCTCACTTAAAACTCATGAGAATTGATGTTCCCGAAAGCGTATCTTTTTAAAGATGGTATTAAGGAGATGCATAATGCCTATTATTTATGATTGCTCAGTTGCGAAAACTTCAAAGGAACATCCTAAAGTATTATCATTTTGTATTACAAACAAAATATGCTCGCAGTGAAACGACATCAACATAAAAGCGGAAACTGTTCTCTTCGCATCTCCAGTAACGAGGAAAAGATTTTAAGATGAAAGATAAATATATATTCATGAAATTCAAGTAAACCGAACATTAATAACCATAACAACAACACTCTAAGCAGTTGTAACGGTGGTGTATATATAGAATTTCACCACTGGCTGGGGTGAGGGGTAAGCTTCCAAGTTCATATCATTTCAGGACCCTTGTATAGGTTAAATATGACTAAATTTTCAATATTGGCATATTGGCATGTTGCATGTCTGTATATATATATATATATATATATATATATATATATATATATATATATATATATATATATATATATATATACAGAGTATTAATGAATGAAATACGCCCTGTTTCATAAAGAATATACGTATTACGAACAATTATTTTGTCCAAACTATCGATCGCTGCGCTCGGCCCGGCTATTGGAGAAATGAATACATAGTCTAGTTTATATTAATAGCCGCTAGATGTCAGTTGTCTTCTGTTTTGCTTGGTAACTGTCATATGCTTAAAACGGCTACTCCGCAGCAGAAATCATTTTGTGTTCTCGAGTTTGTGAATGCAATACCGTGATTACAGTTCAAAGACGTTTCAGGTTGAGATACCAAATTGATCCTCCGAATGGGTGGAACATTCGCAGATGGTATCGACAGTTTGTAGATACAGGACATGTATATAAAGGATAGAGTCCTGGCCGCGATGAAGAAAATGTTGCACGAATTCAAACTGCTTTCAAACGTAGTCCTTCAAAATCAACTCGTCGTGACAGTCAGGAGTTACAAGTGAAAACAACAACAATTTGGCGTGTTTTGAGACGTCGGTTGGTTATGAAGCCGTACAAGTCACAGTTGTTACAAGCTCTGCGTCCCGATGACAAAAGCAAACGTGTGGCATTTTGTAAAGAGATTCTGGATGCTATTGACAATGATAACACTTTTGCACAACGCATCGTGTTCAGCGACTTTTCGTGTTAGTGGTCAAGTAAACAAACAAAATGTTCGCATTTGGGGCCTACAGAACCCACATGCAGTCATTGAACATGTACGAGATTCGTCCAAAGTCAATGTGTTTTGTGCGATATCCCGACCATCTGTTTAAGCCCATTCTTCTTTAATGGAAACACGGTTAACAGTCAGCAGTATCTCGCTATGTTACAAAACTGGTTGTTTCCGAGGCTGCACGAAGACAACTTCACTTTTCAATAAGACGGGGTCCTCTCACTATAGTCGCCAAGTGCGTGAATATCTCAATGCAACTCTACCGAACCGCTGGATTGGTCGTCAAGGAGCTGGCGACTTAGCATGTCTCAGCTGGCCTCCACGGTCACCGGATTTGTCACCCTGTGACTTCTTCCTGTGGGGTTTCGTTAAAGACAACGTTTATGTACCACCACTCCCACAGAACCTGGAAGAGTTGAAGAACCGGATCCGTACTGCCATAACATCAGTGACGCAGGGCATGCTTGCCCGAGTATGGGAAGAATTTGAGTATCGATGTGATATTATTCGTGTCGCTGATGGAGGACATATTGAACATCTGTAATTTGAGCTTTGAACTGTAATTTGAACTTGAGAGGTTCGTAAATATGTGTGAAAAATTTCATATTCGTATGTCTGAAACTTTAATAAATATATGCATTCGAAATACATATATTCTTTTTGAAACATGGTATATATATATATATATATATATATATATATATATATATATATATATATATATATAGCTAATAATAGTAGGCCACATTATTTTATACTGCCATTCTAACATGAATATATACAAACGTTTCGCCATTTTTTTCTTTCAGGAATTTATTGATTTTGGTTTGGATATCAGACTTCATACCACAGTTGGCCATAATTTTACAGATATATATTTTCTTATTTTGCAATAGTGTTTCCTAATTTGGTAATATTATCTTTTTGCTACGGATTTTGCTATATATGTTATGTTTTATATATCAAATCCAATCTATAATAAATATATTACATAAGTGAACATCTATTTTTTACATTGTACATAATTATTACTAATTGTTTTCAAATTAACTCAACTTTTATGTTGCTATTCAAATTAGCTAATGCGAAAAAATGTATCAAGACAAGGAAAATTATTCGAACATAATAAACCAAATGAAATACAAATTTTGCAATATAACGTAAAAGAAAATTTTATAATCTCAGTGAAATAAACAATGCAGGCCATAGGTATGTATCTAGACTACATAACAATTCAAGTGAGAAACGAACAAATGACTGTCTATCCCATAGTTTTCCTATCAACATCACCTCACAAAACTGAAATTGTAGGACTACGTGTAAGATCTACACCGTAAATTCAAGAGTTGTTTGATAGAGTGAGCATTGAATGATCACTACCTGTTCCCCTCAGAATACACCCCTTTCTTCACGTAGCACAAGTGTAAAATGTCCAAACAACAATTTTAAATATTTATAAGTGCTTTTAAAGGGTTTAGTTTATATTTCCACAATAAAGTATCAAAAAATGGCATGTGTTACGTTTGGCAATGTTGCCAATATTAAGAGCTTTCTGGCACACAGCGTCTCTGCTGTTGTTTTACTTGTATTAGGACTGAAAAAACCTCGAAATTAATCCTGCAACAGACTGTCAACTATGATTACGGAAGTTTTGAACAAACCATTACAATCCTCGTCATCTTCCCTCTACTATACTCTCGTGTTCAAAATCATTGTCGCATGTCTATAAATATGTTGTTGTAGGAATATTATTTGATAAGGAATTCGCCCGGTATGTCTTATAATGTTAGTATTGTCTAATAGACAAAGACATGTATGTGGCAAATTTCATGTCAAAAGAGCAGTAAATAAGAAAAGTGAAACGAAAATAAAATGTTCTTATCCATTTAGCAACATTTCATTTTACTCATTCTAATTTTCGTATTTATAATTCCTTTCCTATGAAATTTACCACAAACATACATTTCTCGATTGTACACATAGTATCAGTATTAAAAGTACCCTGCAAAGTCATTATAAAATTATATTCTTACAAGAAGATAGTTATAGATATGCGACGATAATTTTGGACATGAGTGTACATTTACATACTGATGATCTAATATACCCTAAAATCTGTTCTAAATACATGGTGAAATGAAGAGCTGCATTGCAGGCTCTAACATGCCTCCCCCCAAAACAAAATCACAACACTTTTTTATATTTTATCTAGCTTCTTAGAAATCGTTCATATGACAGAGAAGCAAATATTTCTTCACATTAATACATATTCTCAATTATCAGAATGAAAACTAAGCAGTCTTTCAAAAGTGTATTTTTCATTTAATGATGAACTGCAAAATTATTGATTATGGGAAATTTGGGCATAGTTGCCCTACCTAGCTTAATATTGTATTTCTCACTTGAAACCTTCTCTTTGCATACGACCTGAATTGAAATAAACGTAGAACACAAGTTGCGTACGAAATTAACTCCGTAGCAGAAATGAATGCATTTATTACCCACACAAAAACATATTTCTGTTCTGAAGTTCTATGTACAAATGTTTTGGAAATACACATTTCAATAGAATTACACGAAAGTCTGAAACCGAACAGGACAATGATTATTATAATTCTATTTACAGATAAGGAAAGATAGTTTCTGAAGGAAGATAGATGTGTACATTATCTTGAATTTGCATGCTACCAATGTATGTGAATGTATAACTATTCACTATCAGAAACTCACATATATATGCTATAAAATGCTTCGGGAAAAATATGTTTTTTTCCAGAAAATGATGAATTCTAATCTTTAGCAATGAAATCAAAACGCAATGGGTTTTGGTTCATACCGTGGAACAATACTAAACTTCCCAACTAACATAAGGGAAACAAATTTTGAAACAGGAAATCAAAGTTCTGGGTTTAGCAGAACAATGAGAACAATGAATGTATATACTGGATGTAACAAAAATTTCTTGCTACACATACTTACTATACAAATACAGTGGTCGAAAACAATCCGACCTACTCGCAAGTTTTCAAAATTAGGCCTCATAATACAAATCTAATTTAACACATAGGCATAAATACCTATTTTGGCGTTAAATTATCTAGGCATCAAACTTGCATTTCCAGTTGATATGGTAACCTGGGACACAGAATTTTTCGAGGCCTTAACTGAAAGTATATAATTTTTCAATTTTGTTTTTTGAATAATAAACGCGAAACAAATTTGAATTTGCATAGCAATTTTCAAGTTTTGTATCCCATTTTATCAGGAAAATAAATTGTTTTATTGTTACTATTATCATTAATTATGGTTGAGCTTGTACATGGTATGATAAAAATAAATTATTTTTGTTTTGTTTTGTGTTTAACATCCCACAATTATGCCTCGAGGCTACGATAGACGGTGACAATGATAATAAACTCAATGATAGAATGAAAAATATGCGATAAAACGGGAAAATCTCGAGAATATCCACTCACACGGTATCGTACGCTACAAACAAGAGGTAAAGTAAATACTACATGCTGGGTGAGGCAACAGTTAAATCGCATCAAGTTCTGCATTATTTTCGAACCATGTGTGGTTTAGCGTGGTCCTGTTGCAACAGGACGAACTTTGGGTTCACCAACGTAGGATATTTTTCGCATAGTGCAGCATATATCCGGCCAAACTGCTCGGAATAAAGATCTGTACTGATGGCGTTACCGTTAGGAACGAACTCGAAGTGAATTACCCTGTCATAGTTCCACCACAAACAGAGCAGGATTTCATACTTAAAACGGCTCTAATTGACGACCGGTTCTGGAGGCTGACCCTTTCTCAACCAATGTCCTTGCACATTCGAATTTTGAGAAAACTTCCACATTTCGTCGTATGGCACAATCCTATTCAGGGGACTACATCATGCGAAGTTTACAGCAGTTATCGAACACATCTACTTTCCTTTAGTACTGAGCTGAGACCCACTTATTGTGGCACAATGCGGCAGCTTCTGATGGTTTCTCCAAGTTCGTGAAGGTGACGAACTACAGTGGGCAGGTGACATTTCGGATTGGTCGTGTACTGGTGGATAGATTTTCCTCAATGATGTGTTGTACAACTTCAGAATTTGTTTCCCTGAAGCGGTCGGATCTTGGCCGATCTTCGATATTTTTACGACCTACACGTATTCGTGTATTTTTACAACCTGCACGAAATTTCTGGAATGAACGAGTTGCCGTTCTATGATTCACTCCATCTTTCCCTTTCACACGGCAATTGTATCGGATTGCTGTAGTACTGTTATGCCGAAGTTAGAACTCATATAGTAACAGTTAATGTATCAGTAGCTCTTGAGCAATCATAGTCACTTCCACTAAGAACTAATTGAAGATACTGACGGAGTCTAGGCCTCTGTGTTAAATAATCCACCTGGCACACTACCTGTTAGACCAGTTTGACCTTGTACTTACCTCGATCACAACGTATACACACACTTGCTGTTTGAGTTGCGAAAATATTGCAAGACTTATGACTCCTCCTTTTATTAAGCAACAGAACTGTATAGAATAGACGTATATATGAACAGTTTAAAGTATAATACGACAAACAAGAGAAAAAGAAAAATATAAGCGGTTACTAAATGTAGCGTACTAAATGTACAGATTTGACAATTTACGTTTTAACACATTGTGCAACCAAATTTCATATAACAAATTATACATGTAAGATATTCTCAATAAAATGGGCAAAATTACATATTTTTATTATTTAAGTTCATTTTGTCGTATTAACTTTGAGGTCGTTGACATAGAATTGAAGATTTCCTTTAGTTTGCGGAGAGAATACACTGAGAAAAATCCGTTCTCCGGACCGCAGTGTATTGTACAAATATATGGAATCCTCTTGCTTACTACAGAAATCAGTACGGAGTATACGTTATCCTTATGCTATAATGACACTGCCCTTAGATGTTACATCCTGCAGGATGTCTAATATCTAACAGTCTTTCTTATATTACATGTATTATGTTACGTCTGCTATATGTTATATACGTAAATTTGTATGTGATATCCTGACCGCCTATATTTTTTCATACGGAAAGTACGTACAGATGGAACGCTTATACAGAAAGTATTATGAAACATGCGTCTTCAGTTATACGTTTGCTGTATGTTAAGTCCACAAACTACAGGATTTTCAAGTGTAACATACGATTTTACGTACGCCACGTACAGTATTTCTCAGTGTACGTAAGTAATGTTTGAGTTAGAAACCAGGTAACAGAATTTTGCTTTGTTTTAGAATAAAAGTAGTATTTTGGCTAAAAAAAATATTGCGACTGATTTACGAATAAATTTCTTCATAACAATAATTAAAATTGTTGCACAAATCATCATCAGCAGAGACGAGACAATGTCTCAGTGCTAAAATTATATTTATTAAGCTTAACTTTTGTTTCTACAATGTCATTCATTATCATGTATCAAAAAGCTTTATTTTCAGCTGTTAAATGTTTTGGAAATATCATACTCCAATAATATACCACTGGGTTACCGAGTCCAAATCATTTTTGTGTATCAAAATCGAGCATGATGATGAAAACTAACATAGAGAAAAAGAAATTATATATTTTTAAAAGTTTACATTTTGACACTCTATAGATGATCAAAATCGGTAGTTGGTTTTAAATGTGTTCATATGGAGTTTCTACTAAGTATTGAATCCGTGATGACGTCAAGAAGCGGAGAATTGAAATTCTAACATTTTTAGGAGACAAACGAAGTAGCTTAATCTCAGATATTATTTGTCCATTTCCTCATTCATTCATATTGTAACAAATTCTAGTCATACTCAGTTCCCTTTTCTATTTTCTAACGTTTCATACAACACTACTTTCCTTTCACCACTGCACTGGAAAACAGGGCAACATAGTAAAATGAATGTATTGTATATTTCTGACCCAATGCGAGGAAACAACCATGAAAAGACAGAAGGGCAGAATAGAGAGAGTATTGATACAGTCATGTGTTTTTGCTACTGATCCAGCTTCCGGAGAGCAAGCTTGGCTTTTGCATCTCGAAAAGCCTATTGAGGCTCTTTCTTTACAGTTGGAATAAAATGTCGAAATAGATGTGGTCTCTTTGTCACCAATTCTCTAGCCAGTTTGAAGTAAATAAAATGGGTTGTAGAATGTAGTAGTTGGTGTTCATGAAATGCCCAAAGGGAAACATCGAACTTTCAAAGCAACCTTGACCGCTGAGCTGTGAGATGGAAAGAGAACGTTGTGTCATAAAGGGAAGGTACATTGACGTGTCATATACTATTTTCTGTTGTAAAAGTAGCTCACTTCGGTTGAGAATTATGATCAAAGATGCATCGTGTTTTGAGATCCAACTTTTCATTGCATCGCATATCTAATTGTTTTTATTTTTTTTTGTTTCTTTATAATAACCTGCGTTGCTATACCACGCAAATAAAATCCTACTATTCTATTCTTGGGGTCCTGAATCCATATAAAGGTATTCAATCTTTTTGATCCTTTTTGCTTTGATACTTGTCGAGAGACAGAAAAAATATTTTGTAAGAATTTCTATGTTTAAGCATATCATCTCTTTGAAATCTAAAACTGCCATTAATCCATAAGATCTGTGAAGTTATGATTTCTGCATCACTGGCTTTCTACTTCAAACAACACGTTGTCTACCATTCCTCTTTTCTGGGTTATTCCTGTATATATCATCTAGTATTTATCAAATAGTCAATACTTTGTTTTCCTTATTAACATTTAGGATTATAAGACATATATAATCTGACTAGATAGTTTTTGCTGAAGATGTCAGCATGAGTTAAATGGAAAATGTATTTAGTCAGTTTGTACCACAGGATTGAGTGAATTTCGTAATAGTCAAGCGTTAAAGAGCTTATGAAACAAATTATTTGTATAATGTGGATCCTACAGGAAGATACAGACTTATTTATGCTATACGTCGTATATTATATGTGTTATATCCAACATATACACTAACTGGCCAGAATGTTACGACCACCTTCCTAATATTTTAAAAGTCTATTCTGTGTATATTCTCAGGACAATAGCAATGTGGTTTTGCATGGAAGCAATATGACCTTAGTAAGTGCGTGGTGGTACAGGGCACTACATCTGCATAGTCAATAGAATAGTGAAAATTCCGCGAAGGTTGTCAATAAGCATAGATATGACATTTAATGACATCTCAAAAGCGTTTAATTGGACTAAGACAAGGTGCGTTTGGGTTTCATTGCAGTGATCGCAATTTACCACTGTGGTCCTGGAACGAATTCAGCTCAACAGTCACCTTGTGACAAGGAGCATCGTCCAGCTGAAAGATGTCATCACCAGCTGGAAATATGGTCGACATGAATGGATGTACGTGATCAGCCGTGAGGCATCATTGTACCCTCCACACATTTCCCAAATCATAATGAAGTAGTTATCAGCCAGTCGTCGTTCTACTGTGTACGTCTCGAACAGCTAGTCTGAAAGACGACGAATTCTCACCCGCCCATCGATGTGATGAAGGCAGTATCGTTAGTCATCATACCATGCATCGTTGTGGCATTGCTTTATTGTCTAATGACGATGGGTCTGTGCTCTTTCCAGTAGATATCAATGATTGCGCGCGGTTAATATTGGTATATGAGTGGAACGTGGACTGTGAAGGACCATACTAATAGTGTACGGTGAACTATGTGCTCAGACACACTCGTGTTTTGTACATCGCTAAAGGCCATTAAAGCCTATTGCTAACTATGCCACAGTTTGCGCTTTATCTTGTTTTATCAACCTCCACAGTCTATGGCGTTCGATATCTTTAATGAGGCAGACCGCACTACGTCTTGTTCATCGTTCTCCCCCATCTTTGAAAGATACTAATCACGGGAGGTCACTAACATCCGACAGCTCGTTCTGTTTTCGAGATGCTCATTGCCATCGCAATCTCATCTCTATCAAACTCTGATATGTTGCTGACCTTCATCATTTTACATGAAAGTATCACACTAACTAATCGAGTGAGATCTCTGTCACCATTTGGCGAGTAGTGTCTCTTATACTGCTTGTAGACGATCCCAGAAAGCTTGAACAAGAGTCTTGTTCAAGACCATTCAAGACTATTTGATGAAAAAGACGTCAGCACTGACGTCATTTTTGTCTTCAATTCAATAGTTCCGTTCAAGAGATTTCGTTTCGATCCTGTTCTAAACAGTCCAATTCAAGAGCATTCAATAGCCAATCAACGCTCGAATTGAGTGCAGGAAAATACAAAACAACTATGATGGCGTCGTGAGACAGCGCCAGTTCTTGAATAAATATTTTTTTATTATTCTTTTCCATAATTATCTTATGTTTAAAGTGTGCTTATAATGCTGTATTAAAGTATTAATTTGAGAATTTAATATACAAGATTATCGGGTGAAGAGTTCATCAAATAAAAAATATATATCTGACTTTTCTTGCTTTAATAAGACGTTTTGTACTTTTATTAATCTGGGATAATAAAAAAAATAATTGCGTACAGATTGATATTATGCTCGCAAACTGAAGTAACCTGGAAATTATTACATGTTATCCTATTACAAAATATTCAATTATTTTATTACGGAATTCACACGTAGTATTTCAGGAGTTATTTCTTAAGGTAGGAGTTACTTTCATGAATGCAGGTTAATTTTACGAGGACTTTCCCGTAAGGTACAAACGCGTATCCAGACATGCCACATATACGAAAGTGAAAAAAAACCACTAAAATCAAGAATGGTATTTAACAGTGTCAGGGCAGGAACATAGAAAGGTGTCCACGCGAGAGTACGTCCGTCGGGAGCAGACGCGTCATCGACGGAGGTTATAGTGCAAGAAATATAAGAATAAGAATAGTGCAACAAACCCTTGACATCATATTCATTCATTTGAAGTCAACTATAGCCCTTGTAATGATTTGATACTGGTAACAATAAACTGCTAAACATAAAATACTTGTTTCCTACATTATACGGGCATGTTCCGACAGTGGAAATTATTATCCGAAACAATCGTCTTTCATACGCACACACACATTTTACCAGTAAAATTACTATTTGTTTGACGGGTTATTCTTAACCAGTACCAAATATGGGATAGTTTTGTGAAGAAATTCGGATGCAGATATGAGCGGAAGTCCAGTGGCTGAAAAATTTATATTATCATTGCTTCGTTTGGTTTCCTACGTTTTCAGCCTTTTCTTCAACAGTCTTCGATACTATAGCATAAATAACATCAAAAGGTAATCATTGCCTCGTGATACAATTTTGGAAAACAGTTATTTTTTCTTTGAGTGTGATTCTGGCATCAGTACACGCCATTTAAAGAATCAGATTTTTAGAAAACTTAGTACAGCGATTTTATATCTAAGCAGCACTTTACTCTTTTAATTTAAGCTAACCTAACCCGCATTTAATGTGAAAGGGTCAACATACTTAGTGAAAATTCGAAGAGGGTTGCTACAAAATCAATTGACCTGTTTTCTAAATGATTTAATATACTGGTATTCCATTAAGTTCCAAATGCCTGCAGAAAGTTAGGGAATATATGCTAATATTATAGCTATTCATGCGAAGGTCCGAACTAAATCAGTACGCAGTTTCTCTTTCATTTGTTTTCATAGTTTCAGTCACTTGTTTTGGACTGCCACCTATTAACAAATATATAAAACATGATTCAATACCTCTATGATCGTGTAAAAGTTGTTTCAAGGCCATTCGAGACACTTGTTCAAATGTCTTGAACAATACTCCTTTGGTATTGAATGGTCTTGTTCAAGCTTTCTTGGATCGTCTACAAAGCATTATAACAACTGAATAACTTCATTCAAGAAGTAGTGGTTAGTCAAAATGTTTCGGATGGTTAGTGTATAACTTCTGATATAAGTGTAGTGATATATAAATTCGAAAACAAGTAAGTGATATCTTTAATTTAACATTCCATAATTATATTCCGTAGATTAAAGATGATAGATAATTAATGAAAGTGAATCATTATGTAATTATTGGAGTAATGATAAATTGGAAGGAAACGGGAAAACACCGAAAAAGCCAGAAATACCATAATCTCCACCATAATATCTGATGAGTTGAGATCTAGCGAAGAAAATCTTCCATAAGAGATGCGCGCCCTACAACGGAGCCACCTTGAGCTCCAGTATAAACGCAAGTACTGATTTTGTAATATAAACAAGAGAAGACTACTTTTAGAACTAAAGTAATATTTCTTTTCTTTTTACATCTATAAAAGCTAATTAAACGAAAGCTTTTTTCCTATATGATAGTTTTGACTGAATCTACATAGTGTGGTTCCAATAAAGTTACATATTTGAAGAAAAAAAAAACTAATGAAGATTTCTTGTTAAATTTCCTCTTCAGAAATTTAACGCTGCTTGGCAAAGTGCTAAGAAAAAGTAATTCAACTTCAGATGAGGAGAAATTCTACTCTTTGAATTAAAACTTTTCCTATGTTTCGTCAATTTAGAAGAAAAGAAGTATAGTCTTACTGCTCTTTAGAGATTAAGAATCAACAACTTTCTTGTAGGAATTCTGTAATAAATAACTTTTGTGTGCAGGCTTTTTTTTTAATGATTTACCCACTCTATTGACTGGATGAGTAAGCGCGAATAATGAAAGCCACGGATAATTACTAGTAACCTATTAAAGAAACTTCTCACTTGGAAAATTATATTAGTTACACATATTTTACAAGACAATGGGACTTTTTGAGTACATGGCCAAAAAGGCACACAACAAGAAAAGACCACTTTTAAGAAACAAGCTTAATATGGGCCAAGCTCAATATGGATATAACTACACTTATATCAGAAATTATATACTGACCATCCAAAACATTATGACTGACCACTACTTTTTGAATGAAGTTACTCGGCTATCTATCATAACAGGCACGGGGCACACAAGAACTACTCGCCAAATGGTGACAGAAATCTCACTCGATTAGTTAAAGTGCTATATATGGAGTATTGGTACTGACTGTATGGTTCAGACATTATGGCATTACGAAAATTAGAAAAGAGATATTTAGAAAGATTCGAAATTTGGTGTTGGAGGAAGATGTAGAAAATAAAATGGACGGAGAGAGCAACATACGAAGATGTTTTAAAACGAGTAGGGGAGAAGAGGACACTTTCAGCCAGTATCCTTCGTAGAAAGGCCAGGAGAAGATCAAAGGAAAATGAGAAATAGTAAGAAGTAGAACACAACTGACTGATGATTTGGGAAGTAGAGGAAAATATTGGGAATTGAAAGAGTAAGCTGAAAATCGAGAAACGTGGAAGAAACATTTCCTGGCCCAAACTCAAAAAAAAAAAAAATAAATAAATAAAAATAAAAATAAAATAAAATAAAATAAAATAAAATAAAATAAAAATAAAAATAAAAATAAAAATAAAAATAAAAATAAAAATAAAAATAAAAATAAAAGTAAAAATTCCTGTAGTCCCAGCACGTGCCAGCAGGCAGAATGTTAAACAATGTTCAGTGCAATTAATTATTTAGGTTAACGTGTAAAAATCTTTGAAAGTCATGTAATTGACATTATAGATGATTATATTGGTTAAAATGGACGTAAATGTTTAGTATTTCAGAATGTGGTCTTCTCATGTCAATAGCTAAGGAATAAGGGAACGTGATTTGGAATCACTAGTTTTGGAATGTTTACTTTAGCAACCAATGAGTATAGTAATTGTTAGCTATAAATAACATCATTTACAATTGAATTTTCGATGGATACTTCTGACTGTTACTTAAAGCTGGCACTCAGATATATTTTGAGGTTAGACTGTAATCTACTTTCGTCTAGTTGAACAGTATCTAAGTTCTAAACCCAGTTTTACATGGCTAAACAAGCACACAAAAGTGTGCGTCAATATTAGGAACAAATTACAGTAGGCATTCTTTAATCCGGCACGCTCTGGACTACAGCTAAGCCGGATTAGAGATTTAGCAGGATTATCGAACGTCAATACAGTTTTAACGGTAAATGGCTCTAGATGAAAATGCAAACAATTAAAGCATACAAGTTTACTCGCATTCTTGAGATTTTTTAGAACTTAGGAAACTCGTACTGGGCTTCGAAAATATTTTAAAGCACAGTGCAGTATATGTGCTGGAGTGATGTGTAACCTGCTTGAAAACAAGGAATAATGTGCTGGAATGAAAACTGAATCACGATAAACACTGAACGAACTAAAAGCACAGGCAGTACAGTGGCGGGACCTGACTGTTAGGGTAAGAAACGCATAAATCCATCAGAAAGATCACAATCGACTTGATAGGTGGAGGACAACATAATCTGCCGAACTGTGGATTGCAGTATTCAATTGCCCCTACTGTACTTACATGCATGATCGCTAATATTATAATTATAAAAGAAAAACTTCCCAGTTTGTGAGTCACGCTAAATAATAATAGTAAACATTCACTATTATTATTTAATAGTAAACATTCACTATTATTATTAAACATTCACGCTAAATAATAGTAGTAATGGATGTCGTTACTTACGCTGCATGTCTACCTTATGCTAATAAATGTCACTCGCGTGCCATAATTTGTATATTTAAAACTATTGTGACGATTTAGTCTCAAATCTTAACTTTTTCTGTGTATGAAGGTAATACCAAAAGATTAGATTTCCATAGTGGTGTTGTAGCGAAACTGTTTGTTCGGCTGTTGGCAACACTGTTGTGTTTATTGTGTAGCCTACTTCCAAATAAACCTGGACTCATTTCGCTGGAACACTCAATCTCTGCTTGGCAGCCGTTTGCAATAGGGTTCCTGCTTGTCACTACCGCCAACTTATTCGGTTTTCGAGCGCAAAAAAGATTAAATCGATTGAAATTCATTGTCAGTTGACAGAGAGTCGTGTATAGATGTAAATAATGTCCGCGAGTAGCGTAGAGAGTTTGTAGATGGTCGTACTGAATTTCAAGACGAACAAAAAATCAGGAGATCGTCAATTTTCGGACGAAATAGTCACGAAGATGAGGAAATCAGCGACTAGTATGTGTTTCCGAAGTTGAAAGAACATTTGAACTTAACACACTTCAGCGACGATTTGTTGAAGATGAGTTGAAAGATGAGGCTCAGCATTTCTTGTAACACATGGCGGTAAGCTGGTATGAAATTGTCACATAAAAACTACCACAGCACCTACAAAAATTCATCAACCAAAACGAAGATTATGTAGATAAACAGATAAATATATAAGTTTTAAAAGGATTTAAAGATAATTGAAAATAAACATTTCTTTGCAATTCCAAGAAAATAAAAGATACTATTTATCGAATGACTTTCGTAATTAGTTCAAAATAGGCCAAGGGTCTTAACCAAATTTAAATTTGACCATTTATATTTCAGTAACCACATGTTGGTTGACAGGCAAAGTAAAACAGAAAGGCAAACAGTTCAAGACTTAATGGCCTTATAGTGGACAGAGAACCGATCGCCTGGGTGCAATAACCAGTATTTATCATTTATCATAGAAGAAATTTTACCCTATATTTTAATGGAAAATTTCACGTGCAGACAAAGAGAGTAAGCCGCCTCTTTTCAAAAGATTAAAGACTCGCAACCACATGTAAGAAACTTTAACTTCTTTCACTTCAAATAAAGATCTCAATCGATCAAAGACAAATCGTTAAATCAATCAAATTTGTATGATTTTAATTCCAACTACGAATAAGAACCTAGAATTTTGCAAGAAAATGTGGTTACCTTTGTCTTTTTGAATAAGACTGTACACAATAAGACAAATTTATCAAACTTACATTTTAGGAAAGTTCAGAAATGGATAGAGTAGAGTCCCTAAAACTCGACCCTCGATAGGCCGACAATCCAGATAGCTCGGCCACATCCTGGCAGGGCGAAACAACCCGGCGCGCAGACCCGTTCATGGTTATTGCTGGATACTTTTTTGAGGTTTGTCTTATCAGCTAAATTACTGTAGACTGTGTATTCATTAATATTCATCTTCAAGCATAGTAAAGGCTCTATGCCTTCATAAAGTACGTACTTTTACTTTGTGGGTAATTGAGCAGTTTGTAGTTTATTCTTTGTTGTATTCTCAGGCAACCAATACAAACAAGTACAGTATTGTATTTTCTGAAAGAAACGCTTGTACTTATTCATTTTAACCCCATTCCGACGTTACCTGACATTTTCAAAAACTCGGTCATCCTTCGTTCCACATTATGCCGAGTTTTCGGAACTCTACTGTGCAACAAATTTGGATTAAAAGCTTCGATTTAAAGTATGCCATTAACACTTTTGATTGTTTATCTCTGGTGTATAATAGTACAATACTTCGATGTAAGAAAAGATAAGTTTATTAACGCTGTTTCGAGGGAATCTTCATGGTCGCATTGAAGTTGTAATTTATTATATCCGAAGTATTGGGGAAGAAAAGTAGCGGCCTCTCTCTCTCTTTCTCCACCTCTTTTACCTTTTCAGTTCTTTTCTTATGGAGATGAATGGGGTGAATTAGCTGGGTCAACAATAGATTTCTTTACGGAGTATTCAATTAATAATATTGTCTATGTTACAACTTCAATATGTCCATGAAATTTCCATCCATATAGCGTTTGCATTGGCATATATATAGACCCGAAATGTGCAGGAGTCTGGTAAATTACTCCCTATTTTTAAACCTTTGTAACTTATTTGTTTATGAAACGATTTTTTTTTAAAAAAAAGAAAGAAATATAGTGTATTAGAAAGAACAGTATTTGAAGTTTTGTTTCATATCTTGTTACAACTCCTCACAAGTGCCATTTAACATATTTCCTTAATTAAACCGTCACATTTGTCGCTGGCACTTGTAAAATGTTTTCTAATACGTTGTCGATTATGTAGGCTACAGTTACTTCAAGTTCATCCACATTCTGTGGTTTTCTCTTGTAAATCTTCTCCTTAGCCCACCCACGGAGGAAAAAATCGCAGGACATTAAATCTGGGCTGCGAATCAGCTATTCATGTGCATAATATCACTCAATCTTAGAAACTTGTGCAGCCATTCATGAATCTCGTTATCATAATTTGCGGGGACACCATTTTGCATTAAAAAAAATTGTGATTTTTCGTTCATCTGTGGAATTACTGGCGACACACACGTTCTGAGTATATTTAGATATCTTTCACCATCTCTTACGTTTTGCATAAGGAAAGGACTAATTGGTTCAGTTAATGTCAAATCACACCATACCGTTACCTTGGGATGCCTTTGTGTTTTCTCAACACACATGTTTGCATTATCACCAGCCCAGAAACTAATGTTGTATCTGTTTATAATTCCAGCAATATGAAACAGTACCTCATCACTCCCGAAATTTTATCCAGCAGTTCTGCCTAATCATCATTTCAACCCTAGAACATTTCTGCAAACTCCATATGTCTGCTACGTCAGCAAGAAACAGTGGTACTTAATGCGTCTTCCATAAGCTTAAAAGAGAAATCCTTCTTCAGAATGTGTGAGACGGCTCTCAGTAGCTGCTTGAGCCATGGATTTCTTTGAGCCCCTGATGAACATCTCATTAACTCTGCCAATGCTCCCGTTCTCCTTGTCTCAGCTACACTGTCTCTTGTCGTTAAATTTTGGTAACAATGTTCAACTGTTTTCGCATCCACTATTACATAAATTAATCGTTCGGCTCTCCACCGCCTAACAACAGATCCTTAAACCGCATATCAAGCTGATATTCTGGCCCGCTCTTCCACGCTTCACATAGGCATCATTCAACTCAAACTACAAAGAAAGAAAAGAAATGACATAAAATAAAACCTGAAATGGTGTTATTTGTAAATAAACTAGTTTCATAAAACTCTTTTCATACATAAAGATGAATGATAAATGAATAGTGACTTATTAAACACCCCGTATAATAAAAATTGTTTATAGCCTATGTTAATTAGAAACTCTTAATACAACCTTCTTTCTCTTAATATTGCAAATCAGACCAATTATGACTTAGAAGGATTCCTCGATGAATGAACGAAAGACCATCGCAAAACTGTTGATTAGTTTATGTGTACTACCTTGACGTCACTATAAAATTACTCAGAGAATATTTTAGAATTATCATTTGGTGTCTATAATCATTTTGAGGAGAAAAATGGATGAATATGGATGGAAGTGATAGAAGCTTTTAACTTAACTTAGAACTCTTCATATTCTAACAAACAAAATTCGTGTGCTATAATGAAGATACATTCTTTCGTGAAACGTCAAGAACAAATTATTAATAACCTAAATGTATAGAAAGATTTGTCTCTATTTCTACAACGAAGTCTTTAATTTAATATGTATGAAACAATATTTAAAAAATACAAGGGAGTTCACAAATAAGTATCCTGATTTCACTTTATCACACGGATGTAGATAGTTCATTCTTGGGTTCCTCAACCAATTTTTACACTCGTTGTTGTGCTCATATTGTATACATTAACTATTATTATAGTTAAAATTGTAAACTATTGTATTGTGCTCATATTGTAAACTAATAGTATTAACGATTGTAAATAGAAATGTTTTGTATGCTGATAAGGTATCTTTCAGGTAAAAGTAATAGAAACATACTTCCGTTTGGGTTGTATCTGGAATTGGCATTAAAAGATGGTGACCAGTGTGAACAATGAATAGCGATAGGTGCTTTTCGTGTTTGCTAGATTTGGTTTCAGAGAGCTTTCGGACTCACTGATGGATATTACAACCGATGAAGCCAGATTTTATTTATCTGGCTATGTAAATGCGCAGAATAAAGGATTCTGATCTTCTGAAAGTAGATTTGACACTGATCTGCATCACAAGACTAGAAGATTGGCATTCGGTGTGCAGTCAGGAAACGAATATTACAGTTTTCTTCGGATTGATACTGAATACCGGTGTGTATTTGAACATAGCTGAACAGTTATATAGTCAACTCTCACCAAAATAAATCAACAACCGATGTAGCAACGTGCCACATCTCAATCGAGCCACTGGTATAGGTTCATAAAATGTTTTCAGAAGAACGAACGGTCAATAAAGGATTATGGTTACCACTGTCTCTTGACTTATAAAGTACAATGTCTATGTATGGAAACGACTGAGGAATGGAGTCAATTATTTACTTAACCTGGATTAACTTAAATACACCACCACAAATACTATCTTCGGTGTCAACATGCTGTGACGTGCCTAGAAATGCATTCAATAGGAACCAATTTCAGTAGCTATGACCAATGAGTATGTTATCAAATCTTTATTGTACGATATTATTACTATTATTATTCAGCTTGATTTATGCATATTGTTGGGCATTACTGAATCAATGCCCATCTCGCATGAGGATGACGTGCTTTGATATGAAAGTAGATTGATTGCTATATTACAAAATATAATTTTACATTACAAATGCCGTATTTTTAGGATACAACTAATATACGCAATATTGCCAATGTATCCAGAACTTGAAAATGATCACGATTGAAGAACATAATTTCTTTTTAGACATGATTCTGTGTTTAATCGAATTTGAATAGATAATATCAAGTCAAACGTTGAGATGACGGGAACTGTCAGAAACACTCCGTAGTTTGAAACTGTTTGAAATGCTATTTACTTGTTATTATCTTCTGGATAGGTATATGCGTAAAATGCGGATTTATACATTACTTTGCTTTATCTCTTTATTGCATGAGGAAATAGATTCATTGTAGGCAAAGGAGACAGCTGATGTTATTAATAGCATATTACGAAAGGCGAACAGCACAAAAGATGAAAATTGGTCATAAGCAATTACACAAGGACTGTCATAAACCTAGTCTATATTGAAAACTATACGTCCTTCTATAGATTTTACAAGCTTTCTTTAGTTTATACAGTAGGTAGAAGTATATGTACAATTTCAAAATTCTGACCACCGAAAGACCATTTTCTGGCACCACACCTACGAAATTCAGAAAAGTTTGTCTCTAAATGGAGATCTCAATTAGCTTAACATAGTCAACATTTGCGTGATTTAATTTAATATGTGGGTTAGAGTGAAGGACTTTTTAGAGAGAGGTGGGGCTAGGTGCTAGCAAAAATGTATACCTCCTTCTAATTCTATTAGGAATAATATAGAACAAAATGGCCAGTTTGAATATACTTTTAAAAATCTAATGTTTTTTTTAGCTTAATGTGCAACGCTTATGATCCAAGGCTAAGAGAGACGGTAGCGATGGTAACGAAATCGTGGAATGAGCAAAGTAGAAGAAATCGGGAGAACTCTGAGGAAACCAACGCACATGGTTTTTCTTGACTACAAAGAGTATTTGACGAGATCTGAGAGCGAATCAGAACCCGAACTGATGAGCATTCTTCCACTGAGACACGGCACATGAAAATAAAAATTACATAATTCCTTGAACGATACAAAAAGTACAATCAAATTAATGTGTGGGTTCCGAAGTTATTGCACATATCATGTAGGTACCAACTTTTCCTATCGATGTTATACTAATATATTTTATGAATACGAGTTTAGAACCAAGATTGATGTAATTAGCTTTTTAATGCTTATTTCATTGATTTTAATTTGAAATTGTTATTTGTAATTTCAGTATTCCTGTACTTAGGAGTTTCAAGAAATAATAAAAGCCATTTAAAATAATCTGGATTGTACAGAGCATTAAGTTAGTACTAGCAAGATCCTTGTCTGTCGTAAATTCGAGTCCCTTTCAGGATATAAGTTTCTTTCATTTGTTCAAGCGGTTGTATATTGCCCTTTTAAGATTTCTTTCCTTGGCATTATTTACGAATTTCCCATTATTTTATTTAAATTAAAGGGCAGATACATGTTCTATATTAAGTTACCTCAAGTAAATAATTATTTTTAAATATAGTTATTCGTGATTAAGTAAATTATGAAATAAATTCTTTAGATAGTATAAAGATCCATTCTTAAAAGTTTCAATTTCATTCGGTAGATGTTAAGTGATGAGAGATATCTGCTGCCACCTAACGGAGCGATGTGTACGTCCCAGCATTCTGTACATCTTTGTTTCAATTGCAGAAATTGGAATATATATGGCCATCGTTAAAGTAACGATGTAGTGCGCCATATCCCACTCGGATCCGTACAACAGATTTTGTCAGTGGCGAAGCGTAATCCCACAAGTAGGGTAGGCCCGACAAACTAATATCATAAATAGCTATGTTTGAAACGTTTAAAATTACAGTCGGAATTCTATTTTCTTTATTGAGTTTTTTTAAAAAAAAACACCAAATCTATTTATTTTAAAGAACTTTCTAAGCTGTATTTCTGTCACTGGTTAGAGCTGAATTTATATACATGTATACACAGTAGTTTTTTTGTTTTTGTTGTTTAATTTAACACGAAACAATGAATATATAAGCAAAAGTAGACGGAAAGTATTCTATTATTATTATTATTATTATTATTATTATTATTATTATTATTATTATTATTATTATTATTATTATTATTATTATTATTATTATTATTCAACAAATATGTATTAATGGAATATTCCCATTTAGATCCATATTTTGAAGTGCAGTTCATACTTTCTTCTGTCTGGGATTTGCAGGGGGACGAGGGAAATTTCCTCCTCAGTTGCGGTTTTCATGAGACAAAAAGAAAGGACAATCTCACGGTTAGGTGTCAAATTTCTTGGGTAAGTGTTTGTTGCTTGCATCTCCCACTTTAAAGTAAGTACAATACTGTATTAATTTAATGCATCACTTGATAATTACTTCACTACAAATGTTAATTTTAAGAAGGAACTTTATTTGAATCAACGCAAGATATTTAATATTTTATTCTGTGGAGTGGCATATTTAAGGGGTGGCTTTCGGGCTTACGCACTCACCGAAATTTTATCGCAACTGTATATATATATATATATATATATATATATATATATATATATATATTACTGAATCTTCACATGCTTTTTATATATTACAGATTCTTCACATTTCCAGGAATAAGTTAGCAAAATCCCTCCCGAAACAAGCAAACCCCTCGAAACCAAATCGTAAATACTCCACTGACTCTATGAAATGGAAGGCTCAACTAAAATTACACAGAAATATAATAATTATTTTATCCTGTACGGTAGCGTTTGATAAACTTATACATATGTTTACATATACATATCTTATATTCTACAAGCTATTATGGTCCAACCTCCATGTAGGGGGAAAACAGCTACTCTGAATAACTCCTGAGAGTACATACCTAAATTAAACAAATTACCATTAATAGAAACATATAACTGTACACAGAAACTTCTTATTCTGTATTAAGGAACTAATTTTATAACATATTAGCATTAAAAGATGTCATCAATTCTAAAATTACGTAAGTAAATTCCCAGATTCAAGCCTTCTCACCTTCCCAACAATGTGTGTAATCCCTACCGATAATAGTTTCGCTTCCTGAGCAACACAACCCATAAACCTGTCTAGCGAGCTGGTGAGGCTCAGACGGAAGGGACTCGGAGTGTTTCGAGCCTACTATTTTCTTACTAAAAAACGAAATGTTGAAGCAGTGACTTTCTTTATGTTATATATAAAAAAAAAAATTAAGAAAATATACGGTAGAAAACAGGGTAGGCCCGGCCTCAGAGCCTCACAGTACGATGTATATATATATATATATATATATATATATATATATATATATATATATATATATATATATATATATAAACAACTTTTGGAAAATTCAGTTTATAATTTTTAAATTTTAAGTAAATATTCTTTTACATTTTATTTTGTTGAAAATTAACTCTCTTTATTAATTTCATATGTTGTTTTGTTGAAGTTAGACAGTTGAAGTTTTTGCAGTCTTTCCAAGTGGGCTAAGAGTGGTTAAATGTTCATGTACAAGCCGTAAATGAAAGAAAAGAACAAAGACATTTAATTAAAATTCTACATTTAAGTGCATTTCCGTAAAAAAAAAAAAAAAAAAAAAAAAAAAAAAAAAAAAAAAAAAAAAAAAACGGATTTTATGATAAAATTTATGGGAAATAAGTATATGCAGCTGTGATTAACATATTCTGAGCTGTAATCAACATAACGTAGAAGAAACTAAAACGTGTAACATTATCAGTCTTAAGTCAATTATTGAAGCAAGTGAAATCAATATTGTTTTGTTCTGAAGTTTGTTCTACTTATCCTTTTTTATGTACTCTTGTAGGGCTATTAGAAAGTTTATTTCAATGAGTACATTATTCTGTGCTGGTTTACTTTTGGCGCACCACATATTGTATGACTTACAGGTAGAATTCAATACTTTGCTTAAAAGGACATATTTATAAAGAACAAATTTCTACAAGCGACAGAATTAAATATGAAGTAACGTACCTGTATTTAATGTTTACAAGAGTAGAGTTACTAGTGTAAAATCCTTACTAGTGCTATAATTTACAGTTAAAATAAGTGAATGCATATAAGAGATGTTTGTATTAGAAACTACAGTATTTACTACCAGCAGTGTATCTCTGCACAGTGTACAGAAGTTATATATATTTTATGTTGACAATTGGAGCGTTACTAGTATGAAACCACGACTAATGCTATTGAAACTCTATCGTTGCCGAATTCCACTCGTTTTCAGTACCCTTGATTATGCGTATACCCACTTTCGCTGACGCGCTTGCTCCCTTCGAATTACCAACGTTGACGCTCAGACCACCCAGCTTCGCCCAGCACCGACTCGCTTAGACAACGTTCGTGCTTTTTAGTGGCCACCTAGCATAGGTTGTTCTGTGTTTTTGCACTGTAGTTTTTATGCATACATACACACTTTGTATTTATACGCAAATCATATAAGAATTGTAATTTTTCAACAAGTGCTTATGATGACCCCTTTGAATTTTATCTATGCCATGTGAGATATTTTCATTCGCCCAGTGCAAATCATTCAAGAAACAATAAGAAGGAAATCAGTGAAAGAATTCTAATTTTTGAATAATTATTTCGAGTGGTGCGCCAATAGTGAACCTGCACGCATTATTTAATATGAAACAGTACTAAATATGTCAGGGTTAGGAATGAAGTCTTTTCCTACAGATCCACTTACAAACAACATGTTATATTCAGCATGCAGTCTATTGATTCTCTAGGAATGCAACCACAAAATTCCAGTAACTTCTAAACTATGTTAATAGTTAATTCAGGTAGATAGTCATGTTCTGTGATGTAATTCATGATTATAACGAATACATACCGTTTTATGGAAAGTTGTTACACCATATAGCTAACTGATCTTCTATATATCCCGCACATTCTGACATGCAACAAAAATAACTGAAAAGAAAGCGAAGGTAACATCAATAAAGGAAGGATATTTTTTATTCAAATAGGAAATTACTGTCTTATTAATATAGAAGTATGTTAAATAGTAATAAATTATTAATTATGGAATATTACAATTAATTATATATGTTACGTTACGCAAATAATAGAATGGTGGTACTTCTGTAATACATTAGTTAAAGAAAATTAAAGGGTTTCTATACTAAATGTCACAATAGAGCTTTGTAAAAATTGATACTGTTTGCTAATTATATCATAATTTTGGTTAGTTTATGTTAATTTCAGTTAGGTTATGTTACGTTAGGTGTTTGACGGAAAGTTTAACTTTGTACTTACCTTCACGATTTGCATAGATTGGCAACTTTTTCTTCTTTTTTAAAACAACATAATTTTGCTTCCACCCCCCCTTTGAGCAAGATTCCGTGTTTCTCTAATACACACACTGCATTTCTATTATATTCACTTCAAAGATTACTCACACGTAATTTGCCCTTCCCTTACAAAAAACTCGTTTCCCCTGTAAATATTCTACTTTTTACCTAATTTTGACTCCCCGAATACAGAATTAATCTACAATAAGAATTCTTATCTACTATATTTCTACTTCTAATACTACAAATGCTGCTGCTATCAGATACGTCGACGCTAAATCTACCGAAGACTATCACATAAACTTTTCTATAAGACTACTACTACTTAACGCTAAAAGGAGTTGAAATACTTACCTGATGGAAACTGCATGTAATCGCTGCCTCGAAGATCACGTGAAACTTCACCTGAAATAAAAAGAAAAAATACTTTCAATGGAATTGGGACATAAATCATAAATGGCTTCTACATTTCTCATTTTATGTGTAAATTTGAGTTTACTTTTGTTCGTATTTGTAATGTTCTTTTGAATTGCTTTTAACATATTGACAATCCAGATTGGTTATCAGATCATTCCATACTTTTGTATATTAACTGTAAATGTAAATAGAATACGCTCGAACCACAAAATTAGTTATTAGGATATCAATTAAGTCATCTCCCATAAAACAATCTTTTTTGCCACGGACCATTTCCCCGAAATATTTCGGAGTTCACTAAATTTGTAGGGCGACTAAAAATTGACCAAATACTTCTATTGGTCATATGAGGAATTTAAACTTTATAAACTACTCGCGCGCGAGTGCGAAAAGGGTCATAGAAATCGTTACCGGTGAAGATCTTAAGGGATTGACTTCATTAACTTCGTTAGAGGATTATGGAATCAGGTAACTCCTCTTTGTGGGTTGACTTGTAAAATCTGATTAAAGTGTATGTTCCTTTTAGGATTTAGATCGAAATCCAGCCCTTTGGTAGACTTAGAATAAAATTATTTGATAAAACTCAGAGTACAGTTATTGTAAGCGTAAGTATCGTTGCTTCAGCATATAATAAATTCATTAACTCTTATTTATGAGAACTAAAATTTCCCCTGCACTCCCTCTAATTTTATCTCTGATTCTAGCACTCCGGTGATAGAGAATTAATTTTATTAACGGTTTTCACGCACAGTGTATTTTGAAACTTGGGAGCCTAGTGTTATCTTTGTATACTCAGAAAAAATTGTAGGTAGCGTACTTAAAAAGGTAGGTTACATGCGTAATTCCTGTAGTTTCTGGACTTAACGTACGGCAGACGTATAATTGAAAATTCATGTTTTATAATATACATACGTACTTTCGGTATGAAACAATATAAGCGGTCAGGATCTCACATACAAATGAACGTACATAACATATAGCTGAGGAATGTAACATAAGTATATACATACGATATACGGAAAACTGTTAGATGTCAGACCTCCTGCAACGGCATGATGTAACACCTACGGGCAGTGTATATGTAGCATATGGATAACGTATGCTCCGTGCTGATTTCTGTAGTAAGGAAGAGGATTTCCTATGTTTGTGCAATATACCGCTGTCCGGAAAACGGATTTTTCTCAGTGTATCTGCCTTTCTGGACATAACAACGGTAACATGTTATTCCGTTATTCTATTGAGAATCATTTTATTGGTATTTGTCGATTGACTTGATAAGACTGAGTTTAGCCTAAAAGCACAAGAGTCCTATGGGTCAAACGTAACAGATATATAGTATTGTTTAATAAAACATACCTCACGCCATTCGTCTCTTTCTGAAAAGCCCTGTATATTATCCACAGATGGAATTCAATCAAAGGCAAATCGTCTTTAATTAGTTCTGAGATTTATTTCAAGTCAAAGTGCTACATAGGGTTGCAAAAGAATGGAAAGTTTTTATTCATTTATTTAGTTATCTATTTAAAGAATTGTGAACTTGCGTACTTAACTTTAGCACCCATCTTCTTCTGACTTAGCACACATAACTTTTGAAACTTTTGAAACTTGAATATCTATATGAAGTGATTTATTACTAACAGGACAATCGAACTGTGTTTACATGTTAAATAACTGGACAACTGCATTCGTTCGCTGGTCGGGATATACTATTCTACTTTAAGTGTATGCATGTAGGTGTGCGTGTATATATATACGTGTGTGTGTGTGTGTGTGTGTACGTGTGTACGTGCAAATGAGATTTTCTTTTTACTCTTATGCAGCTTAAATAGCTAGGGAGTAATACTAAGTAGCAATGTTACTCAAGTATTGCACTGTAAAAAATCGTTGTGTTATTTCAACGACATGCCTATGTGTTAAGACGATTGTGTTAGAGTATAACACAAACAGGTGGTTAAAACAACTCAGTCTCTATTTGGAGTTGTGTGTCAAATGCCGGTAATTAAAATGACACACAACCTGTGTGTTAAATTAACACAAGTGTAGAATCTTCGGTGTTGTGTTCTGCATGATTGTCAAATATGTCGGGCATCTAATTATAAAGGCTTATAAACGGAAGTTACAGACAAAACACAGTAGAAAGAAATACTTAAATAAATCCAGGTAGTCACAAAATTTCAACATGAAAACCATGCGATGTGTTTTCAATTATTTTTACATGTTTCTGAAGAAATATGTCAACAGCGAGAAACAACACGCACTAGAGTTCACCAGTCAACATCGGTGACTGGGTTTCAAAAATGGCTGAAAACAAGTAGTAACACGATTAAAAGGCAAACCTATTATAAGGATATAGGTAAGAGTTTTCTATTATTCTTGAACAAGATGTTGGTGAAGGTTGTGTTGCTGAGAACGACAAAAAAACTTATGAAGATTGTCTAAGTGAAGCGATCTGTAGTTTACTATTCTTATTTTAAAATTAGAATCTTCAGTAAGCGTAAGCATGCGCGCCACAAGCTTTTCCAACACAGAAAAATGGTTACATCAACACCACAAACGGAGTTATTTCAACACCGAAATAGGTGTCGTAGTAACATAGAATTGGAGTCGAACTAACACCAAAAACGGTGTTAATCTGGTGGTCTGACCTTGCATTTTAACACAGAGTGTTGAATTAACACCAAAATAGTGTTACATACACGACTTTGACCTTGAATTATGACACAGATTGTGTGTGGAAATAATAAGAAAATGATGCTGAAATAATAAGGGACAGTATTATATTGATACTTGATATGGTGTTGTATTAACCAAAATAATTAACACAGTACACACTCTGTTAGTTTCTTTGTGTTGGTGCAACACCTCCACAAGTAACACTCAACACTTTTCCCCACACTACCGACCCTGACATGGTGTTGAATCAACACCGAAAATACTAACACAGATCCGAATTTAACACCACTCAACACCAGTTATGTGTTAAAAACGTAACACATCCCCTGTGTTAAACGCCAACACCGCGTGGTCTGTGTTGAACTAACACCGAATAGTGGTAGTCACACTGGAACCACTGCCCTGTGTTAAATTTGAGTTGAATTAACACAACCATTTTTTACTGTGTGCATTTAACATGCGGAATCGTTTTGTTCCCACTTGTAAATTAATATGTGGTAGAAACGATGATCTGCACTTAATTAGGCCACTTATGAAATTACAGAATGAAATTCCGTACAAATGCAGCTATACATTTGGTGGCAGTCGTAAACGTTTTGATATGCACTGTTTTAAAAGCTCGTGCTGCGGGAGAGACTAAACTCTACATCAACCAACCAATTTTTAAAATTAGTTTGCTCTCAATTTCGATCAACTTCTGAGGATTCAGTGCTGCAATATTGCTAATGAAATGAATTTTCTAAAATATCTTAACATACCTTGGTTATATAGTTTTCTCTTTGGACATATCGTTTAGTTTAGTTGTCTTTGTTGAATTCTCTAATTACTTTGTTCAATTCTTATATGCAGAACAACTATAAATAGAACAATTTCACATAACAACTCTTAAGAGCTTGAAAATTGATATAACATTAGGCAAAAAGAAAAAAAAACTCTTATTCGGTCTTTCCTGCCATATGTTTAACAAAACATCACACAAATCCTTCAACGAATCTATTGATTTCTTACCCGCATTACCGCAACCTGCAAGATATTTTAAAAATTTAATTTTTCATTATGGTGGCTAGAAGATACACCGAATGCAGAACAACTAACACTGTTAACATGTGTTTAACATTCGATCATGTAAAGGAACTTTTATATTTTCAAAGTGAACCATTTATCTTGATACATTGTTATAACTTTTAAACTAATACGAGGCGCATGTCAAGAAAGAGTCGATGTTTTGTTTGGCTATTTTAAGATTTATTCACCATAAACCTCCAGACATTTTTGGTAGCACAGCACAAGCTTTCTCTGTGTAAAAATCTTCACTCTGAGATTGTAGCCAATCCAAAACTTTTGAGTACTTAGTTGAAATGCTTCGAAGTAAGCCACTTTTTCAGGGAAAGAAAAAGAAAGAAATGACTAAGGGCAAGGTCGGCGCTGTAAGAGGATGATTGTATAGTTCCCATCGAAATCTGGATTTTCTCAACAGTACGAGTAGCTGTGTCTTGGCAAGCGTTGTCATGAATCAAAATAATTCCAGAACGTAACATTCTTCTCCGTCGATTTAGGATGACAAGTCATAGATTATTCATATTTGACAATATACATCTACTGTAATTGTTCGTCATCCAGGAATTCCCCAAAACATCACAGTCTTTCGATTTCAAAACAAGGTTGCTATAATTTTTAAACTGATGGTGTTTGTTTGAATTTCTTCACTTTATTTCAATTTGTCTGAGTTTCTTTCCAGAGTGCCGCCATTGCATTGACTGCTACTTCGACTCCCCAATGGCATACGATATCCAGGTTTTATCCTCCGTCACTACATGAGAAAAGAGATAACCTCCATCCTTCTCCCAGAAGGCCAAAAAATCACATGTAGCTGTCATTCTGAGCTCTTTGTGAGGGTCTTTCAATATTTTTGACACCCACTACCCACACAGTTCGTGATAACTCAACTTGTCAGTCACATTTCGATACACTGTTTCCACAGACACTTCTGGAAGCTCTTTGCCTAGAATAGTTATTGTGAACAGACAATTGGGTTGTATTTTGTCATTAACGTGTTCCACAAATCGTCTGTCTGAACACGAGGCTTACCCCTACGCTCATCGTCAGGAACATTTTCTCGAAATTCTCTGCACTATTGCCTTACTTTTCCTTCACTCATTATTGCCGTTCCGTAAATGACATAATTCCTAATGGATGTCAGTTACATTGTAACCTTTGGTGTTTAGAACTTATATGACGGATTTCACTCCACATTCAGCAGAATTTTGTATTACGACAACCATTTTATCTTATTGCTACTTGCACAAACGCAACTCTAAGGTTTCTATCGCATTTACAAGCAAAGAATGCTAGGGTATGCTCCAGCGCACGCTAAACTTCATCTGTGTTGCTAAACCTGTATAAAAATATCGGCCTTTCTTTTACATGCGCTTCGTAGAGGAAAAGTCTGTAATTTCGTACAATGCAAATATCAGAAGGAGACACTGTGTACTTTTTTAATGGTTCAGGTTGTTACATATTTCAAATCTATATGTAAAATGAAACCATACGATAACACATTTGTCCAGCAAAGTTGCAAACTAAGGAGGTGCAGTATGACAAACATCGAAAAACAACGAAACTTGGAGGGTTTTGCAACAATAATAACGCAAGTGACATTTGATATATTAGTTAAAATAGCATATTTGCGGAAACCTTTTTAATTACTTTTGATTTACTTTGCTTCTATAAAATTGCCACAATCTTTTCTGGTAGATGTAATCACAAGTTGTCGAAATTATATAATGTTAAGCACCATTACAAACTTTGTCATTATTTACAATATCTCCAGAACAGTTTGAGGTATCGAATTAATGTAATTGGCACTATGACCTTCACATCGATTTAAAATCATCTGTGTAATTAGATGAGGTATTTATCTAAGTAGTTTTTCAAAATAAACCGCCTTATGCAGAGTCGTTTTGAAGTATGATTAGCATCATACTAAAGGCCTGACTACTGCAGGAAACATATGTTAGTCGAACTCTTTAGTATGGCACTAATCAAGCGTCAGAACGACTGTGCATAAGGCCCAAAAGCTTTTGAAAAAGAGTCAAATTCTCAAGCCCTTGTATCTTTATACTTATTCATTCGAAATCGGTGATATCATGGCTGTAGTATTAGACACTAAAGGACTTTAGTTGTGCGCTTCGATGTCTGCCGAACTTGCATTACAATGTATTACTGGTATAGAGGAGATTAAATTTTGGATGTTTTTGAAACTGTAGCATCCTTAGTTTGAATCACTGAGTAAAAGTTTCCTTTTTGCATACACATTTGAAATATGTAATTAACCTGACATACCATACAAATATCGGCAGGGAGGCATTGTTTGATGTACTCCGTAGTATTTGGAAATTGGTTCAAAATTTTAACGCTTTTTGTCTATTAGTTTGAAGGTTACAAGGACGTATCAAGATGAATGGTCCACCCTATATATATGGAAAAGCGTTGTTACTACAACTGAAGCCGTGGCACGAAAGACCATCTTGCTTCCCTTAAAGGACGGTTTCTTCCAGCACCTAACTCTTTATCAAATCTGGATTGATCTGCATTCATTATTTGATCTGGAGACAATTTGTGCTCTTGAATGAAATTGTTAACGTTATTCACAAATTGTATGACTTTCTATTGTACATCTGACTCATCACCAGCAAAAGATCTTATATATATTGTATGTGTAAAGGGAATATTAATGAAACAAGACTTTCCCTTAAAAGAAATTGTTTTCTGAAGTTTTACTCTTCATTATTGCACAAGTGAATATTAATAAGTTTCCTACTCCTTTATTAACAGTAATATTTTTGATTCTTAACAAAGCTTTGAAACTTATTATTCTAACAGAGAGACTCAAGTTATGGGTTAGTAACTTTAACAGAACTTCCCGTTTCAGAGGCTTTTCTTTCCTTTCTTACCCCACTTAAATACCATGAAAGCAATAAAAGAAAGATTTTTATGTCACCGTAATTAAAAGAATCATTCAGATGGATTGAAAAGGAGGTTCTTGGAAATCTTGAAACGGTACTTTTTGTACGCAGATCTAGAAGAAAAATTATGATGAATTTCATGCCTTTATTTTACGTAAATATTGAGTTGAGTAGGTAAAGAAATATCACAATATTTTTCCTTAACGAGGTTCCGTATACGACGTAGGAGTTTCATTGTAAATTACCTTGAAGCTAGGATACTAGTGGTTTCCTATGTTTCCTTTTGCCTTATAAATCATGCTAAATCTCTGTATATAACAAGATAAGCCAAAATTTGAAACTTGTATGTGACGCTTTTGAATCGGGCTAATTTTAAACCATATATGTTTGTTATATGTATACGTATATGTTTGCGATCATTCTCTTCTGAAGTTATCCAACTTGACGCAAATTCGTTAATTCATTAGAATTTAAAATTCTTATACTTTTCAACGTTATAAACTAAAATTAGAGCGGAAGTCGTAGTTCTACGAATCATTTTTATCTAGTAAGGTTATATATATATATATATATATATATATATATATATATATAGAAAGAAAGAAAGAAAGAAACTATAACGAGCTACATGTACACTCATGTTCAAAATGAATGTCGCATATCTATAATTATCTTCTTGTAATAATGTAATTTGATAATGGTTTTGCAGTTTACTTTTAATACTGATACTATGTGTACAATCGGGAAGTGTATATTTGTGGAAAATTTCATAGGAAAAGAATTATAAATACGAAAATTAAAATGAGTAAAACAAAATGTTGCTAAATCGACAAGAAAATTTTATTTTCGTTTTATTGTTCTTATTTACTGCTGTTTTGATATAAAATTTGCCACATATATGTCTTTGCCGATTATGCACTTACTAACATTATAAGAAATACCGCGCAAATTCCTTAGAAATTATATTCCTCCAACAACATATTTATAGACATGCGACAATAATTTTGGACACGAGTGTACATTATTAATTATTTTATACTTCAAATACCAGGTCGGAGCTCGGATGGTTGGATGTGTAGGTGCTAAAAGAAGGAAGTCTCTCTAGTAATGATGTGCTAACCCGCAATCTAATATTAACTCTTCAATAAAATATAAGTCCTTGCTCAGAAAAATGACCTTTCAGCCATACTTTTTATTACTAATAATTACGACTAATCTATTATATCTTAAGGAATCGACTTTAAATCAATTGAAGAACCGTCTGCAATAACAAGGTAAGTCGAGTTTCCTCCATTCCTGGTAAAACATAGATAAAGAAGGTGTGTGGATTTACTTTCCTTTTCCGTTGCCTCTAGTGCATATTCGAAGCGTCTGTTGTGAGAAAAACACTATTCATCTCCACCGAGTCGCCGTTTCCCAATGAGGATAACAGAGGGCGTCGCTGTGTGCGGCTAGTGAAACAAGTACTGGTAGATACGAGGAGGCGATGCGACGCGCCTGTAACTTTGGTTTCAAGGGTCGATTCAAGGGAAAGCACTGCTATGGAGACATACTTGACCATTTTATTTCGAAATGGACAAAATCCAAGCAGTCGAATAAGAATAACAGAAGTGGAAGGGATGAAAGAGAAATCGTAAACTCTGGCAAAGAAATATAGCAAAATTAAGACAAAATGCAGTGTTTTGTGTTTTTCTTCGATGTTAATATGGAAATTCAAACAGTGCTGTAAAAAATCCGGGTATTAGAATATTCGGGTTTTGAAAACGTCGAATTCCGGGTATCCGGAATCAGATTTAAATCTGGATTTCAGATTTCGGATTTGAAAAATCAAAAGTCATGATTTCTAATTCGGATATCTAATCCGAATCCGGTTTTCGGAGTTACTAGTAAACTGGGCAAGGGGGAAGGGGATGCAACTCCCTCACATAGATCTGTGTTAGTTTCGTAAACGTATAATGGTGTAGGAGAAAAAGCTTATTCAGTGCAGGCACCACCACCGGACACCATTCTGTTATTCCTCAAGAAACCAGCCAAACCAGGAATGAAGAATCCGAAGAAGGATGTGGAAGCTTTGCTATGATTTGTTACTGTTGCCAAGGAGCAGTTTTACAAGAATGTGCGGAACACAGCTGATTTTTTTCCCCTAGAATGGATTCAAGACCTTGCAGTTTCCAGATTTTGTTGCCTAGAGCGCTCAGATTATTGATATTTTGTATTCTCTTGTGTTGCGATACATAAACGTTGTCATACACGTCGTTATGTGTTCCTACTGTCCTTTTTTCTTTTCACCATTAGTTTAGGTTATGCAATAACAAGGCAAATGCTCACTTTTCCATCTTCGTTTTTTATTATTCCACATTTTCGATATTCACTATTTTATGATCCAAAGCACCGAGCAGGTAGGTGCTACACTACTTTTTTCCATAGCCGTAATTAGCACATTGCACTTTAAGTTTATAAACTTTGTAACTCATAACCTCAATTTTTCACTTACCTTGTTATAAACAATAACATTCTGATTGGAATCTAATTTTTTCTCGCCACCGAAGTCGCATTTCCATTAATACTTCCATAGTATATAGATAGGACACGAATGTGTAATTTAATGATTTGGTAAGTTCCACAACGAGTGCCTTGTATGCCCTTACAATATTCTTCGAATCTTATGGTTCTGTTCTTAATTTTCTGTAAGGCACACTATTGTGTTGTTTGATTGAGATTAACCTACATTTTCAGTTGCATCAAATAAGACAGGATATACCATTTAATATTGATACTTAAAGCTTGATGTGCTTCCACTGGGAATAGAACTTAAAATTTTCACTCGAAAGTCAGAATGAATAACCATTTAACTATAAGAGCTCTAAATATGGTTCCATTAGCTTTAAAAGATTTACATTCTAGAATTATCGTAATTGAACTGTTCATTATTTTTAATGTATTATTAACGAAAAATCTTCAAACTGAGCGTGGGTGATAAAAAATAGGGTTTAAATTTATACAACTACACAAAAATAAAATTTCTCAGTTTACTAAGTAATGATGATCGATGTGCGGATGCTATCTCAAACCTTACAATCATTTGTGTTTCGGGAGGAAGAGTAACGAAAATCAATTTGTTGAGTGCTTTCGAAATGGACTACTGTACGAAATTCTACATATTTATATCTGTCTATCTAGCACGAAAGTTTCAGCTTTCATTTGGAGAGAGAACCTCATCTCTCTTTTAGCAGTTCTTCATCATTCTTTTTGTACCTACATTCTGACGTAAAAGATCTATCTTCCATAAAAAACTTCAAATGTTTTGCGATCTGCGTCCATCTTAGTTCGCAGAATTTTAAAATTATACTCTGTATATGATTATGTAAGATAACGACGAATTAACTACGTAAGTACGCTAGCCATATCAACAAAGGAGCCTACCATTGTTACTTTTAGTGGAAAATGAACTTGCGCCAATTTCACTAAAACCAATTGATACAAAAATTGAGAGTTTTGAGTTTTACGTCCCACGATTATGCTGGCGAGGCTAAAAGAGACGGTGATGATGAGAAAAGAATGAAATGGTGGAATGAAGAAAGTGAAGTTCGAAAATTGTTAAGCCTTGCTAGGACGATGCAAGTGGATGTTTTATCTACAATATAGTTGGATATGCTCGAAGAAGGAAATGTCTTACTTTCTAAGCATTGTACATATTGATATTCTTAATAAGAACTTTATAACTACAAGGTATAATGGCGCCCGGTTATTTTTTCAAGCATTAAAATGCAAGACATGTCCTCTAGTAGGTTACGCTATCTTGCTATTGATCATGAGCTGGGAATCAGTGAGAGGGGTAAAAATCTTGACTAACAACCAGAATGGGGGAAGAGATGATTTTTATACCGGAATAAATAAATGCAGTGTTGCTAGAAGTTAAGTAAAATTTACTATGAAATTTTAACCTATATTAATAAGAATAAAGGTATTTTACGAATCATTGAAGCCAAAGGAGCTTTGAATAACCCTCAACATGCACATGCTATTTCAATTTAGGATTCAATCATAGCAGTTGTCATATACTCGGAATTCCGTTTCTGAATTACAAGAGAAAAACTCCTTATCTGAGCCATTCAAGAAAAAGATTGGATTTCTTTATATACATAAAAGACTTCTGAGAAAGAAAATAAATAACTACAGACGATATTCTATTAAAAATATTTTTTGTATACATGATCACTTCAGAAAACCACATTGATTTCTTAGTTTGTGAATAATATAATTCAAATATAGCAGATTCTCCATTGTAGAAAACAGAACAAATAATATGGTAGTTCGAAATTTCGACAAAATAGACACAATGTTATTTAAAAAATACGAACTTTTCGTTCTTTTGGCCATAGTCAAATTTAAGTAACGTAAATGTATCAGGAGAAGACATTTTGGCCTGTAGATAGAATTAAATAAATAAAAACCAAGGATTATTACTCTAAGCGTAATGTGAAATGCATTAACGTCCATCATTTGAAGAATCCAGGATATTTTGGAACTAAGGCATATTTTATGTCCTTTTCGCAAAAGATTTAGTGTTCCTCTTCTATTATTCAGAAATCTTGTCGTCTTACTTATTACTGGTAAAATAAATAAATAAAACTTTCGTGCAACCTGTATTCTCTCTTAAAATACAAAAGTGTTAGCTACCAAGAACATCATATAATATATAGCGTAAACAAAACATAAATAACTTCACATGTAGAATTTGATCTCTCCTGCTATGTTTCAAGAGAAAAAAATATTTACAAGTAAATGCTACATCACAGGTTTACATGAATGCAATAACTTTCAATAAGCTTCGAGGTGAGTTAGGGTTTCAGTTTTGTGAGAAAGTTCGCCAGTTTGAAACAGTTTAATGTACTTGCATCGAGAATATCGGATTAACCCACAAGTAACTATTAAAACCGCAGTAACTCAGTGGCAAAAATGCTGCCCACGAGGCGACAAAGGATTTCAGGTAGAACAGACAAGACAGAGCTCTTACGCTAGAGATATGCGTACATGTTTTCACGCCCTCAAATCTTGTCTTGGGGCAACATTTGTGGTAGAGAGCTCGCTTCTAGTGAGCTCTGTTGAATCTCGGTATGTGCAAGTTATATTATGTGGTAAACTAACATTGTGCGGATTTTTCTCTTCGTGATCTGTTTTCATTTCTATTTTACATTTATAACTGTCTCCCCTGGCCTTTGAGCACAATTGATGAAATTTTAATTTTAATATATACTATTACTAAACGAATTTAATCTGAAAAGCAAGGAAGGAATGCAGACAATGACTATACTGAAAGGCTCTGTAAAAGATGCTGGCATAGTTGTATTAATATATAGTCATGTAATAGAAGGAACTTGCACATCTAGCTTTCTTTTCTGGGATTTCTTTCCTCGCCCTACGCTATATGTTGAGATAGTTAACCCTTGTAACAAAATCTCAAAGAGGATGAATATTATGCGCCTATGTTTAGTGCAATCTCTACAAAGAAGTGATGTATAGAGTTTTTAAATGTGCATGTCTGAAGCTTTGTTTTAATATAGGTATTTCAAGAATAATGGAAATACAGTAAGTGAAGCAAAAGACATTGAGAACGCTCTGGTCTTCTTACTCGTGGTAAAGATCTTAAGAACTAAATTTTACAAGGACTATTTTTTACAAACTCCTAGTTGTGATTTAGACTAGAGAACCACACCGAAAAGTAAAATTTCAAATAAATGTACACGTTGAAATACTTACGACATCAGTATGAAATTTTTAAAAGTATTGAAGTTATTATTAATTATTCTATATTTTTACTTCATACCCATACTCTAAACAGGATTGGAATCCCCGACAAACCAGTCATGCTATCGCTACTCTAGAATTTTATACTGATCGTCTATACCTAGCTACAGCACAAAATGAAATGGGGTCGTAATGTACCTAGATTTAGTATGTAGATGTAGTATATATATGCCGTATAATTGCTCTTTCCATTCATTAGACCTAATCAAAATTACACTTCTTCAGAGAAAAATAATTCTTTTCTTTTCTGATTAGTAAATACGCAAGATCCTGGTGGGTTCTAGCCGTCTACTAAGTAGCTGTAGCCGTCTGCACAAAATGAACGAATACTGAAACCCTTGAGAAGTTTTATGGTTCAGCTACAAAGACTATTGTTAGATCCTTATGAAGTTTGCATGGGATTACAAGAAAAGAATACTCTTCCAAACAAACAAACGCACACAAAAAATTTCACCAAAATCGGTGCAATTATGTGGAAGCCATGTGAAAACATACGCGTATTTGTGGACTGTTAATTAAGGTTTTCATACTACACTCATTGAGATGTTTCATGATCTACTTCCAAAGACAATACATCTTAATGAAAGACCAATGGGAAAGTATACTCTTTCAAACAGAAAAACAAAAGTTAAAACCGGTTCACCTGTGTTACGCAAACATATATATACTGGATGTTAATGAACTATACTGACAAACTGTAATAGGTGACTCCTCAAATCAAAGTAAGAGAAAGCGTTTATATGAGCCTGTGGGGTAAGATCCATAGTTTCTGAGCTAGGGCTGTTATAAATCGTTTAAAAACTATATTTCAAAACAGTATTTCGAAATCGATAAACCGAGGAGTAAAGATTCATATCAGTGTAAAAGAAGTCATTCATACGCAATCCAAAAATCCAAACTTCAACAATGTTTAATGGATTTGCCAATGATCCCTTACAGGTTGTAATTCCCAGATATACTCTCAAGAGGATTCTTAGATATGCTCTGACTTTAAAGTATGTGTTACGCAAAAGGTATCCTTGGTAACAATAGGCAAATAATACTTCGGCGGGAGATTGGAAACATTAGGGATCGGAAGTATTAGCCCCACGGTTTTTCCTGTTTAGAATAACACATGCTGAGATCGCTTATACGTGAAAAAAAGTGAAACATATCGTATTAAAGAAGATCGCAGCAAGCCTTATTCCAAACACGAGAAAGCGTGAAGCTTGCGATCCATAACATTGCAACTTCCCGCCGAAGTATTCCGTGTCCATTATTGTCTAAGCTTACATGAGAACCAGAGCATACCTGTGAGTTCTGAGAAAGGTCTGAAAATTACACCTTATAGGGGTCACTTCCAAACTCATTGCACACTGATGAAAAGTGAGTTTTGGATTGCATATATATGACTTCGTTTATGCTTATATGGACCGACACTCCACGATTTCTCGAATTTGAAATACCGCATATTGAAATTTAGCTTTAGCACGACTTTGGATAGCCCTAGTTAAAACTAAGACTATATACCCCGTGTGCAAAGTGCCGCCAACTATCATCGGTCCGCCTTCGCCTTTTGGCGGATAGCCACCGAAGTGAAGGCAAAATGACTGCCGGCATCGGTCTGCATTCGGTTCCAAGCGGAAAGCCACCGATGCAGAAGCGAAGTGGCTACCATCGTCGGAAAGTTAGCTGCCAGTTGTCGTTTTTCCTCCAGGTGGTATTGTAGAGACTTTTCGACGAATGACCGTTGAATGATGGTGAGAACCCGATAACGTCCGCTGCTAAGATATAAGAACAATAGATGGCAGAACTGCTACTCATGTAACTGTTGTCAGACGGTTCATAAACTTACAGAACTATTTTCGTGACCTATTACAGCAGAACATGTTACGTTGTTCTTTACTTGGTAAATACGCCAAATATAATGCGGAAAGCTTTGCTCGTTGCAAACAAAATAATTAAATTAAAAAATTCTCACTGACAATTACGAGTTACTTTTGATATGCTCGTAAGGCCATGTCTTTGGTATTAAATTAACATAATAGTAACACGCTACAGTGGTAGTTGTGTTTTAACCATATATTGGTATAGAACTTTCAGGGTATAAACACCAACGCAATATATTTTTGGCATAATTAAGGGTAGAGGATTAAAAGTGACAGGGAAGAGTCTAACAGCCCATGTGGCAGGTTAATGGTGATACTGGTGGTTACGAAGTGGCCATCTGGCGGTTTAATGGCGGTACTGGTGGTTTCAAGCCGGTACCAGCGGTTCAGAGAAGGAGAAATAGCAGATACCACCTTATTATCGCCACAACGGTAAACTTTCGGCGTTCGTGTAATTTCCTACCAGTGCCACCGCGTTAATCTGCAATTGGCCCGTCAAATTTTCGACGGTAGGCCCCCGGGTTCTCGGTCGGTCAGACTACGTCTATAACATGTGGTACTTTTCCCCCATAGGTCCATATGAGCATTTCCGCTTATTTTGATGTGATAAATCACCTCTTAATGTTTGTCAGTGTAGTTCATTATCATCCTATATATCATCCTATATATATAAAGTGTGCCTAACGAACATAAAGTATTTTTTCATGATAAAGTGCAGGGTCGTGTTAGCCTTTTTATTCCTGATAATTAGCATCATAAAATTATTGTTGTCTTCCCATATTTTGTTCAGCAGTACCAAAAGACACTAAACATACAATAACCTGACCGAGTGATGTAGTTATAATGTTATTCACGGTTTGCAACACTGTCACCTCCATGTCACTGACGTTTCATGTATTCGTTGCACTAATTTTATATGCAGGATTTTGCAGAAATATAATATCACTATTGTGATTCAGTTTTGAATCGTATTTACCATTTTGGAAAGTCAATAGTGAGTTGCAATGGGCAATCCTGTGTCTCAAAACTGACATCGCAGTCGTGCAAATGATATTGAGAAAACTTAGTCAGTTTGGTCCAAGAAAGCTACCTACAAGCTGTGTAACATGTCTGGAACACCCTATATATAAATGGTCGAATTGAAAACATTTTTTAAAAAGTTTGTTAAAAACAACAGCTTTACGCCATTGACTGGAACCCTTCAACTGACGGCTAGGAAGGATTTATTCTAGACTGATCTCTATTGTGATTATTGACGCGAAAAGTCATTATTAGAAAAGTTGAAGGCAAAGCGAAAACGTTCACACTGATCCCTTTTCAGTCAACACTACACGGTAACCTCTAGATTATCTGAGGCCTTCCTTTGCTATTTTTTTTTTTTTTTTGTTTTTAATCTTCTTTATTTTGCGACGATAAATTACGGTACTAATAGAACATGGAAAACTTTATGACAAAATGTTTAAAAATTGTTTGTCACAAAATGTAATCAAAAAACTTCAATTGCATGTAAAAAAAAAAAAAAAGGTGATTTGACGTGAAAAATCGGAAACAGTTAACCGATATTTTTTGTGAAAAAGTAAATCAACGATCCTGTATGTACAAAAAACATAATGTTTAGAAAGTCATGATAAAACGTGTCGTTTGAAGGAGGGAAACATTCCAACTAGCTTATTTGAGAAAATAAAATGAAATAATATTAAGGAAGTCCCTACTGGTTAAAATATTTTGTTTGTTTAAAAGTATGTTACCGGTATTATGTAATTGATTATATTTGTCAAAACTATGTGATTGAAAAATTTTATTTTTCAGTAGATATACAATGATAGATGCGTCTTTCGGATGTGTAGATATATCTATTTTTTAATATATTCATTATTTTTTCATATAAAACCATTTTTTTTCAAAATGGGGTGTTTTCCTTTTTCAAATGAAAGTTCAATTGTACGAGGGTCACCGAAAAAGATATGACTACTTTTTAAAACTAAAATCAAAACGAAACAAGAAATTGTGAAATATGCAAATAGAAGGTTAGTAAATACATTATGTGATCAAAAGTATCCGGACACTTCCAAAACATAGGTTTTTCATATTAGGTGAATTGTGCTGCCACCTACTGCCAGGTACTCATTATCAGCGACCTCAGTAATCATTAGACATCGTGAGAAAGCAGAATGGGGCACTCCGCGGAACTCACGAACTTTGAGCGTAGTCAGGTAATTGGGTGTCACTTGCGTTAGAAGTCTGTACGCGAGATTTCCACACTCCTAAACATCCCTAGATCCACTCTGTCTGATGTGATAGTGAAGTAGAAACGTGAAGAGACACGCACAGCACAAAAGCGTACAGGCCGACCTCGTCTGTTGACTGAAAGAGATCGCCGACAATTGAAGAGGGTCATAAAGTGTGATAGGCAGACATCTATCCAGACCATCACACAGCAATTCCAGTTAGACGTGAGGTAGAAAACTTGGATTTCACGGTCAAGCGGCTGCTCATAAGCCACACATCAGGCAAGAAAATGCCAAACGACGCTTCGCTTGGTGTAAGGAGCGTAAACATTGGACGATTGAACAGTGGAAAAAGGTTGTGTGCAGTGACGAAGCACGGTACACAATGTGGCAATCTGATGGCAGGTTGTGGGTATGGCGAATACCCGGTGAACGCCATCTGTCAGCGTGTGTAGTGCCAACATTAAAATTCGGAGATGGTGGTGTTATGGTGTGGTCGTGTTTTCTTGTAGGGGACTTGCACCCCTTGTTGTTTTGCGTGGCACTTGCGCAGGCCTACATTGATGTTTAAGCACCTTCTTGCTTGCCACTGTTCGGGGATGGCGATTGCATCTTTCAACACGATCGAGCACCTGTTCATACTGCACGATCTGTGGCGGAGTGGTTAAACGACCATAACATCCCTGTAATGGACCGGCCTACAAAGAGCCCTGACTTGTCCCCCGTTCCCCAAAAAACCTTCCAGCATCTGATTGAAAATATGCCTGCGAGAGTGGAAGCTGTCACCAAGGCTAAGGGTGGGCCAGCACCATATTGAATTCCAGCAATACCGATGGAGAGCGCCACGAACTTGTAAGTCATTTTCAGCCAGGTGTCCGGATACTTTTGATCACATAGTGTATGTAAACGTTACATGTAGGAACTATGATAAATATGCATATCCTCATCAGCATACAGCAGTAGAAAAATTTGTATTATACGTGTTTTACGTCAAATTACAACATTATAGATAATTATGAGTACTATTATAAACGGATGCTACTTTTTCCATCCCATTAGAAGATTTTACACACACTTGCCGAATGGACTGTCAGGTTGTCATGAAGAATGAGTGCACTCTGTATACGTGCAAGACATTTCTCTCGAATAGCCCGAAGTAGGTATAACTGCAGGAAAGTGCGTGAGTAGTACAGTGTGTCTGCAAAGCCCTAGAACCGTTAGAATGAAACATAGCTCGTAAACTATAGGAGATAAAGACGCGGTATTTTGCAACGTGTTCTACAACTCTCCAAGTTTTATTCACAATTACAACACTTCCACTCTCGCGCCTTGTTAGTTTCTCTCAGGACATCGAGACGGTATTCAATCTCCATCCATACACGCTGTACCGAATCAGCATCAATCTGTTGGATAACGTTGGTAATTCGATTACGAAGTGTGGCAATATCTGGAACACGGGTTTCGTAAACACGGTCCTTGACATGCCCTCGAAGGAAAAAATCCAAGGGGTGATATCAAGGAAGCATGGTGACCAGGATATTGGTCCGTCGCGTCCAATAGATCTCCCATGGAAATGTCTATCCGAAAGGTCCCTCACATCTAGAGAACAATGATGAGGCACTCCATCGTGCTGGAAGATTATGTGTTGTTGCAGTTCCAGTGCAGTTGATGGAGTAGGTATTCATGAATTATGTCGTACTAAATTGGCCCTGCAACCATGTCCTCAGCAAAGAAAAATGGAATAATTACCCGATCATGTATTAGAGCACACCAAACGTTATTTTTGGGCTAGATCGAACGTGTTCACGAATTACGTGAGGAGGTTCAGAACCCCATATAAGAATTTAACGCCGGTTAACATATCCAGATGCGTTGAACGTGGCTTCGTTTGAGAACGTTACCAGTTGCAGATACTAATTGTTTTCGTTGATTAAGGACAGAATGCGAGTAGCAAAGTCATCCCGCTGAGAAAGGTCAGTTGGCTCCAAAACTTGCGTAATTTGAACTTCGTAGGAATGCAGCTTTAACCGCTTGTGGAGGACCTTATGAATTGTTGATCTACGGACATGTAATTCTCGTGAAGTACGACGGACCGATTTCTGAGGGCTGCATTGAAATGCCGCTTGCACGTTGTCTATCACTTCTTGAGTCACGACTGGTCATCCACTCCACGGCAAGACCATTAAGCTACCTGTCTCTAAAAACTTTGCAGCCCATCTAATTATGAATTGTTTTGATGGTGGATCTCGTCCATACTCCTTTCGGAATTACCGCTGCACAGTTACTGATGATTTACCAGACACAGCATACCATCATGTGCATTGGGCCTTCTTCTGTGCTGTTGTCATTATCGCTCACAACGTAATCTGTAAGTATACAAAAAAAAAAAAAAAAAAAAAAAACATGTCAACCATTAATTTCATTACAATGATCAGAATAATAAGAATACTTACTCAACTATCACACCTTAATAAAACTTGGAGATTTGTAGAACATGTTGCAAAAAACCGCACGTCTTTATCTGCTATAGTTTACGAGCTATGTTTCATTCTAATGGTTTCAGAACTTTATGGAGATGGTGTACAGTACGTTCACAGTTCGGCCATTTTGTTTTACTGTGGAGTTATGGTTCTGCTATATAGTGGATTCTTTAGAATGTATCTTCGAAGTTCTCTGGATGCTACTGGTATGTGATTCTGGGCTACATGCACAACTGTACTTGTAATGATTTTTAATTTTGTAATTCGAGGAAAAACACGTATGAAACAAATAATTCGTTGTATGCCTTTTTATCGTACTATTTTCTGATAGGGAAATGTATGTTCATATGTTCATTCAACTCCCTACATGTAACATTTATACGTGTACTAATCTTTCAATTGGATATTTCAGAATTTCTTACTGTAAATAAATGTTGATCAAAAGCATTTATGTGTTGATTTGTGTACTTTTTCTGCTACTTCGCGGATTGATCTGTGAAATTCACTTATCCATTATTACTGCGCCAAACAGTTGCGCGGATAATCTCGAATTTATTATTTACTGTATATATTGAAAAAGTATATCGCCTAAAAAGCAAACAAAACGAATTCTGAAGAGTTTAAATAAAGGATTGATAGTTGAGATTAGCAAGGCAAAGTTACATTATATGCGGGAAAACAGATTAAAATTATTTTACAAAATTACCTTGCCTTTCGAGAACTGGACGTTATTACATCTGCTGGGCACTTTTACTTGGAGTGTTCAGACGAATCACCTTAATGAGTTCAAATTTTTAATACTCCCTCATCGTTTGATGGAAATCATATTAGCAATTGTCCCATATTTTCTCAATATAAAGGCACTTTCAAAAGTTCCATGAAGTAATACATTTTCAATTGTATGTGACATTTGAATAACTCCAGTGCGTTCAGTTTTGACAACGACACATTTAGAACACAGCCAGGGGTGGAGTGATTACATGAAAAAGGCAGTGGTATAGATGTAAGTAGTTTGTGTGGAAAAGGTGGTGGTACAATTGTTGGAAGCGCACCATGAAAAGGCTGTGATACACATACTGGAAGGCCGCCATACCAATTAGTAGGACAGGAGAAGTAGATGCTGTTTGTATCTAGGTAGATGTCTGCTGCTATAGTCATCTCACATTACCTTTATAATAAGATAGGATTTTAACTATTACATAAGACATAATTTTAAATTAAGATACAAAGATAATTAGCACAAAATGGTGTTTTAGTTTTAAGTTTCAGTATAGAAGACAGCTACTACTGCCTTCAATGTACCTGTAACTTCAAGTTAGCTGGCATTACATGTATCTTGAAATTTTAATGCCAATAAAGATTGACGAGATAAGCGAAATATTCTACGTACTATTCCAGAAAATATATATTAATATTTCAAGGAAGCGTATTCATTTTATTTTTATTATTAAATAGATTTTTTATTATTAAATATATTAATATGTAAAGAGAAGGGCATTTGTCCGTTTGCACGGCAGTCCAGCCCATCCCTGAATTCACAAGAAACGGACATGAACCTGTCATCCGGACATCTCAATCAAACCTAGTTCATTCGCTAAACGTAACAAAGATATGTTCATGCACAAAAAAATAGGTGCCATGGACAACGGAGTAAGTACCTGGGGTACTTTAACCCTGTTAGTATAAAGAAAATTGAAATAGCTATTGCATCAACATGCAGTGAAATAGCTATTGCATCAGCACTGTTTATTGGAAAGTCATGGTTTATAGTTCATTCTCTTCAGCATGAGACAAGATTTCCAGAGATGTTATGTATTCGGGCTCATAACGTACCTGGACAGGAAAAATTGGCAGAATGTTGGGAACATTCTCTCAAGAAATTCCTCTCATCAATTTTGGACCCCTCTGGAGTGGCCCTGGGTAAAAGCACACAATCCAAATGTATCTAGAAAAATACTATAGGGGATAAGAAATTCGTATATCAAGTTTTTTTATTGATAGATAAAATAAGTATGAGGGGAAAGCTTGTATTGGTATACAAGCTTTTCCTTCGTATAAATTTCGGATGACAGGATGTCCAGATGACAGGTTCATGTCCTTTCCTTGTCAACTAAATTTAACAAGACATGGTAAAATATGTACTATGCATTGTTGCATACGATGTGGGAAATTTCTAGTCTAGATTTGAAAACGAGAGAGCAGTAACTTTCAAAATTCGAGAACGAGACAAGAAAATTGCATTTTTCGTCTCGTTTTCGTGACGAGAATTAAAAAGAGACTTAAAATTTCTCGAATCTCACGGACAACACTAGTAATATGTACTAACATGTTACTGAATATAGCAACAATCAATTGTCACGTTAAGTAATTAAAATGCTAATAAAAGGACAAGTGTCATTCATTTGGGGTATTTATTAAAACAGTCACCTTAGATGATAATAATATAGAAACAAATAATATTACAAGATGATGATATAAGACATAAGAAGTATAGTGGTTGGAGTCATATCAAGGAGAAATCCCTGGTTCTCTCGTGTGTTTTTAAATGTTACGTAGTCCAGTGGCGGCCGGTGGATTGTGGTTTCGGGTGTTGCAGTACGAACGATAAGAGACAGAAGATATAAAGTTGACTCATTGACTAATAAGCATAACTTTAGATGCAAATGCTATGTGACATGTTAAATTGAATAAAATTCTGTTTTTAAAACATAAAAAATTCTCCTCTCTTTGATTGGAGCAAATCTGTCTAATATATGCTGGTTGAACTCTGGTATTCTTAGTGTCAGGTCTTTTTCAATGGAAAGCATAACCAATGGTGATAACCTTTCTTGGACATTCAATTCCTTGAAAGTGTCAATTCTTTCTCATGTGGAAAAAAACTTTTCGCCTTTTGCTGACGCCATAGGTACTGTTAATACTAATTTCAAAGCTTTGTAGATTTACTAAATATTTTTTCTAGATTATAGCGAACGATTCATTCTAGCAAACTCAGTCCTTGACAGTGAGCCGAATTCCTCTTCAGCGTTGACTGAAGAGAGTTCGTAGCAGAGATTAGTGTTATAAAAAAATGTACATTGAACACACTTTATTCACAGTTTATCCAGGAAAATTTAAAATAAATTGAGGAAATGTATCTGGTGCAAACAACACTACTGCATAAGATATCCTGTAAATTTAAACTGGATTTTTTTTTTCGAAAACTCTCCTGAATTGCCCTTTGCTTGTTTTGTCTAAGCCTTAATTGCAAATTTTTCCCCAGTTGAAAGCTGGTCAATGTTTTTTGTAAGTTATTTACCGAAGTCATGGTATAAAATTCATTCAGAATTTGTAGGTTATTTACAGAATTAAAGCACACACAATAAAATCAAACTAATAATTAAAAACCAAACCAGCTGATACAAAATGGGTACTGGTATGTGAATTCCGAATGTCACATATTCATACATCAACACACACACACACACACATGCGCGTAAAAGAAAAAAAACTACATTCCAAATCATCCGTCTTGCTTGTTACGCAATGCACGATGAACACAATATACTTCCACATGAGGCGAAACAATGCTTACCAATGTGATATGTTCTGGAAAGGAAACCTCAAAACCCGCCAGATGAAGGATCAGCATGTAACAGAAGCCCAAAAATCAAAGAACATCAAAACAAACAGCACTGCCAGTTCTACACCCAGAAATGTTAACTGGGAGGGGCCAAAGTATTTGAGGGAGGTACAATACGTCTACATAATGTGGAACCTGTCTTATACTGCACCCGAAAAGACGATAAGTAATTCTTACTTACTGTCACCTATATTTTTAGAAAAAATGATAGAACGATTATTTTTATAAGAAAAGAAGAGTACATGATGAGGCGTAAAATAAAATATTTAGCATATATCAATCGTTTCTCTGTTAAACAAGTATAGTTCGTTAAGAAAGTCTACAAATGTTTGTCAAGTTTCGAAATTTTTGGGAGGTCCGGCCCCTGTGGACCCCCTCGTGGCTACGCCCCTGAACATTGCTAACTAGTCCAAATTCAATGTGGCGATCCCCATCATACAGTTTTATGTGGAAATTATCAAGAGTATAAAATATACTTATTTTATAAAAGAAATATGTTTATACTAAAATACAATCCACAGGGGGGGGAGGTGAGCGATTCTTCATACAGACTTATTAATATTTGATTCACAAATTACTGTAGAAGAAGCCTTCATTATCAATATAAGCTAAGAATTAACTTGTAAATGCGGGTCTACTTTCATTTGTTTTCTCCTCTACTAGATATTTTCTTTCTTATTTTGTAATTTTGCAATCACTTTTTTTAATTATCATTATATTGATTTGCTTCAGTATGGTTCCGTAATTTAAAAATATGAATGCATAAAAACAAATATTCCATTTGTTAATTGCTAGTGAAAGAAAATTCAGACATCTTATTTAGCGTGAAAAACCTTCTCGTTCACTGGAAATCGTGCTGTGTTGCAGAAGCACTGCAACGACCAGTTCCTTTAACTTCTGAGATAGGGGAAAGGAGACTTAACATTTGCTCCAATTGCCGCGCTGAAGGAATCTGGTCGTTGCATGCTCGCTGCAACACAATGTAAATTAGAGACTCTGTGACGGATTATTTTTCGGTTTTTAAAACGGATTAACGGAATGGACAGTTACAGAAGTAAAAAATATGTTATTTAAAGTGTATATATGCAAGTATTAAAAAGTATTTTTTCTGTTCTTTACTACTATTGATAATAATATTTTTTTCTTGAAATACTTTGGTCGTTGCGCAACGCTGCAACACTAACATTAGCCGCCACTGACGTAGTCCTCCTTTCACGACAATATGTCATGCAAAAGTTCATCAGCACAGTGCATACTCACAAACTCAGGCCTCCCTTCACAACTGTCAGTCCTGGTTGGTTCATCCTGGATGCAGATTGAATATACCAAACTACACTATTAACGGGTGCAGGTCGAATGATCCATCTTGTTTTAAAACGCCAGGTTTTATATTGTCACAAAAACTATTTTGGATTTAGAAAGGCACTGTTTATGCTGGTTTCTTTTTATTATATGGAAAATATGTTTTTTCAATTTCTTTCAAAATAATCACCTTGAAAGTTTTTATCTAATATATTTTGATACCATCATCTTGAATATACTTTGATACCATCACTTTGAAAGTTTTTATCTAATATATTTTGATGCCACTGGAAAATCCGTTTGCGTACTAGTTCTTTTGTAACAATGTCATAGGACGTGTTGTTTTTTCTTTTCCGTGGTTGGATCATATTGTTAATCTTGTTCTTTAATAGAACTTTCACAAAGGAGACATCACAAAGTATATGCGTGTATAATAATTTTAAACTTTTCATCGTTTAATGTTTTTGGGAATATAATAATCCCCCTTTTAATAAAGTACAATGGTCAACTGTTCATGAGAACCAGTGACATAGAATCCCTTAAAAATTTACATTGTTTAAGACCTTTATAACCATGGGGCTGGTGCACAAAAGAAAGAAAAAAAAACACTAGAGGAAGGAGGCACTAGAAAACACACACACGAGAAAAAAATCACTAAAACTGCTGGGTCCGTGTAGATGTCTAGCCTGATCCCAATGGCTATATCCGGGAAGGCTGGAAGTCGGGAAATCCTGAGCGTGGTGGTGCGGCACGTCGAGAGTCAAAAGCTATCTCCTGGAAGTCTTCTATCTGTAAGGCGAAATCCTTGAACCAAACTGGACAGCAACTTGTGGGCTGGAAGTCTTGAGATCCATCATCCAGAAAAAAAACTGCGACTTGGTAGGCATCATCCATGGAAACGGGTAGCAAGATGATGGGTAGCCAAGGTGCGTTTGTGAAAATAGGCCGGGTGCGGAAAAGAGATTACATGACAGGAGGCACTGAATTACTTGTTAAAGACCATTGTGAAAACGTTTAAAAAAGGGACTAAAAGAAAGAGAAAAGGAAGAAGAGAAAATTAGGAAGAAGAGTAATGCTATAGCAAAAGGAACGTACAAGGAACAAAAGGGATAACGTAAAAATATGTATAATGGCGAACTGAAATGAAGAAGGCACCTGATCAATCTGAGAGAGATGCGGAGATTCCGGGGTGTGTGACGTTATTGGTATGAAAAAGAGGAAGATAGGAAGGTTTAGGAGCAGCGGGTGGCGTGTAAGATACGGTATAAGTGTGGCGGGTAGGCGTTGGGTGGGTAAAGGAGCGACGAAATTTATGAGTTAAAAGAAACTTGATGTAAAAGAAGCCACCAATGATAAAGAAGAGAAAGATGAGGGGAATTGCAATATATAAAGATATGGGAAGAAAGTCGCCAGCTGCAACACCGGGTATAACCAGAAGGAGGAGGATGCAAAAAGAAAAAGAGAGAAAAAAATTGTAAGAGGCGAGCCCCTTATGTTTATTATTATTATTATTATTATTATTATTATTATTATTATTATTATTATTATTATTATTATTATTATCATTATTATCATTATTATTATTATTATTATTACACCGTATTATTATTATTATTATTATTATTATTATTATTATTATTATTATTATTATTACTGTATGTGGTGTGGACGGTAGTATGGTCGTTGATAGCGAAAGATTCCGTTATAGTAGAATAAGTATAGAAATGAAGAGTGAATTTGCCATTAAGTAGGACAAAAAATATATACTAGTGAGACGTAGTTTATTCCTGGTGTGATATACTGACTGTAATGTATGGATATGTATGGGTATAGGATGAGAGAAAGCATTTCGTCCTAGCGACCTTAGTGATATCATGTGGGGTCGGACCAGCCGTTCTCAAAAAAGGACGCAAGAAGGAAATGAGATGGAGAGTCTTTCCTTGCGCGTCTAGGAAACAATGACGTGAGTAATGAATGATGCCGGTATATTGCTTATGGGGAGAAGGAAAAGCGTAGAGTTTGTTATGAGCGTAACTAGGAGTTGTTGCACGAGAGAAATAGTGTGTGTACAGCGGGTTGCCTAAAACAGGAGACGAAGCATATGCAATAATAAGGAACTGCCGGAAGAAAAAAAAATGGCGCAAGGGAGAAGTATTGTCTGTAATGTGTGTTGCCTACCTGTAGCTGTAATTATGGCATAACGAGAGAGAAAGTCGGAAGGTTTGCCAGTGTGGTACTACAGAAAGGGAGCTTGTTTCACTAGGAACGTTAAATTAGATAAGCGAAACATAAAGTGAAACGTAATTCGTAGTTGGGTTTTGAAGTAATGTGTGGTCAGATCCTATCTAGAGGTACTGAGAAAGCGCTTGTACTTATACTCAAATTCGGGGTCTGGGTTTGTAGGTGGGATGTACAGTTTCAAACGGGTCTTAGCAATGACCGTTGGCTTCCCATCAATATCTAAAAGATACTCATCAGCTGGGACATTCGAAATAACTTTGTAGGGTCCCTTATAAAGACGGGATAATGGCTTACAAGTGTTAGGTTTTGTTGAGGTATCTAAGACCATAACTAAACTGTCAGGGAAGAACTGTGTTGGATTTTTGGCCTTCTCAATACGCTTCTTCAGATCAGTGAAAACTTGGTGTTTTCGAAATTCAACTAGGTCCCTCATTTCTTTGAGTGCAAGTAAGTGATCATTAGTATTCAAAGTTTCTTGTTGAACGTGTAGCAAGTTGTCTAATGGTAAAGTGGGATGAACGCTATAGAGGAGAAAATGAGGAGATAGACCAATGGAAGTTAAGGGTGATTTATTCAGAGCCGCTGTGGCATGCGCAAGGAAGCGAGGCCAAAATTTCTGGTTGTCTTGGCACAGAAATTTGAGACTCGTTTGTAAGGAGTCTAATCTTTGTTCGACTGTGCCTAGAGAACGATGTTGGTAGGGTAGGCCGTACTTAACTGTTATGTTAAGAGACTTGAGGAAGTTTAACGATACTGTAGACCGGTGTGAACTCTGGAGATCTAAGTAGATTGTGCGAAGAGTATTATATGGAAGAATGGTATGGTTTGTGATGAAATTGATGAAGTTGTCGCTGTTTGGAGTTGTAATGGGATGAGTAATGGTGAATGCAGTACAGTGGTCCGTAGCTGCATAAAAGTACTGGAAACCTTCGGGATCGCTGCGTATTAGCTTGCCTGCTAGGTCCAAAGAAAAGGTTTCAAATAGGCCTGACTGAGGAAAACGCTGAATTGTTGGGTTATTAGGCATGTGATTGCGTTTAAAGATGGCGCAGCCTTTACATGATTTAAGTTTCTGAGCTAGCCATGATTTTAGGCGCGGAAAGAAATACTTATATCGCAACATCCAATACATCTTGGTAAAACCTATGTGAGTCATTGAGTCATGATACTCATAGAATAAAGCTGGTTTAAGACTGTCGGGTACGCAGAGCAGTAATCGAGAGTTAGGTACTCGGTACAGTTTTTTTTTGTAAAGTATGCCTTTCTGAATAACGTATTGTTTGTTGAGACGTTGGTATGAAGGATTTGTCTCGTCTCGTTTGTTGAGAGTTTCGATAATTTTGGAGAAGAATTTATCTTCACCCTGTAGGCGAGATAGGTCCAAGTTGTTATCGATAGTTAGAAGTACAGAGTCAGGCACAACTTCATTGTCCATGTCTATTGTATCTTGCGTAAGAGGAGCAGGATGCCTACTAAGATAATCAGCTATGGGGTTCTGATGGCTTTTCGCATGTTTGATTGTAAAGTCAAATGTATTAATGTAGTTTAACCATCTCAAAATTTTTGGGAATATAATACTAGGTTGCCCAAGTTTTAGATCTCAAACACTGTTGTCGCGTTCGTAGATCCATGGTACAATAGTATAAATTGATATAGTGATTCTATGAGCTCAATGAAGAGCATTTATCAAAGTTTAAAGATACGCAAATCCATTACACAACATATTCCAATAATAAGTAGTTAAGAATGCTGCAAGAGATCGCCAGAACGAACGTAAAAAGAAGTAATTTTTCTTATTAACTTCTGCAAGCTTTATACCAATTGTTCTATGTACTTTATTATTATACTCATTACGTAATTCTTGTAATAAGGTAGGTGCAGGTAAATACGCCATGTTAAGAGTGTTGGATTTTTTATGCCCTTAATTTTCATTAAACACAAAGAACAAGACATATGCCTTGCATAGTAGGCTTTTCCGCTTGTAGAAAAAAATGGAACAATGATGCGACTCACTTCTATTTTGTACCCAAGCTAAAAGAAAAAAAAAGTATTACAAAGTAGGGTATTTACCAACACGTGCAGGTAATTACGCCAAGTCTAGGATACTATTAGAAACCTTTAATGAATCTTGCAGCTGCTTACATCGACTGTATTATACGACCTAATATTACTACACAACATGGGTGAAGCAAAAAATAGATTAGTCAAAGTGCAAGATGAAGATAAAAAGATAAAATGTAAAAACGATAATCTCCAAAGTTGAAATGATGTTCCAAATTGAAAAGTTTTACTCCATAAGAAGACAAACAAACAGTGTCACTGTACTCTGACTTCAAAAACACTACATCGATATTACATGGAGCATGTGGGACAATTAAAGACATGTTTGTCTTTTGCAGTCAATCCTGCACAAGCCCTCGCGTATTTCGCTGCATCATGCTTGGTATTGATTTAGTAGCCATGGAATCACAAGTACTGAAATTACACTTCCAATACAAAGTGTTCTTCGACGGACACAAAATAAGGCGTACATTGCTGTAAACAATCAGCATTGTTGTGAGTTAGTGCGGTACTAATAACGGATTCTTACCTCTATTGAAATAATAACGTCCTTCCACGGAACCTTCCCGAAGCAAACAACACTGCACGGCGTGGCGGTCTCAGAGCTGTCTCCCGGAGTATTCGCCAAATCGGACTTGTCCAAGAGAGTGGCATATATTGGAGGCGTATTTTAACTGATTTCTTTGGAAACGTCCCAGCACTGAACACTTGACGTATTTAGCTGCACTGGCGTATATACCTGCAGTTACCTCATATATATATCTATTTATGATTTCCTTGAGTACAAATTTTTTTCAATATATTTTGTTTAAGAGTTCTGTTAAAACATTCTACGGTATGTTGTTTCACGAAGATGCATGCACAAAATTGAAAAGTTCGCAAAATATCATCTTTCTATGACTTAATTTTCCCCCGAGATTTGCTTCGTTAAATGTCCCGAAATCCGAACTCTTTTTAGCCTATATCTTGGGAACGGTGGCCAGTTGGCCAGTAGCCACCGGTTACTATTTCGTAACAAAATGTTCACCATGCTCTCAGGTATTGATCATAACAATATCATCTTTCTTTGACTTATGGTTCAGGAGAAATGGCTCATTAAATCTCCGGAAATCGGATTTTTTTGGCCAATATTTCGGGAAAGGTAAGAGTGAGTGGAAGGATTGTTAACTTTTAGATTTAATTACGAAAAAATTAGGACATACATTTTGTGATATTTTATTGGGATTTTAATGTTATACAAGTTGGGTCAGAGCAGTAGCTGAGGGAACCCGTAGTTCTTTTACTCGCACATACTTATTTCATTATACATATCTCAATACACTAAACACTAATCTGGACATTTACTTTTGACAGGAATATACAACAAATCCTGAGTATTACTAGTTAGTAACCTGTATTCACTTTAACGACGTTTGTCTATAATTCTATCGTTCGTCGTTACACAATTAAATTTCATATATCTTCATCCTTTAATCAACAACAACTATTTTATATTATTTTTTTCTTTTTCTTCTAACAAGTTACTTCCTAAGACTAATGTGATAAATTTACGGAACGAGACAAGACGAGGAAATTTTTTATTTTTTATTTTATTTTTTATTTTTAGAATCAAGACGAGACCACAAAGAATTCTTCGAGAATCGAAACGAAACTTTTGCAAAATTTTACGAAATGAGACGAGAAAACCATAACTCTCGTCTCGTGGCATCACTAGTGCTATTCTGCTCGATCAGAAAAACAAAATTTAAGTATTTCAACATCCCGGAAAATTCGGGACTAGCAATTCTGAAGTTCTGCGATAGAGAAGATGTTTATTACGAAAACGTATGTTTATAAAATGAAATGAAATGAAATCTTTGAGTTTTACGTCCCACGTTTATGCCGGTTAGGCTAAAGGAGACGGTGATGATGAGTGATGAATGAAATGGTGGAATGAAGAAAGTGGGAGGAAACGGGAGAACCCCGAGAAAACCCACGCACACGGTGTTTGTCCACCACAAAGTTCACTTGGCGGGGGCTGGGATCGAACCCGGGACCCCAAGCACCAGAGGTGAACGCTCTACCACTGAGCCACCGCGGCCCCTGTATGTTTATAAAGTGTTGGACGAGGCAAGTGTTTTTATTTTCCTAATTATTTTATCTTCCGTCGTTATTATGTTAGCTCTCCGATGTCATATCCATACAGATTGTATTTGGTTTCAGATTGCATATGAATATCAAATATCACATGCATACAACCATTCTCTGAATTCAAAACCTTGACATTGCTTGCCATTCCAACATCATATCACTAATTTACACTATCAAATAAATGACGAATGTTTCGTAAAACTTATAATTATGCTGAAAACTATGATAATTATCTTACTAATATACATAAAAAACTGGAGTCCCACTCGAAATTAGTCCTGATAATATTTATTTGCTGGCATAAAAATTTCAAGAATTTCGTTTACACTTGGCGGAGTTTGTGAATCAGTTACATGATCAGAACTCACATACGGTTATTGCCAACAAGATGGAGGCATAGGGTGATATTCAGCGTGAGGTTCAGGCGGTGAAACAGAGGTTCAAGTAGTAACCTTAAATAGCAAGCAGCATAGTATTGTTATGTTTGGACATTCAGGGATGATACTTCCAGCACCTGCCGTGAAACCTCTTTTAGTTTGTAATACATATAAGCACGTCATGTAAACGTTTAGTTTTATTTCCTCTTGCACTTTCCAATTAAGATTTCCTAAAACTACTCTAATTACATCCGGCATAATAAAGTGTTTTAAAAACGTGTTATTATGGAATTTATAGTTACTTGTTTATGGATGTTTAAATGCATTTTAAAGTATCGTGTGAGGTTGTAGATAGAAGCAAACAGAAAAGCAATATTTACGTTCAGTGAACTGTTTACAATAGCATAATAGAGAAGAGTTTGTTTTCGTCGTGCAAAAAGTTAGGCGAATTAAATAGTAAATGTACAATTTGTGGAAGAAGAAGTAAATGTATATTTAACAGAATACCACAAGGTTTGAGTAGCAAACACAAAATATGCATAAAAGGTTGTCAAGTTATTTAATGAATTGAAGTGAAATCCTGACACTGATTAGGAAAAGAGATTCAACAAACAGAAAATAATTAAATTAAAATAGCATGAGTTTAGATGTCTATGTAAACAAGTAAATATAGCATGTAAATAAGTAGGTGAATACCAGAGATCACATTAAATAATAATAAAAAAAGACCAGAAGGTAAGAGAAACGTAAACAAAATGTGAAAAAAGGTAAATCATTCGAGCTTTCTAGGAAATCGTTCCTGTTACCATTGAGCACTTGTCACACATATGAGCATTGTTCATCCCACTTTTGTTTATCTAATGTAACAAATATAATCTAACTAATAGTTCTCAGAAACAAATGTGAGTTTTGTAGTTCTTTGTAACAAATATTAGTTTCCATTTTTGAAACTAATAAACCTTTGATATTTGCACACTCCCCATATATATAAATATATATATATATATATATATATATATATATATATATATATATATATATATATATATAGGGGGATTTTAGCAATATATTCTTTAGCATTTAGAAACACACACCTATTTACATAAATGGTGTACAACAAACGTTATTTGTCCTTACGGCAAACAATTGTAATTAAGGCAATCCAGTAAAGCTTCGAAACCATTAAAAACCCATTAAATGCGGACTGGTGGATGAACTGTGTCTCCTGAGGCAAGGATATCATTTTCGTGCTTTTTGAATAACTACCCCTTTTGTTTTTTTCCAATATACGAAACACATTAAGCAAAATACGTATGAGAAAAACATTAATGCAAACAATTACAGTACCTCTTTTTAGTAAATGAAATGGAATATTTTTTAAATAACCTCTTATGAACACAATATTGAATGACCTGTAGAAACTGTAAATAGTTCTGTCCATGGATCATTTTTTATTAATATATTTATTCAGAGAGCAGGATTTTTCAAGCTGAAAACAACCATTATTCTTTGATTTTTTCTTTTCTTTCTTTTTCTTTTTCTTGTAATGTAATTTATCAATTTTAAGATTATGTGAGAAGTACAATGCGTTTAACTAAACAATATGTTGTTCACTAACTACTAAGTGATGTTTTTTCCTTCGTGAATTTCATGTTTAATTGCATAGTAGTTGTAAGCCAACCACATCCCGCGGAACGTCTTGAATACTTACCATAGACTTTAAAATTCCCCTTATAACATGTAATCCTATGGGATAGTGAACACATTAGGTTGAAGTAATTTTAGATGTTGTCCTAGCTTTTAGACTTTCGAACTATGCTATGCATAAGTGTCGGAAGTTTTATAGAATGTCTTTATCAGTGCAGTTTTGTCGACAGGAATCAGACGGTTTTTTGCAATCATTTAAACGTGCCAAGAATATGTTCCATCTCCGATATTAACCCCGTGCAAACAGAAAGTGGTTTAGGGGGCGCGGTGGCTCGATGGTAGAGCGTTCACCTCCGGTGCTTGGAGTCCCTGCTTCGATTCCAACTCGCGCCATGGGAAATTTGTGGTGGACAAACACCGTGTTCGTGGGTTTTCTCGGGGTTCTCCCGTTTCCTCCCACATTCTTTATTCCACCATTTCTCTCATTTCTGTTTAGCCTTACCGGCATAAACGTGGGATGTAAAACTAAGATTTCATTTAAAAAAAGAAAGTGGTTTAAATTAGCCATTTGAGGTTTCAACGTTTAACGCCATAGAATGAAAATATCATATAGCGACAAACAAGCATTTCACAGTTTCAAGGCGACATGCCATCACTATCTGCTCTACCCAAGTTGGAAGTAGTTCAAATTCACTACTACTTCGGTTTCAATACTAATTTCCACAGAGGAAAAACAGTAAGAAATATTGAGATAAGTTTTCTGCAATCAGTTCAACGTACCAAACCTAGGTTCCATGTCGTCCTTTAACCGTCTGTTCACACTGGATATGCTTAAAAAATATCATTTCCGGTTGCAGCGTTTATTGTTATAGAACGGAAACGTTAACAGATAGAGAGAAGCTATTTTCTACAAATGATTCAGCGCATCAAGACAACATCCAATGGTAACTTGTTATATCAAAATGGAAGTAGTTCAAAGTTACTATTATTTCGGTTTCAATACTGATTTCATATAGAAAAAGAATAGTAAGAAAAATTGAGATGAGTTTTTCTTTCAATCGATTCAGCGTGCTATCAGTTAATGCTCTATGCAACCCAGAAATGGTTGAAATTAACCATTTCTAATTTCAACTTTTATCGTCATAAAACAGAAACCATAATAAGTAGCGACAATAGATTTTCTGCTACCCATGCAGTATACGTAGAATAATATAAAGGTAACCAAGAAAGTTATGTCCCATTTTGTGGAGGTCTATGTTCCATTGGCCTTCATACCGTGAATTGTATGCGAATGGAGATAAGGTGAAAGTCAGTTCTTGGTGTGGGTATATCCAACATACTATCTGCTTGCGGCAGTTCAGTTACATCGTGAATTTGCGTAAGGACGCAGTCATAGGATCTCGACAGAGCGTCATAAAGGCGTGTATGCTGTACTAGTTCAAGCTGGGATCAAACACCACTGCAGCGGGGCGAAAGATATGCCAGGCCTTTGTTGAGAGTGTCGTGACTACGCGGACAGTACAGCTGTGGTTTGACAAGTTTAAGCATGGTGACGAAACGTTCGAAGACGCATCACTTGCAGGAAGACCAACATATGTACAAAATTAATATCTTCAGGCAGCAATTGAGGCGAACATTGACCTGATATGTAAGGAACTGAGACTGCAATTTAGTGTGAATGGTGCAACCATTCGGCAGCATTTCCATGAACTTGGGAAGCACTACAAGTTGGGTCTATGGGTCCCACATGATTTGACTCCGGGCCGGAAGGCAACGCGAGCAGACACCTGTGTTACTTTGTTGTCTCGTCTGAGGAAGGATCCATTTCTGGACAAAGTATTGACATGTGATGAGAAGTGGGTCCTCTACGAAGCTCCACGGTGCCATTATCATTGGTTAGAATCCCATGAACTGATTCCAAAGCAGCCGAAACCAGCACTGCACCAGAAGAAGGTTTTCCGGTGTGTTTGGTGGACTGCCCGCGGTATCGTCCGTCGGAAACTGTTATCAGCTGGTCAGATCATCAATGCAACTGTGTACTGTTAGCAGTTGAGCCGTGTTCCAGAAAAACTCAAAACTCTGGAGCCAGTACTTCTGAATCGGAAAACGATCCTCCTGATACAGAAAACGCTAAGCCCCACGTGGCTAGGATGACCCGGGACATACTATTGTATCCGTCATATTCCCGGATATTGCACCGTCCGATTATCACCTGTTCCATTCCTTGGACAATTACCTTAGAGGACATCAGTTCAAATTTCTAGTAGAGGTGCAAACTGTACTCGATACCTTCTTCGCTTCACGCCACACCAAGTTCTACCGCGATGGAATCCATGGCCTTCCAGAACATTGCCAGAAGGTCGTCGATGCTGATGATACTTTTGATCTTCCACTTACGTCTTCGGTGACATATCGATGTTCGAAAGTGGTGGGCGAAAAGGCGCAAGAACTTTCTTGGTTACCTTTATAAACAGTGTCAAGGGATCTTAATGTTTTATTTTATTAATTAAAAATATTTTAGTTTTAGTTGTAGAAATATCAAAGATTATTTGTTTTAATTTTTGTATTTGTAATGTGAGAAAACATAGTCCGCGAATGTTGTAAATTGTCTGAAATGATGTTATAGGAATATAAGCATTTTTGTAATTTTATGTTAACACCAACACATTGCAACAGACAGGGTTATGTAAGTTATGTAAAATGCAGAGTGCGGACAAGACACTCAATTTTAAGACGAATTGATTAACTAAGATTTCTTCAGAGAAATCTCATACGCACTTGTATGATCTTGACCTGAAATTTGAGAGCCACGTGCAAGCAAGCATCTTTGTTGTATAAATACTTCAGTCTATTTTGTCATAGATAACAAGGAGAGTTAGTGGAAGTCAGAAAAGAAGTCGGAGTTAGAGTTGTAGACAGAATAACATTTTAGTAACAACGTCTAATATCACGATCTTTAATACATCACAGTCCGTTCTTGAGAATTAAGCATAAATAAAGATAGTTCAATAGACCGGTAGTAGTATTGGATGCTTCAAAGATTGCTGCATTTTTCTCAGTGGAACTTCTTGAATTTGGTGGTCATCATCGTCGGCGTTTGAAGTATGATCCAGTTCACTTTTTCCTCTTTTACATTGATAAATTATCATACTCTTTGACTTACATATCTAAAATTTCGGTACACAAAATACATTTTACACATCAAATATGATACGAAATACATGTTAACTATTACTTTAAAAGTGTTTCTTATTTACATTTACGGTTCTGTTTTTTCAACTCAAAGCAATGATGCAGAATCCAGGAAAGTACCTCGTAAGCACATTATAGGTGCATTCATTAAACACTAGGAATATAAGTAATTTAAGATGTACCTTGAGCTAATGCAAGCAATCTGAGTTTACTCCAAGTGCTCTATTAGGAATAATGCTACATTCCGAACACAATTTTAAAGAACTATCACTCCAGCCTGCCGGATGTATCTGAAATTTAATAGTACTTTCTGTTTCAAATATGATTTTCATAGAGCAAGAACTGCAACAGATCAAGAAGCGGTTTTCAGCATTCGATTCATCACCTCAAGAATAGGTTTTATGTCCATCTTTAACCCTTTTTTCAAACAGGATATAGTTGAAATTAACGCTTTTCCGTTACAACATTTATATCCATAGAGCAAGAACAGTAAGGGAAATGCTTTTTAATATGGATTTAGCGTCCAAAGAACAGGTTCTATTCTTTGAAACCCTCCCGCACGTTTTATGAAAACCACAGTTTGGCTGACAACTCGAGCTTGCAAAAAATACGTAAATTCCCAATAGAATAAGCCAATTTAAGGTTGTACGGAACTGCAAACTTAATGTAGTGGGGGGGGGATTTGGTACCCTTATCCAAGCCTGAAGAGTTATGCTAGATACAGAATCCAGATCTTAAGTCTATAAAAAAAATTAAACAACTATTTATTTGTAACAGATTCGAAATAATTTTTCAAAATGCAAAGAATGCAAAGAGAAATCACAGTAGCAGTCTTAACAACACACACACACACACACACACACACACACACACACAAATAATTTAACACTTTTTTTCTGAATAATTTAACAAGTAAATAATAATATTAACAAGCAAAAACAATGGTCTATACCGATTCGCCCTGTATATGATTATTTTTTCCTTTCTCTGTTCTAATCAAATGTAAAGGTAACAATAATTTTTAAAGGTTACTCTTGTTTAACAAGCAAAATATATAACTCTACAATTATTCTGAAAATTTCTGGTTTAAATAGAAATTAATAATTATAAAAAATGTCAGCATCCAATTAATAGCAAAACTTTAAAACCCAAAAATTCAACCAAATTTCAATTTAAATATTAATCTCTCTTATTTCTACATATTAAAAAAAATCTGGTTAAACACTCTTCAAAACCAACTTTTTTACTTTAATTAACAGGATTACAACACACTGAAAAGTAGTTAAATACTATTACTACAAAAGATAAGTCGCTTTTAGACAAAATACAAACCTATTTTATTCCATGTTTTGTCTCAGCTTTGAAAAGCAAGGTTTATAATTAACTCCCGATTGATCAAATGGAGAAAGAGACGCTTGATTCCAATTCAACGAACAGCAAACCCACTGACCTGCTTTCTCCAGCCTAAATTCAAACAATTTAATTCTAAATACTTATGGAGGCAACAAGACAACCCTTTTACAAACATAAATCTGACAAGAGACAAAGAAAGATTACTAAGAAGAATCTATCTTGATCTTATTACTTTATTGCAACCAGTACTTATAGAAGTACTACTTCAAGTTTGAAAATGAAAAATGAAATAAAATCATTAAGTTTTAGGCTACGTTCCACTATTATGCTGGCTAGGCTGAAGGAGAAGGTGATGAAAAGTTAAGGAAATGGTGGAATGAAGAAAGTGGTAGGAAACAGGAGAATCTCGAGAAACCCCACACACACGGTGTTTGTCTACCACAAAGGACAATAGCTGGGATCGAACTAAGGACCTCATGCACCAGAGGTGAATGCTCTACCACTGAGTCACCACGGCCCCCTACTTCAAGTTTGAATTTTCATAGTTAAGAGGTGTACCGTGGTTTCTCACTGTGAAGGGAACTCACTTGTTTCTTTATATATATATATATACAGGGTGGTTCAGTAATGTTGGACAGCCCTGAATAAATCGAAAACCAGAAGAGATATTAGCAAGAATGTGGTGGATCCATATACTTGTGGAAGGGGGACGTCTTTTGAGGTAACACACAATGTTACCAGGTCAACAGTGTTGCCAGCTCAGTACAAAGTTGTATTTTTTAAATGGAACATATAGAAGTTTATGCCATCAAAAGAATTAGTACAGAATGTGAATACCAACAAGCGAAACCGCACCTATCAGTGTTGCCAAATAAGGAAGTTATAAAACTTCAAAGATCAAGAAATTAAAGTGTCCGTAGAGCAAAACTAGCAAAAAGGCAAGAAAAATAATACTACGGAATGAAAAGGAGTAACCGAAAGAGTAAACCAAAGAACGCACAGCATCCAGTGAGTAACAGGGTTGCCACAGTAAAGGGGGAAAAAATTGAAAATTTTGCAGTTGCTATAGGAGGAAAAGTCCCCATATGACATAATGCTGGAAACACCATAGAAAGTCTATATAAGATTCAGGAATCCTAATAGCGTTTGTTCGAAAGCGATATCTCTAACCGTTTTCGAGATACACCAAAGGTCTGCGGGTTTTGCAACACTGCATAATTGATTTGACGATTAGTCCCGTGTAGTTCTTACATTTTGTTGGGCGTATCATTTTCATTACTCGTTCCTGTAGTTTGGAGGGCGAGGGAATTATTATGCAGTGTTGCAAACTCCGCACACCTTTGGTGTATCTCGGAAACGGTTAGAGATATTGATTTCGAACAAACGCTATTAGAATTCCTGAATCTTACATGAACTTTCTATGGTGTTTCCAGCATTATGTCATATGGGGACTTTTCCTCCTATAGCAACTGCAAAATTTTCAATTTTTTCCCCCTTTACTGTGGCAACCCTGTTACTCACTGGATGCTGTGCGTTCTTTGGTTTACTCTTTCGGTTACTCCTTTTCATTCCGTAGTATTATTTTTCTTGCCTTTTTGCTAGTTTTGCTCTACGGACACTTTAATTTCTTGATCTTTGAAGCTTTATAACTTCCTTATTTGGCAACACTGATAGGTGCGGTTTCGCTTGTTGGTATTCACATTCTGTACTAATTCTTTTGATGGCATAAACTTCTATATGTTCCATTTAAAAAAATACAACTTTGTACTGAGCTGGCAACACTGTTGACCTGGTAACATTGTGTGGTACCTCAAAAGACGTCCCCCTTCCACAAGTATCTGGATCCACCAAACTCTTGCTAATATCTCTTCTGGTTTTCGATTTATTCAGGGCTGTCCAACATTACTGAACCACCCTGTATATATTAGATTCAGGTCTAAAATGTTCAAGTTTGAATATAAAATAAAGAATGACCTCTGCGTAACAATCTAACAATCTAACGATATCTGAGTAAAAACTTTTAATTCCAGTGAGTTCATTAAAATATTACGTTACCACTTTTCCACCTTCTACAAAAAATCAACTAGATCTATTCTCTTCCGTTAACATCAACGTCCAAAAGTTCAACTCATTTCTTCAATCGATTTTGTTTGAACTTACCGCCTTTCTCAGATTTTTATCTATATATGTTTTTTAAAAAAAGAGATTCCTGAATGTGTATTTTTACACATTACTTCTCGCTCGCGTTGCTTCTAAAAGTGACATTACATTGTCTTTGTCCTCGAACCGAGTCGTTACATTGACTGGCTTATCACAGTCAACACACAATGGGAAAAAAAGCGGCAGGTTAGACAGAAAATTTACTGTATTTCACATAGCGCATAACGATGTGGTATAACCTCATAAATTGTACAGTTATTATGAGGATCGGTAAAAATCGGAGACAATTTGGGACAATTCGTCGTAATAATCGGCTAAATAATTATCACGAAATTTCTGTGATATAGCCTTAAAAATGACCTGCTTAAGAATACAATGAAAAACCTTTTAGATATAAGCTGGCGAAGAAAATAAAGTGCTAGTTCACTATTTGCACTATACTTGTTTGTTAACAAAAAAAGAATATAAGAAATAAATATTTAATTTGATATTCTGCTTTATACCTTTATGCCAAATCAGACGACGAATAATTAAGGAAAGATAACGATAATCACAGCCACACAAATGCACACAAAAATAAAATTCTGTGCACCGCATCCAGGGTATGGATTCCGTGTATTTTGTTACAAAGAATCCAAATTTCGAAACTCCAGGACTATTGACCATGTTGGCTTTTTTTTTTCTTTTGATGGGCGAAACATTTGAGCGACTTTAGGTAGGGAGGACACATTTTTCGCCCATAAAACAAAACTTACACTTTTAAGCGTCCTCGGGTTTCGAAATTTGGATTCTGTCTATCAAAATACAGGGTGTTGAACTACTGGATATAGGTCTATTTGTAAAAAGCGTGGGGACGGTTAGATTGAGTTCAAATGCGTTAAAAAAAAAAAAAAACCGGCAATACTGTATATACTGTACTTAAAAACACATTTACTGGTAAAAATTTAAGTGAATATTTAGAATCACATTTTTAAATCAAAATCATATACAGAAACAAAAAAATTCAACAATGCACGCTTTAAATTGCTCGCTTGCGTCGCGTCGTTCTGCTCGGCGGTGAAATAGAGGGGTGAAGGAAGAGGGTTTGTTTTCATCTTCAGGTCAATGCTGCGGTAGCGCCGTCAGGTCTGTTTCTCAACATCGCGTTGAGCTACTGGGCGGCTGAACTTCAAAACCGTTGAAGTACTGAATAATCGGCTAGCCATTTTGCCAAATGTTGAACTACCGAACATGGTGGCTGCAAAACTGTTGAACTGTAGAATGGTCCCTGAGCGCCAGAAAAATACTCAAAAATGTTGAACTACTGGGCTTGTTAAAGTATCGAATGTTGAATTACCAACCCTGTACATCGAATCCATATCCTGGGACCCGGTGCACAGAATTTTTGTTTGTTTGTTTGTTTGTTTGTTTGTTTGTTTCTGTGTGACTGTAATGAAGGAATTGGTGAGAATAGAATATGAAAGAAAAACAGAGACTGACAATTTCCATCACAAACTAGCACGAGATCAAAGCAAGCAAGGACCACTCCCACCAAAAGTGAGCACTCTACGAATGTTGATCAGTTGCTTGAGTTTACCTTACTTCCTTATGCAGCACCGAAGTTAAAGGATCTCCGAACTACACCAAGGTGACCAAACGTCACGTTTTAGCCGGGACAGTCCCTTATTTTCAACCGTTGTCCCGTTTTTTTTCTGATTCTCAAACGGGACGCCTAAATGTCACGTTTTTAAGCAAAAATGACCCAGGTGTCCCGTAATTATTATTCAAAATATAAATGGTCAATGCAAATTCTACACTCTTCCGTACTAACACTCATTGGGAAGGTTCAGCCGTGCCTAGAACTTCTGAATATTCAAATAAGAAGTGTGTTCTGTGGTTCAAGTGGGAATTGAGTGGGAATTCCGAGTGTTCAAGTAGTTAAAAGCATTTTTGGGTTGTACTTAAGTTAGAAACGCTGTTTTATCATCCTTACTTGTGTATTTTGTAAATTGAAAACACTGTTGAGTCCCAGAAAGCAATGTGGAAGTCACTCACCCAAAACCCGTCGACGATTCGAATGCGTCCCGTTTTTGAAAGTAAAAGTTCTGGTCACCTTGAACTACACTGGAATTTTAATATAATGTATTTGAAGACACAGTCCATCATGCAGGAGAACCTCGCATGCAATATTCCTCTCCAATTACAGTACCTCGCCTTCAACATTGTTGAATGAAAAATTAAATGAAATTTGTAGTTTTACATCCCATGATTATGCCCTTTAGACTAATGAAGAGTAATAATTAATGAAAGTGAATGCTTATGAATACAATTGGTGGAATGATAATGTGGAAGGAACAGGGAACGCACAGATACAATTTACTGCATCAGAAAGTAATAAATATACCTGAATGAACACAACACCGTTGCTGGCAGTTTTCTTTTCTTTCTTTTTCTTTTTCTTTCTTTTTTTTTTGTCTCAACCAAAAAGTGATGCTTAAAGTGAACTCATTTCTAAAGACTTCACAAGTTAATTGTACTGACTGCTATTGTGAGATATACGAGATATTTTAATGTATGTTATGTAATTACTATTATTCTAATAGTTCTAACAAAACTCAGGGGATAATAGAAATCAACTTTTGCTTCTAATAGAACAATGTGTTTATTAAGTGTCTGGTTTTCTTTTTCTCACTTACAGTGATGTTTCTTTAATCTTCAAGAAGTAGGTAAAGCGCTTCACTTATTGTTTCACTAAAGCACTTATCCAATGCTAATACCTCCGGTTTCTTGAAATGTAATTGCTCTTAAGGAGTAAGATGTAGAATTTATGTCACTTCCTTGTAATTCCTTTCTCTTTAGTTGAAGAGAAAATCAAATCATCCGGGTGTTGTTGCGTTGTTTTGGAAACATTAACTTGCGGTGAAGGCAGTTCTGAGAAACAATATTAATACGCCTTTTGTCATTTTCTAATTAGTCGGTTTAACATGCTTAAAGACTTCCACTTTCGAATATCAAGAGTAAGAGTATCTTCAAGAATTGTAGGTTAAAATATGGTTTAAGTTTCTTAAAATTCTGTCAGTTTCATTTTTTGGAATATCAACCAGGAAAATAACTTGAAACTAATCAGGAAGTTTTGCTGAATTTGTATAGTAAGTTTGAACTAATTAAGGAGTAATCCGTACACACCTTTGAAACACGATACTTACTCGATTGCGTTTACAGAGATTTGGTTTCATACTGTTTTAGTATTTAGATGTAAGAGCTTGGCATTGTTGACAATTAAGACACTTTTATAATCAAATTAGGCTTCTGTAGTACGATCTTCTGCAAAAAATGAGACTCCTTTAACACATAGGTTTGTTACTGTTCTCGCTTCAAGGAATTGGAAGAATAAAATTTCCGTTTATTTTCATACTGTTTTCTATAATTTAAAGTATTCATAATTCACTTCGAGAGCCGCAATCGCTCAGTGGTTGAATGCTCATTTGTGGTGCGTGTAAACGAGGATTTTCATGCAAGCGTAGGCCTTATATCTGGAGAACTACATATAATGTAGCCAAACCCGAACTATCAGTTAACTCAGTATGATGTATGGGGGCGCGGTGGCTCAGAGGTAGAGCGTTCACCTCTGGTCCTTGGGGTCTCTGATTCGATTCCAGCTCGCGCCGTGTGGACTTTGTGGTGGACAAACATCGTGTTCGTGAGTTTTCTCGGGGTTCTCCCGTTTCCTCCCATTTTCTTCATTTCATTCATTTCTCATCATCACCGTCTCCTTTAGCCTACCCGGCATAGCCGTGGGACGTAAAACTTAAAGATTTAATTTCATTTCATTTGTGATATTTCGAACCACGAACTGTATTTCTTTGTGGCAGATGCCTAAGGAAACGTATGATCCACAGTACCTTCGCCCAACTGTGTAACATGGCAGCGGCTCTGTGAATTTGTAAACCGCAATATTCTTTTTTTTTTTTTTTTCAGTGGGTTCTATGCTGATATTTATCAATCACATTATTGTCTGTGACGTATATCCATTTTTGGGGACTGTTTGCATCCTATGGGCAAATGTTGTTTCCGGGTAATGACGCCATATTTCAAAATAATAACGTGCCCATTCATATAACTGGAACTGTTGTATCGTGGCTTAAGGAATATCATAGTTAAGTTGAAATCTTCCCCGGTCCAATCCAATCCCGGACCTAAATATAACTGAACATAAGTGGTCCGTTTCGGAAACATTGATCTGGCACAGATTTTCCCCTCCATTTTCTCTCACGGAACAGAATGAAGCACTGCAGGTGAAATGCTTTTGCCCATGGTACCATTTTTGACCACAATGACTCTATTTCACGTCACATGAGAGCTGTTATGAGGGTGAAAGATGGTCCAACGTCATATTCCTCAAGTATGTTGCAATTTCTTCAACTGTTTACGCAATTTCCTTACTTTAATGAGAGGAAGTATTTATTTAAGATTCTTCTTCTGGCAATAGCCTCAGATTAATGATAGACAGAAAAACTTTTTTTTTTTTACACTGAAAATATTTTTTCCCTTTTCTGTCATAGGCTTCAGTTTTCTACGAAAAACATTTTACTTCTTCATTAACTTGTTTGGAAGAAAGTATTACAAAAGAATAAGAACAGAGACGGGCTTCGGCAAAAATCGCACTGGTTTCAATAGAAACTAAAAGTCTTTTGGAGAAAACGGAAAATGGTTCCGGTGGAAAACCGAACCAATTTTAGGAGAAAAGTAAAACCGCTTTTTACAGGAATCCGGTTTTTTTGTTTTTTTTTCTTCGGATTTTTCGTCATTGTTTGAGGACGTAAAGCTCTTCCTTTTTTAACTGTTCTCATTGAGAAAACTTAGATTATGTATTATGGCTTTATTTCTGTTAACCTTTTCTCCGCTGAACTTTCATTTTCAAAGTTAAATCTTATACAAGAACTATTTACGAAAAATTATGACTCAAGACATACTTAGTGTATGTACTCATCATCCTCAGTATTGATTGTGAAGGAGCTGGATCCATTGGCATTAGTCAAGTCATCAATACCATCGCATCCTGGAAACGCGCGCGTAGTTCAGTTTCATGAAAAGTTAATGTGAATTATATGATTATATTTTTATTATTATATATTATATAATATAATTATAAATTTTAATTACGTATATTTCTTGAGTACATGAAATTTATTTTTAGAGGCATCAAACCCACACTTATTCTTATATTACTGTTCCAATAATTAAAAAGTCGGGAACTACTCGTAGAAATTACATTAAATAACTAGCAAACTTTTGTTACCGTGTCATTGTTAAAATTACAATTAATACTAGAAATATGGTTGCTGTGCTAAGAATAATGTTTGATGCTAAAATGATATTCAATAATAAAAAAGATCAAAATTGTTGATTTTAATACCAACCATGTTTCTAATATGACACTTGCTAATATGACGCTTGTTTCTAATATGACACCAGAAAGATTAGATGACAAGATATTTAGCAATGATTCGTTATATTTTATTGGAAAATTGTTATAAAAACACAAGAACACAAACAAATAACCAATTCAGCAGACTTTAATGTGAATCAATGAAAAGAGACGAGAACAAACAAACAAGAGAAAACGTTGGAAAAAAAGTAGTGAAGGTATGCTGCGTCCTTTAACAAACAGCACAGAATTCAATCCAACGTCGCCGTTTTCTTTCACGCTTGAAACTCAAGTATTCAGCATATAAATCTTTGTTGTTTTCAATCTTCCTCCCTAAGACTTGACACTTGCAGTTCACATTCTGGTTCAAGAGTTTTTCTCTTCAAGCTCTGAAGTCCACGTGAATGAGTTCTAAATTTATCTTAGCGTTTAAACACATTAGAACCTTCCACAAGATTTTCTACATTCTATGCTTTTTCTCGGCTAAAAATTCATTTTGTAGAAGCAAATAAAACACAGTTTCACGGAAAAGGAATGAAGCATTGGAAAATGTTATTAGAAAGAGATTAATTATTCTGCACACAGTAAAAAGAGGAAATTAAACTACGTATTACACCAAACATGAGATAGTTCAAAATAAACTTTTAAATTGTACTTAAGTTTATTATTATAGCATTGTTGTTGCTCATTTTGTGTTTATGTAATGATAGGCAAGGAATCGTAGTGCATTTTAACTTATAACAGCGTGGGGTGAATGATGCTTATTCATGGTTGGCCGTATCGTGGTAAATCTGCAGAACTACTAGGGCTAGGGCACTAGGAAAGTTTTACAATGGAATCTTATATCTTATACTTTTCAAAGTACTTTCCACCATACATTACACATTTTTCCATTCTTCAAAACAAGTTGTAGAAGAAACTCTGTCATCTTTAGCCAGAGATCGGCCACACTCATCGTCCCAAGCCCTTGGTACGGCGTCATCGCTTCCTTTCAGTCTAGTATTCACATGGGGGAACAGCGCGAAATCACAGGGAGCGAGATCTGGACTGTACGGAGGGTGATCTATCAGTTTTAGTCCAGTGCTAGTCAAATACTGTGAGTAAACTTTCGAACGGTGCGCTAGAGTGTTATTGTGGTAGAAAACAACATGTGGCCATTCTTGAGTTTTGGCTAAACTGTTTGAGAGCTGTAAAAACTTTAGGCAGACATTCCTCGGTATACCACTTCCCTGTGACTGTCTTCTGTATTTCTAATACAACTCGCTCAAGAATTCCTCGTACACTAAAAATACTCCACCATTCTCTTCTTTACTGATGTGGACTTTCTAACAGCCACGGCGGTGTCCTCATCTTCGAACACCCAAACTTTTTTTTTGATCCTCATAGTAACAGAGCCATGTTCGTCACCTGTCACAATATTGTTCACAGATACAAATTTTCCATTTTTAAATTTTTCAACATTTCATGGCACCATGAAGCACAGTGTGCCATCCGCTCGTCGGTCAAGTACCTAACGGGTACAAAGCTTTCAAACTCTAAGGTGATCACGGAGAAATGCCCAAGCATACCTCTAGTTGATGGTATGTAACCCGTTTATCTGTCTCAAGCATTACCTTATTGCAGCAATGCCTTGTTCAGTCACAGATGAAGATGGCCAGCCTGACCCTGGAGCGTCCTCAAGATTGAAGTTTCCTTTTTGAAACTCTCGATACTACCTAAATGTCGTTGTACGATGAGGACAATCCTCTCCAAGCACAGGATCATTTCCTCTAAACATTAACCAACACTTAGACCACGTGCAAAATTGTAGTGCAAAATTGCCTGGTATTCAGGTTTTGACTACGATAACATTTCTAGTGACTCTTTTCACTAACACAGCTGAAAATCATCTAACACTGAGACAATGACTAGAGCTTCTACAGTGCTAAACGCGCGCTAAATTGCAAACTCCTGTGATGATCCGTTCTGTTCTATTGCAGAACTTTCCTAGTACCCTGTACCTGTCTCTAGGAACTGTGCAGGACACTTGTTAATGCATTTTACGATCTTTTGTTTTATTGCGATACTAAATTTTCGACACATTAGAGCGCACGGTTTCAGTTCTGCATACGACTTCTCCTAAATCGACGTTATCTCGAAACCACGTGATCACTCGTCATTTCGTCATTCTGTCATTGGGAAATTTTGGCAGGTAAAGGTGTAAAGTGCAATACCTGTTACAACAGTTACTATAGATGATTATTTATGAGAACAAACGTGAAAGAGAATTAAAATAGGTTTCTGAATTATTACACTTTTTGTAATCCGCAAGGAAATAGGCTTAGAGACCGTGCAGCATGAAATACTATTAGATTACACGTGACTTTTGTGAATAGCGTCAGCGACAGTGTGAAATAACCCAGAAGAAGTATAGGAGTTCAAAATGGTAAGAAGCCAAGCAAGCAATTAATCGTGCTCATTTGTCTTCGCTACGAAGATCGTATTCGAAATTTGTACTTTGTAAAGAAAAGTTCTTCCGAAATATTTTCAAAATTATAAATTAAGGGGCTTATGTTCAGAAAGGAACATTTATACCTCTATTTGCCATATTCTTCGATCTTAGCACAGGTTCTCCTTGCAGTGCGTGGCACGTTGTTACCGAGGATTTGCACTCCCTTGCGATGAACCAAGAACAGGAAATTTCTACGCAGTCCGTAAGCATTACGTAACAGGAGTTCAAAATGGATTGTCTCACAAAATTCCACCAAATACTCAATATCACTGTGGAAGAGTGAAGGTTCTCTTTTGACACAGATCCTGCGACTCCTCCTCGTTTAGGCACCTACTGACGCTTGCATATAATGCTATGTTAGAGGATTCACTTTTCATTCATAGTCACCATTCTGTTCAGAAATGACTTTCATCTCTGACGGGTGAACATTTAACTGCAAACGTACACTCGCTGCTGCTTCTGTTAAGGTATTAATGCATGAGGTACCCATCTACCGATTTTCGAAACATATCTAAAGTCCTGCAGATATCGACGAACTATCGAATGGGTGATATGGAGATCGCTAGTCAGTCCTTCAACAGTTTTAATTAAATTTGTCTCCACCGCTGCTTGCAGACCATCGTTGTCCAATTTCATAGGTTTTCTTGTGACTTATCGATGAAGCTGGAGTGCTCAGATCAAAAAACCTCTAACTAACCACGCATCCACAGCACCCTGACTACATACGGCATTCACGTTTGGTGCCGTTGTACTTGATGAATGTTTCTGGTGAGATTTATACAGCAAGACATGACAAATTTTTGAAACGTAATTCTCAGGTAGAGTCTTTGCAAGAAGGAAAATATCGGATCAAGGTCAATGATTTAGTTTTTGTTAAACAACATCCACAAAGCAATATGTTGTTGAAGAAGATTTATAAATTTTGTGACATTTTCTCAGGTCCTTATTTATGTTTTAAGGAAATAAATCCTAAAGTTTTCGAATTGTTGAACGCTAAAACGGGTACGTCAATTGGACTTCGTAATATAGATGAGTTAAAGGTTTGGAAACCTACTCCGTATACAAAGGAAAAATGGATGCGTCTAGTGAAAGAGTTAGTAGCACCTGACATCCTTGCTCAAATAAATAGGAATGAAGAATATAATAATAAAAAAAATGTATTTATATAATAACAAAAGGGTGTCTTTTGTTTCTGTAAAAATAGATTTATTTTCTTCCATTTGGTTATTCAAACGTAGGTTATGTTTAATTTTTGATTTTTGTTCAATTATATTTTCTTTGATTTTCATTCATCAACGATAAGTTTTCAATGATTTGAATTCTTTCTTATTAACGTGAAGGATTATAATTTAATTCATGATTGGTTAAGCACAAAAATTGTTTTCATTATATCAATTTGTGTTGAAACTTTATTGTTAAAAATAAGTATTAACTAAATTAAAGATTTGTCATAAATGTATATGTATATATATATATATATATATATATATATATATATATATATATGAAATGTAATGAAGATATATACGAGGTGCGATCAGAATATAAAGTACATATGTAATTTAAGAACACTATTGTAAACGGACCAGTGGTTCTTGAAGATAAAAGCCAAGCTTACTCATGACTTTTATATTCAGTCCAATTGTCGGGCGACATTTTATATAACAAAATACTTTGGATTGAGTAATAATTACCTGTACCTTGGGCAGAAAGTGCTCATACATGTGCACTATACTTAGTAGAATGTTAATATCATATTAACAAAAGAAGAATGTTTTTAAGATATGTAAAGTATTATTATGGGATGGTTGTTGCTATGTACATGTTTATGGATACCTAGTCAGCAAGTTTGTGTGCTTGACAGTTTTAAGGAAAAGATATTATAAAGTATATCAACTAATAAACCATTTTTAACACCGTTCACCGACTTTATGATTCTAATAGTAAAGGTGAGAATAATCGTATATAATTATTGAAGCTAATTTTTACATGCAAAGAAATTCCACTCGAAATTTGTATATCTTACTTAGCCGAACCAGGTTAACGACTATTCTTGATAAGTCGTTGTAACTTTACATTTAAAATGTGTAACAAAGTGTATACTAATATTATATTTCTTTTAAAAAATGTTTTTTTAAGCCACAAAAGGCAAGAATTTTCTTTGCCTCTCTTTCTTTTTCTTTATGTGGGCTATATTTTGAGATACAATCGCGATATCTGTTCTGAACTTACGGATTATATGTTGCAGAAGTGCTCCGTGCTACACGAGGGCACTACGTTTTAGAAATTTACAGGCTTACAGTAGTATAATTTATATTATTCTTAATGAGAAATCAAACAAGTGTGGTATCATGATGTCGTGGCATTCAATAAAGGTGTCCTTGGTCGAAAAAGATTTGGAATCTGCTAGAATCTGTAATACAAAATTATTTTACCTGGTTGAAGAATTTCAAAGAGGAACACTTCACTTCCTCCAAATTAACTAAGAAATAATAAAAAACAGTTAAATTAAGAGGAAGAAGTATTCTCTTGTTTTCTCTATAATATCTTTAATGTCCACTTTTAATTCTGTAGTTGTAGTTCAGAACAGATATACGAAAGTAGAACGTATAGGAGCGCTCTCCATTTAGGACAGGTAAAAAGCAGTACAGTTTTATACTTCCGTCACCTTCAAATTGACAGAAGCTGATGTGCATTAAGATAATGTGCGTGATTTTTGTGTATTGACCACATGAGCCAAACAAGAATGTAACAAATAACAAACGAGGAATCGTAAAACCGATTAAATATCTCTTAGTGCTGTCAACTTCACTTTCTGGTATCAGGGATTAAATAACTGATTCAACAGCAAGGGAATAAAATATAGTATTGGAGTTTAGAATTGATTTATTACAGTTTAATTGTATAGCTAATATTGAGACCAGGTGAGAGAATATTTATTGCTTAAACTAGAATGTGGACCATTAATTGAATTTTATCCAAGGCTTCACACACCAAGTCTGAACTTGAGAAATAACATATAAAGTGCGAACGGTAGCCACTTAGCTATAAAGGAGTACAATAATTACCCAGGCGGGCCACAATAATTATCCAGTCAAGAGTGAAGTGAAAAAATAAAAATGCAAGCCTCATACTATAGGATGATACTACTTTGGACATTTTTAATTTCCACAAAATTAATTTCAAGACTATCGAGACGAGATTGAGGCTATATGAAGTCTCGTCTCGACACCACCCCTATGATACTCGTCAGCTATAGTTTAAGCAGTTTGGCCTAGGTGTTGATCAAAAAGTGTCAGAACTTCCTTTACTTAGAGAAATAGCAACTTATTTAGTACTTGCATAACAAATCACAACACTATTAAATGTGTAAATTAGTGTAGTTAACGAGTGGCCGTACATTTTATTCAGAAACATGAAAGTAAACACCTGAACTGAGATACTCTTAATTGTTTACATATCTCGCTTTAAAGACTTCTCTTTGTTGTTCTGCTTCAAAGAATCTGTGTTAAAAAAGGCTTTCTCTTTGCAAACACCTTAGCTTAAGAAAAAAAAATACTTTTTCAATGTTTTATTGATTTCCACTAAGAAACATGCCTCAATATATCTATATAGAAGTTTATTTCATGATTTAACGTGCTCATCGATTTTTATACTTCTCCGAACATCTGCAAACAAAACAAGAAATAAAGCTTGAATTAATGTGAGCTACTAAAAGAACGTGCACCAAAGTGAAGAAAAGAAGAGTAGGTGTTTGTCGCAGCCTGATACGAGGCTCAGACAGTTTACAGATTGCAACTTGTCTGCACAATTTCTCAAAGCCTTATAAGAGACTTAACACTTGAAGGCGTTAACACAAAAGACAATGATGTGTTATTAATCTTCTTATGTGTTTTCTTTAACAGCTGCTTATCTTTGTGAAATTGTTTCAATAAAATTCAAGATTTGTGAAGTTTTAACTCAACCTCTTTATTTACACTTATTTTCTTGTCTTCTCAAGGGAATATGTTAACTCTTCTTCTTGGGTAGGCAAAATGTCGCTTGGTTTGACGCAGCTTTGCTTTTTCCCTCCCTATCTTCATGCAAAATGTTCATTTCATTGTTTTCCTTTCTTTCATTTTGTATTACAAATAGTGTAAATGCGAGTGTTCGTAGGTTTCCTTAGAAAATTTCCCTCGACTGACACTAAACTTTCCCTTTTCTTATCAATTTTTCCCTAGTTTGTTGAGTATACAATTCCTTGACAGAAATTTGTGAGAAGATTAATTTAGCTATATTACGTAAATATTGTGTCAATCAACCACATTTGTTTTAATTTATTTTCTTTTTACTTCTATTTTGCTTACTTTTCCTTTACTTTTTGTTTTCTAAAAAAATAATGCTCTGAATCAACAATGGGTACAGATTATGCTACTTTGAACACCCCACACACACACACATACACATAGGGGGTCTACACCATTGCTATTGTATTGGTTTATTTCTGAAGAATAAAGAAGAAATTAAGCATTTCTATTGGTTAATCAGTCAGCGAGAGGATTTTCCTCAAACTAAGAACACTTAGTAGTATCTCCGTAAAGAAATAAGTGTGTTATTTTTAGGAAAAATAACAAACACCAATAGCTACATTTTGATTGTTGGCAATGTATTTTGCTAAATATATAATGCATAAATAAATAACTATTTCTTCCATCAAAATCAAGAGCGTCAATTTCGCTAAAAAAGAGAAACTTTTTCTATCATAAAAGTCCATTTTTCTCAACAACTAGGCATGAAAATTTACTCTTAAGCTGTCATTTTGTTTATCATGATGTGATCTATGAAATTGTATATTTGTTGTATTTTGACAATACAGGGTGGCCCATAATTATGCACATGATGATTGACAGATTGTAGTATTTGTAATTCTGGACAAAAAGTTCCGATATGGCAACACTGCATAGCTTGAGAGTGGGGATAACGGTGGAGATGAAACACCGCCACACTATGCTATATCAGTGCAACAGTGGGTGAACGAAACATTCCCTAACTGCTGGATCGTTCAACTTGGGTCGGTGGAGTGCCCAACTTCGTCTCCTAATTTGCAACCAACTGAATTTTTCTTATAATGTGTTTTAAAGAACAAAGTGCATCAATATCACATACGCAATTAGGCCGAACGACAGGAAGCTATCACACAACTTCCATAAGATACAAGTACGAGTTTCCCATGCTGCTTGTGACAACGTTGCTCTTCGTCTCCAAGCATGTATAGATTTGGATGGTGCATTAGTGAACCATGCCATGGAGAAGAGAGATTAACGTTATTGTAAGGCAACGTATGAGAGTAATATGTTGATGTTCAAATTTTATTCAAGTTATGTTGCTAGTTTCTTTACCGCAGTCTTTGAAACATCATGTACATAATTATGGACCAACTTGTATTTTAGTCAAACAGAAATAAAAATTTTGGAGGTAACGATAATTTTAGTCTATCTCTTAATCATGCTATGCATTTTTGGATCCAAAGATCCAATATATTTCAGGCAAAATTTTCTTGTAGACCTTGTATCTGGAGAACTAAATATAGTGTAGCCAAACCCAAACTACCACTTAAGTCAGTTTCATGTGCTCATTCCATAAATAATAATAATAATAATAATAATAATAATAATAATAATAATAATAATAATAATAATAATAATAATAATAATAATAATAATAATAATAATAATAATAATAAAACTCAATTAAGGGGTCTTTCAAAAATTTTGTGGCAGCAGATCCAACAACTCCAATATATTTAATTCAATCAAAACTTTTCATGTCCACCTTATGTCTGGAGAACTACATATAGTGTAGCCAAACGCAAACTATCACTTAACCCTCGAGAAGTCGCGCTGAAAAAGTAACGCGAGTAGTCGCCCGCGGTCAAAAGGACCGTACGAACATAATGTGTTGCAAATATCGTTTTAAACATTTTTCTTGTATTAGAAACGTAATTTTGTATATTTTCTGATTAAGAGGGAATAACATTTTTATTATTGTAATAAATTTTACAGTAATAACTATTAGAGAAACCTACAATTAGACATGTCCTTTTTGTTATTTCTCATTTGGAATAAAATGTTTTTTTTTTCGTTACATATTTCTTTAGATAAATAGCTACGCTCTGGTTTTATTGAAAATTCTGAATCTGATGATGATCTTTTTGTCAACTCTGGTTCGTCTAAAATTAGAAATGCAATAGCAAATTAGTTAAAAATATACTATATAAACATAACATTAAAACAAAGCTTCACAGCGCATTTTATATTGAATTAGAGCTCACTCGTAGCTAAGCGGTTAGCATACACGCCTTTGGGGTGGGACTTCTGGCTTCGATTCGCGGTGGGACCTCATGTGGGTCGGATCCTTCGTTAAGCAGTAGGTCCACGTCTTACATAGCCTTGATGCTGAAAAGGGCGTCAAATCAAATTTACATTGAATTATTTTACGGTCCTATTATTTTGAAATTTCACCTATACAGCACTACATTGAATTATTTTAGGTTATCTTCAAATTTACACTGTTCTACACTTCGTAGTCGCTTATTTCGTCCTCTCCTGCTCTGAGTACGTTCGGGGAATTGCTGGTTATTTCTGGGTTTAAGATCTTCAGTTTCGCTTGCATACTCCTCACTTCACCTTTCGTGTTCACTCATATACATATATATATATATATATATATATATATATATATATATATATATATATATATATATATATATATATATATATTTGTTATGATCTTCCTCAGACAAATCTTCCACGAGATCATCTCGGCTGATTTATCCAAATAATCCATTCCTAACATTTGCCTCCCTTGTCTTAAGCTGTTCATTTCTAATTTTCTCTTTTTTCATACTTGTTATCAGTTTGTTAACTCTGTCGACCTCTTTTCTGTCCATTAAAATATTATTTATGTTTATAAAGCTTAAAACATCTCCAAAACAAAGGTCAAGTGCAGAGCGAAACACTGAGAAAAAAATATTACACGGTTAGTCGCGCGCGGTGGAAAGCACCGCAGAATCACTAAACAATCACTAGTAGTTAAACTAAATAACGGATAACGGAGTGATTGAGCAGGAATGTTTGGGAAGGTGAGGGGGAAGATTAGCTAGACGGAGAAGTCTGTCGGACAAACAGAATGGACACACGATCCAAAATAATTTCCCTGCGGTGCTTTTGACCGCGGCGCGACTACTCGAGGGTTAATTCAGTATGAAGTGCCTATTCTTCAAAAAATATGAAAACTTGACCTACGGGTCGTTCAAAAATTTTGTGGCAGCTGGTCCCAAAAATCCAATATATTTATTTCAATCAAACATTTTCTTGTACACCTTATACCTGGAGAACTGCATGTAGTGTAGCCAAACCCAAACTATCATTAACATAGCATCATGTATTTATTTCGTAAAAAATACGAAAACCCGATTTAGAGGCCATTCAAAAATGTTATCGCCTCTGATCCAAAAACTATTTATTAGCCAAGATCGCAATGTTTTGATGCATTTTTTTGGGGATCATTCCTAAAATTCTTGTTGTCTTTCTAGTGTCTTACGGAAGATCTTAATGACGGCATATTTCAATATCAGTTTCATCTCGCTAAGCGCATGATTCTTGTACAGCATGTTTTTTTTTTCGGTTTAGAACTTTATTTATCACAATTTTCTCGAAAACTGCGCATGACATTTTAGATTCATACAATTTCTATCAGTTCAAAATGAACTATCGATTGATTATACCTCTCATGTTTGGACAATTTTTACTCGTTAGACACTAATAATGATTCTCCTGGGTATTTTTTTCTTTTTTACTTTTGCTATTTCTTTCATGACCAATAGCGTGATTCCTCCACGTCTAATAGGCCTACTTCTTTGGTTTGTTTACAAAATGGACAGTTGATCCACCCACCTAATTTCCAAGAATCTCTATTACTACACACATAGTAGTGTCACATGTACACCACGTGAATGAATTTAGTTTGTATGTCGTTACATTTCGTAATTAGTTTTGACATCTGAAGTGGTGCTAGACTTCTACCACTACCAGTTTTATTGGAGATAGTATTAGAGTGTAGATGAAATATATTGTAATATGTTGGAGAGAAAAACACACGACTTATTCCTTACCATTTTTATTATAAGAGTTTTCATACAGTATATACACACTAGATTACAAGTAAGTAATGTTTTTAATTGTCTGTTGTTTTATAAGTTGGTCCTCCTGCCTAGAGCAGCGTGAAGATGAGTTAGGGACCTCTTTTCCGAAACAGAGGAGAGGTGTGGTAGTGTGTGTTGTCCAATGCAGAGTGGAGATAGAAACCTCTTGCCCGAAGCAGCGCAGAGGTGGGATTAGTATCTCCTGTCCATTGCAGAGCAGAGATGGGTTGGGAACCTCCTGATCAAAGCAACGCAGAGGTGGAATAATATGGTAATCTTGGGTCTAATTGATTGCAGAAAACAGCTTCTCGCTATCTACTAACGCCGTGTATTCGACGCAAACAATCCACCGGGAATCGAATCCGGTTCTGCACATATGGGGAAATCTCACGTAAGAAACTTCATCTAGAGGGGCACTGTTTCAAAATAGACTCCTTGAGAATACCTGAACACTTCTCTTTGTTGGAAAACTCCTTTGAAAATGAAGTTCAGCTGTACTATTGCGTCTCGCGTAAGTTTAGCAACTCTCAAACAATTGTTATACAGAAAAAAAAGTGTCCAAAGGTCTGTTACATGTTATAAAATCTACCAAGTCAAGCTAATAGGGATTTTTTTTTCACCCAACCCATGAAAGGTTTGTCTTGTAAAGGAATATTTTTTTACAGCAATGTAACCACCTCACCAAAGTGATGCAAGGTTCGCTTTGTAAATCATCTCACTACGTATACATTCAGTGACACCTATATCATTGAGATATATTTAAACTAACCTTTGCTCTTTCATACTTTATTTTCTATAAGCAAACACCTGATGAACTTTATATAATACTTGCTTCTTATATTTCAGGTGCCACCCTTATTTACAAACACACTTTTCCTCTTCTGAAACTAGATGCCATTTTAATCTTCAATTCCCTCTACTCTGTAACAACCACACATAATTAGTAAATAGTGCTACCAATTAAACACTGGAGTCAAACATTTAAAAGAATACTAGAAAAAGAATTTGTGTGCTACTAGCAATTGAAGTTTTCTTCATTTTATTGCTTCAACAGATATCTATATTTTCCTGATCTAACGTTGAATCTTGTTTCAAAGTTGTTTTATTTATAGCAACCAGATAACAAGGGCGTTTCCTACAATATTTGCTACACCAATGATTTGACTTATTTCAAGGTTCAGAAGAATCGTTCTTGACAATATCCAATTTACTGACATTCAGCTTGGTAGACAAAATACAGCTGTGTGTTTTTATACCTTTCCCTTCCTTTTTATTTTCTGACTTAATAAAATCAATTCAAGGCCAGTGTTATGGTGTCTATTTTGTTTTTTCTCTTTTGGCTCTGCGAACACTAGTGGTAATTTACATACAAATTGTCGCTAGAAAAATATATATATGTATATATTCTATCTCTTGAAGCAGAAGGAGAAACCTACCTGGTTGGGAAGAAAACAAAAACAACTTATGTGAAAATAACTTTACCTACTCAGTGTTTCCGAAAGATGTTCTGACAACTATCTTTAAAACGGACGGAATAAAAAGAAGTAGCCTGCTTCGACCAAAGAAAGGAAAGAGGCTTTCTATGTTTGTGTTACAAAATGTTGGAATATTTTGCATCCAAAGCCATTTCAAAAGAATCTAGGGATTTGTTTTAGGCACCCTAATTACTACATAGTCTAGTTCACGTGCCTGAAGTTGGCCCCCCCACCTCTCCCAAATTACACCAGACGTTGCACATCCTTAGTGCATCGTTAGTGCACGTTAGTGCATTTAGAACTAACGTTAGTGCTATCAGTGTTTATGAGATATTGAAGATTTTTGGTGGGGGGGCCAACTTCATATGAAGTTAGCCCCCCACCCATCTTTTTGCAGACAGATTTTTACAAAACTTAGCGCATCGTTAGTGCATCGTTAGTGCTCTTAAACACACTAAGCACTACCGTTAGTGCTACCATATTTTGGGATTTATTCAAGATTTTCGGTGGGAGGCCAACTTCAGAAATATCAAATTCTATACAAATAGAGGTAGAAACATGAGGTTAACGGCAATCGTTAGTGCATCGTTAGTGCACTTAAAAGCACTAAGCACTAATGTTAGTGCTACCATATTTTGGAATTTATTCAAGATTTTTGGTGGGGGGGGCAACTTCAGAAACATCAAATTCTATACAAATAGAAATAAAAACATGGGGTTAACGGCAGTCGTTAGTGCATCGTTAGTGCACTTAAATGCACTAAGCACTAACGTTAGTGCTACCATATTTGGGGATTTATTCAAGATTTTTGGTGGGGGGGGCAAACTTCAGAAATATCAAATTCTATACAAACAGAGGTAGGAACATGGGGTTAACGACAATCGTTAGTGCATCGTTAGTGCACTTAAACGCACTAAACACTAACGTTAGTGCTACCATATTTTGGGATTTATTCAAAGTTTTTGGTGGGGGGTCAAGTTCAGAAATATCATATTCTATACAAATAGAGGTAGAAACATGGGGTTAACGGCAGCCGTTAGTGCACCGTTAGTGCAATTAAACGTACTAAGCACTATCGTTAGTGTTACCATATTTTGGAATTCATTCAAGATTTTTGGTGGGGCGGGCAACTTCAGTAATATCAAATTCTATACAAATAGAGATAGGAACATAGGGTTAACGGCAATCGTTAGTGCATCGTTAGTGCGCTTAAAAACACTAAACACTAACGTTAATGCTACCATATTTTTGGATTTATTAAAGATTTTAGATGGGGGCCAACTTCAGAAATATCAAATTCTATACAAATAGAGGTAGAAACATGCAGTTAACGACAATCGTTATTGCATAGTTAGTGCACTTAAATGCACTAAGCATTAACGTTAGCATTACCATATTTTGGGATTTATTTAAGATTTCGGTGGGGCCACCTTCACAAATATCAAAGTCCATACAAACATTTAGTGCTTTTTAGAAGCACTAACGATCCACTAATGAATGGGATTTTTTTGTTAGTGCTTGAAGTTGGGGCAAGTTCATCGTGCCCTGCAAAGATATTGTACTTGTAGCACCTGCACTAATGAAGTACTAACGTTAGGAGTTGGTGCACCAAGAAACACTAACAATTGCACTGGAAGAGATCATTAGTGCTCTTGAATTTGGCGGAAATTTGATTTAATGAAAAATTTGCCTAAATTTCTTGTGAGTCTCGTGATATGTAATTGGCCATAACTACAATAATAGTGAAGCACTAACGAAATTTTTAGTGCTTTATAGAAGCACTAACGAATTGCACTATTTTTTCCGTTATTGCTTAAAGTGTGGGTGCGAAATTCACGCTGGCTTCCCCAAAGGTTTTTTTTACTTGTAACACCTACACTAATGAAGCACTAACGTTAGGTGTTTGTGCTCTAAGAAGCACTTACGATGCACTAACAATTGTACTAACAGAGATAATTAGTGCTTTTGAATGCGATGGGAATTTGATACAATGAATAATTCCCCATGTGTTTCTTATGGAAGTTTTGTGATTTATAATTGGCCATTTCTACACTAATGGTGAAACACAAACGAATCTACTTGTATCTTCTAGAAGTACTAACAATGCACTAACGTATAAAACTAACTTTTTCGTTAGTGCTTGTAGTGGGGGCTAAGTTCACGCCAATTTCGAAAGTTTTCTTTACTTGTAACATTAGTGCTTCCTAGTGCACCAACATCTAAATTTAGTGCTTCATTAGTGTAGGTGCTACAAGTAAAAAACCTTTGCAGGCCAGCGTGAACTTTTTCCCACTTCAAGCAGTAACGAAAAATAAGTCCATTCGTTGATGTGTCGTTAGCGCTTCTGCAAAACACTCATAGTTCCGTTAATGCTTAACTATTGATGTAGATATGGTCAATTATATGCCACAAAAATCCCATAAGAGATTCATGGGGAATTTTTCATTGCGTCAAATTTCCGCCAAAATCAAAAGCACTTATGACCTCTTCTTCTGAAATCGTTATTGCTTCATAGTGCATTAACACCTGACGTTAGTTCTTCATTAATGTAGGTCCTACAAGTAAAAAAAAAAAAAAAAAAAAAACCTTTGGAAGCTTTCATGAACTTGGCGCCCCACTTTAACCAATAACGAAAAAAATAGAGCCGTTCGTTAGTGCATTGTTCGTGGTTCTAGAAAATACTTTCAGTTTCGTTAGTGCTTCACTATTAGTGTAGTTATGGGCAGTTACATCTCAGGAAACTCACATAAGAAATTTAAGGGGAGTTTTTCACTGTGTCAAATTTCTGCCAAATTAAAAGCACTAACGAGCACTTCTAGTGCAATCCTTAGTGCATCGTTAGTGCTTCTTCGTGCACAACCCCTAACGTTAGTGCTTAATTACTGTAGGTGCTACAAGTAAAATATCTTTGGTGGTCAGCGTGAATTTGCGCCCTCTTCAAGCACTAACAAAGTAATTAGTGCATTCGTTAGTCCTTCCTGAAAATACTGACACTTTGTATGGAATTTGATATTTCTGAAGTTCCCCACCCCACCGAAAATCTTGAATAAATTCCAAAATATGGTAGCACTAACGTTAGTGCCTAGTGCATTTAAGTGCACTAATCACGCCCTAACGGTTGTCATTAACTGCATGTTTCTACCTCCATTTATATAGAATTTGACATTTGTGAAGTTGGCCCCCATCTAAAATCTTGAATAAATCCAAAAATATGATAGCATTAACGTCAGTGTTTAGTGTTTTTAAGCGCACTAACGATGCACTAACGATTGCCGTTAACCCTATGTTCCTATCTCTATTTGTATAGAATTTGATATTACTGAAGTTGCCCGCCCCACCAAAAATCTTGAATGAATTCCAAAATATGGTAACACTAACGATAGTGCTTAGTACGTTTAATTGCACTAACGATGCACTAACGGCTGCCGTTAACCCCATGTTTCTACCTCTATTTGTATAGAATATGATATTTCTGAACTTGACCCCCCACCAAAAACTTTGAATAAATCCCAAAATATGGTAGCACTAACGTTAGTGTTTAGTGCGTTTAAGTGCACTAACGATGCACTAACGATTGTCGTTAACCCCATGTTCCTACCTCTGTTTGTATAGAATTTGATATTTCTGAAGTTTGTCCCCCCACCAAAAATCTTGAATAAATCCCCAAATATGGTAGCACTAACGTTAGTGCTTAGTGCATTTAAGTGCACTAACGATGCACTAACGACTGCCGTTAACCCCATGTTTTTTATTTCTATTTGTATAGAATTTGATGTTTCTGAAGTTGCCCCCCCCACCAAAAATCTTGAATAAATTCAAAATATGGTAGCACTAACATTAGTGCTTAGTGCTTTTAAGTGCACTAACGATGCACTAACGATTGCCGTTAACCTCATGTTTCTACCTCTATTTGTATAGAATTTGATATTTCTGAAGTTGGCCCCCCCACCGAAAATCTTGAATAAATTCCAAAATATGGTAGTACTAACGGTAGTGCTTAGTGTGTTTAAGAGCACTAACGATGCATTGACGATGCGCTAAGTTTTGTAAAAATCTGTCTGCAAAAAGATGGGTGGGGGGCTAACTTCATATGAAGTTGGCCCCCCCACCAAAAATCTTCAATATCTCATAAACGCTGATAGCATTAACGTTAGTTCTAAATGCACTAACGTGCACTAACGATGCACTAACGATGTGCAACGTCTGGTGTAATTTGGGAGAGGTGGGGGGGCCAACTTTAGGCACGTGTCTAGTTCAGTCTTAAGATTGATATTAATTTGAGCCTGTATTATTTTTTAAAAATTATTATTATTATTATTATTATTATTATTATTATTATTATTATTATTATTATTATTATTATTATTATTATTATTATTATTATTATTATTGAATATTCTGCTTTATAGCAGATCCTGAGGCTAATATTCTTTTCTCTTAGTTTCGGACCTGGACATGGTTCTTCCCAATTTCTCGATCTTCAGCGTCCTCTTTTTAACTTTCAATTTTTTCTTCTATTTTTCAAATCATCGATCAGTTATGTTCTTCTTGTTCCTACTCCCTCGCTTCCTTTCCATCTTTCCCTCTATGGCGGTATGAAGAAGGCAATTTCTTTACAAGATGTGTCGAATCTTATCGGCCTTTCTACGAAGGATGCTGAATATGAGAGTACTCTTCTTTCGTACTTGTTTCAAACCCTCTTCGTCTGCTACTCCTCTCCGTCCATTTTATTTTCTCCATCTTTCTCCATCACCATATTTCAAAGCTCTTTAAATATTTTTCTCTAACTTCCGTTATGTCATACAATAAAATAAAATACAGCAAATGAAACACAATAAATAAAAATTGTATTCATGTTCCTTCCTTCTTTGTTATTCCGCAACAATTTAGCCCATTTTTCAACTTCTTTTGTTGTCGTTGTCAATTTTTTATTCTGTTTTCAGGAACATAATTACGATGATAATTGTTTGATGTGCTTTTAACATTGAGATAATATATAGACCTAGAGGTGCCCTAATGCGAGATCTTTGATGGTATCGAACTCGCAAAAATCGAATCGATCCGCCATATTGTGCAGGGAATAAAAGATAATGATAATACATTATATAAGTTGAAAAACAAGTTAACTGTTGACCGGCTAATCGTCCACATTGGACGGGCCATTTTGTGATACATTTTTATTTTAAAACAATAATCAGTGATATAGTCGACCTTGGGTTGATTAAGCTGCGACTCTAAAACTTTTTTCCTCGAAAGAGGATCAAGACAAGACAAGATAATGTATATTTGTGTTATGTGTTGATTATATCTGTTCTGAAGAGAAATTTATGCCGAATGAATAAACTTTCTTTGGAATTTCATAATATTTCAAAGGTAAGTTATTTTCTTTCCTTTAAGGTTCAAATAAATAATAAAATGTGATTGTGTACTTGTAATAATATTGGGTGAATAGGCATATGCATTGCATTTACACTGTCAAAAAGCTCGTAAAGACTACTACCTAGAGAATTGTCAAACTGTTATTAAGTTTGCTTATTTATTAAATTGTATGTTTATGAGTTGTTGGTAATTTTACCAAAATTATAGGACCTACAAGTGTTCTGTGACACTTTGGCAAGGAAACTGTATGGTTGTGGAGAGAGTAGGCCTACTTTGCCTATGTTAAAAATTGCTAATGATGTCAATTACTGGATAAAATAATCCTCACTCAGTGTTAAAAGCAGCAATAGACATATCCCTCATACAAGTCTCACGTTATTTATCGATATTCTGTACCAAAAAAAAAAGTTATTTGTAAATGGGCTCACGTTCACTTTAGCAGACGGTTTTACCAAATTTTTACACATCTTACATTTTCAGGATAGATTTGGAGCTTTGTATTTCTTTTAGCGGAGCATGCACTGAATTAGGAGCTCCACTACTAATTGTAGATTGACTTCAGGAGGGCTCTGTATAAGTACAGTGTGAACGTATGGCATAAAAACTGGACAAGGTTCTAGAACACAGGTCCCCCTCCCATTTAGCTGTAATAAAGACAGAAATCAACGTGCCCTGCGGGGCTCTAACCCGCCTCCACTCGCTGGCGCTCGCTCGGCAATACTCTGTGAATTAAAATTTAGACTTTGGTACAGAAAGGAACCAACCTTGCTACTAACCTATATGGAGGACCTGTGTTCTAGAACCCCCCCTTGCATAGCATTCGTGCCATTTAGTGGCCACCTAGCACAAGTTAGGTCTATTGTTTAAACTTGGGGGGAGCAGCTTTTTCACCTACTTTTTTGCGATATTTTATTCCGATTCGGTTTCATTCCGGTCGTTGTATGGTTTCATACCTTAAATTAGGATCCATAGCATATGTAGTAGTAGTAGTAGTAGTAACAGGTGAGAAGGCCCGCAGGGGTTCGGTAGGTTCTGTTCTCGACATGAAATGGGCAAGCCCGTTCTGTTCTCACTACCACTTACCTTTATAGTTGGAACATGTCCCATACTGCCTACATAAAATTCTGTACGATACGACTACTTGAACACCACTATAAACTTATGTCTCCTGTAAATTATAGAGGTCTGTTGTATTTTGCCATTATTTGCCCCCCAATACTAAACATTTACCCAAGTGTTTTATGCACTGCAGTTTTTAGGGAATGTTCTAGAACACAGGTTCACCCATAAAGATTAGTACCTAGGTTGGTTCCTTTCTGTACCAAAGTTTAAAATTTAATTCACAGAGTATTGCCGAGAGAGCGCCAGCGAGTGGAGGCGGGTTAGAACCCCGCCGGGCACGTTTTTTGTCTTTATTACAGCTAAATGGGAGGGGGACCTATGTTCTAGAATCTTGCCGCTATGCAACCGAGTCTGAGCAGAAGCGCAGCAAGGGGGCTCGAGAGGCAGCGAGAGGGTGCTTCCGTAGGGAGCAGGCGCGTGAGCGACAGAGGGTATACGCATAAACGAGGATAGTGGAAGAGGACACTTACACATACAATACTGTCACTATAATTAAAAATTCATTTCAATATGCTGTGCACTGCCAGTAATTACTTATAGTCACACTTCCATTCCCTCACGAAAAATGTTTCACCTATCAATTTTCTATTTGGTAGAACCGTCTGTTTGAATAAACCCTTTGTATTTCATGTACAGTATTATATATATGTTTGTATTGGTGGTATTTGTTAGTTAAAAATCACGGGCGTTACGATTTACCTTCAAAAATAATAATTTCTGATTTAGTGTTGTAAAGTGTAGAACGGATAACGTAAAGGGTTGTTGCATTTGGTATTGTTCAAAATCTGCGGTAATTTTTAGGCACTTTTTCCAAGTTTGCCTTCCACAGATTTTCTTGACTTCCACTTTTCTTTTATATGCATCATTTGAGGGATTAAACTGAGTTAGACACCTCAAGATCAGAGCGCTGAAAAATATGACAAGTAATATAATATATGGCAGAGGCGTAGATAACTAGCCCATCATATGTATACCATTAGTAAATGTAGTATTTTCTAAAAAGGTAAAGGACCAAAATGTTACTTATTGGCAAGTTTCGCAGGGTTGTTGTGAAGTTGATGCACTTCTCACATACAGCATTGCCTATGGTATTACAAATTAGAGAGCTCCCAACTGGGGTCCGCACCATTATTTATACGCATAAACAATAGTGGGGGTTAAACACGCTCTTAAACACGTCTTACTCCGACTACTCTCACCCACTACACGCTTATAAGACATTTGAGGTCCTTCACATTTCGACAGAGTTGACAGTGTAAATCATAATAATGTAGCAGTTTTTTAACTGTGTTGGAATATTTTTTTCTTGAAAAACACTGGCAACACTAGTCGATCTTAACGCCACTACTGGCTATAAAGCGAAACACTAGGGCATCGTAGCTCAGTGGTAGAGTACTCTTAAAGGTAGGGTCCCTAGTTTAAACCATGTCCAATTCAAACATGAGCTTTTCGTAGACAACAACGTGCTCTCGGGTTCTCCAGTTTCCTCCCACATTCTCATTTCACCAATTCTTTCATAATTCTCATTCACATCGTCAGAAAAAAACAGATTTTTCCGGGTTGGACTCCTTAAAACCCACCTGGATTTTTGATATTTAGTGATTTTTGGTATTACGGATATTTTTTACTAGATTTTGGAAAAATATATGAGTAAATAAAGCTGCATTTTCGAAAAAAAAAATGTGCTCGTAAAATATCCGTAATTGAACGCACAAAGTATCGGAAGTGAACTTCCAACAATAAAACCATTTATTTTACAAAACATAAATTTAATTTGGAAATTTCTCAAAATCTCATGGCACCTATATAGACGTAATTATAATTTTTATGTATTGATTTATTTTTTAAAAAATATATCAACACTCATTGATTTTTGTTACATTGTTTCAGGCAACAAAAAGTGGAAATCTCCAAACGTCCAATGTGTAGATTTTGAAGATCAGAGCATTCAGCGTGAGATTATTCAATCGAGCAAGTTAATTCCCAGACAAGTCAACAATCGTAATATAATGTTGAAGTCGTGTAACACAACTTTACCTACCTTAAAGCAGCCTTTCCATGGTGTTTCTAATGTTGGTACGGAGTCACTTGACCCTTCTTGCAGTGGAACGGAGTTAACACCACGAAAAAAAACCTTTGAAAAGGAAGTTGTTTTAAACAAAAACCAAATGTATGAAATCCAGAAAGAAGATGAAAGCATTGTACTTGAAGAATAAACGTCTTAGAGAAAAATGTGCAAGTATTCAGGATATTGTTCAAAATCTTAGACAGAAGTGTATGATAACAGAAGGTACTTTAGAAATGTTAAAATCAGTACCCCTCAGTGTTGAAGGTAATGCAGTGGCGAAGTCGCTCTTGAGTCCGTCGGATAACAAAAAAATTGATCCGGCTCTCCGAAGTTTTGCGTTAACACTCGACTTCTATTCCCCAGCTGCATATGCGTATGTTCGTAAAACATTTAACTGTGTGTTACCGCATCCACGGACTTTAAAAAAGTGGTACTCTTCAGTGAGTGAAAATCCTGGACTATGTGAAGAAGTCTTCAATGCAATGAAAGAAAAGGTGCAAATAGCGAAACAGCAGAACAAATGCATTCAAGTGTCACTAGTTGTAGATGATATGGCAATAAAACAACATGTCGAATTTACTGGGGAAGAATTGTCGGGTTACATAGATTGCGGTACTGGAGTGAGTGATGAGAGTATGCCAGAAGCAAAAAACGCTGCGGTCTATATGGTTGTGGCTTTGAACGATTCGTGGAAAATTCCTTGTGCATATTACTTCATAGATTCTTTGAATGGAAGTGAACGTGCAATTATTACGCGTAAATGCGTCAACAGATTGTATGAAATAGAAATTGAAGTTCAAGCATTAACATTTGATGGAGCTTCATCAAATTCCAGTGGTGCTCATGAAAGTAATGAAGCACTAACTGTTTATCCTTGTCATGTATGTACTGATAGAAGTAACGATAGCTATGCATTGTAAGTCCTTTATTTTCTTGCTAATATAATATATTATAGGATGTTTGTGCTACTCACGAAATCACAGAAAAAGAGCTTGTCCTTCACGTATATACCAATAGAAATGTTGGTACCAGCATATATACCAATGATGATAGCTATGCATTGTATATTCCTTATTTTTTGCTGATATATGAATGCATTGTTTATTGAATGATCTGATTCAATTTCTTATGCTTTTCGAAATGATATTGCTAGTGTAAATTTTTCATTAACTGGTGACCTTGACATGTAGAATTCAAGAAAGGTTAATCAAGAATTTATTCTGGATTGTTAATATTACAAGGATTAACTATTTGTATACTTATTATTAAGCTATTTTCAGTTAATTTTTTTCTTTAGATTGATAGATCTTATGAAGTGTAGGTCAATCTTATGTAAAAAAAAAAAAAAAAATCAAATCTGATAGAAAGGAAGTGGGTAAAGATTTTTTTAAGCCTATTGACTGTCATGAAAACCTAAAGTGTTCATGGAAGCAAATATGTCGTATAAATTCAAAGTTCAAGTATGTAACTTCTTAGGGCTCGAATTTTGTAAAATCTGTTCATAGTACGCATCTGCATCACAAAATGAATCTACTGACCAAACGTAATGATTCTAGCTACGGTGGTTTTCGCTTCACGTTGATCAGTCCGTAAATCCCCAAGTACCCTTTGAGGCTTTGTAAAATCCGTTCTTAATGCGTCTGTACATTATAAAAGGAACCTAATGCCCAAATTTCATGGTTCTAGCATCAGTAGGTTTCTCTGCTTGTTGATTAGTGTGTAAATTTTGTCCACCCCTCCTTATTTATCTACTTGGAGTTCGAGATTTGCAAAATCCGTTTTCAGTACGCCTCTACGTTATAAAATGAACATACTGTTCACATTTTCGCTTCTAGCTTAAGTGCTTTTTGCTGGGGGTTGATCATTGAGTGAATGTGTCAACGAATCTGTATTTCGCTTTTATATGTTTAGATGTATATGGTTTATTGAACACTTCATACAAAATTTGGTGTAAAGCATTAGAAAACGTCTAAATTGACAAAAGAGAGAAAAAATGCTTTATTTGTGGGGTTCTTTCTGTGACTTTCTACATCATACACAGATGCAATATTTAAAGCTTTAACTTCACATTTATGACATTTGCTTGCTTTCATGAACGCTTATTAATAATGACTTTAATAGGCGAAAAAGGCCGATCTTTACGCATCCCCCTTTAAAGTGCAGAATATGTGCCAAGTATAAGACATTATATTCTGTTCTAAGAGCGACGACATTTTTGTATTTCTGAAGCATTGTATATGTAAGTGTACTCAAACTTAAATGAACAACTTAATAATGAATATAACTATTATGAAAAGTAAATTATGTATTCGTTTATTGACGTATATGAATTACTTCTATGAACCAAGTTCATGGAAATACATTTGCCAATTTGGCTTCATTCTAGTCGTGGAATGCATAACGTACTGTAGTAGTGTACAGATATTGCAGAATCATGTATGGTACTCAATTCAGACTACTACATTGTGTGTGAAAATCAGCATTGATTGCCAGCGGGTAAATCCTGGGTTCGTTATTCAAATATGTGAAAGTAACATTCAGTTTTCTAAGAATAATCCTCATGGTTACTAGGGACCTAATTCCTGTCTTCACTCTCAATTATTACGTCATTATGTTGGGATTGGGCTTCGTAGTGTTTGTAAAGTTAAAAAGGCTGAAGTTGTCTCCGTGAGTTCCTTTTCTATGACAATCTAATACAAGGTAGGAAATTTCAATAAAGGAAGGAGGGTATTACCTCATAGGGAGAGTATCATTTTTGGCTACGAAATTCTTAAAGTATCAACGAATTCAGATAAAGGCTACCTGCGACGAATGTAAAAGTGCGATTATTTCTCATTTCTTAGTTTTTATATATATTCCGGATCGGAAAATAACCACCTCTCGCTTCGCATACAGACTCAGGATACTCTATTTCTTTTTTTCACACTGAATCCGAGTGTTCATGATTTTCTCTGTTTGAAGTGAGATGGCCTTACCATATTACGCGCCTCTCGGCACAGTAATTCTTCCAGTAAGTAGTTCATGGATTCAGTTCTCAAAACTTTCAATATTTAGCACGGGGGCGCATATTACTGCATTTAATGTTCAAAACTTACTACGTATTAGGGCAGATTTTGTTGCGTTTAATGTTGTGTACGATAGCCCTCTACGTGAAATCTTTTATTAATTCAGCATTTGAATCGTTTATTTATGGAACAACGTTAACTCCAGAGACCACATTTAGGTGATTTTTCAATTAAATGGAATACTTTGCATTTTTTTTAAAGAATAGATTTTACAACTGATTGCAGTTAAAACAATATTGAAAAGGTATTGAACATATATATTACCGTCCTATGAAAACGTCTGACAATCATTAAAAAAAAAAGGATATGGACGCCGAGTAGCCAAGCATGGACATTGTGAGTAGCAATGATTTGTACGACAATGTTTGCTCTGCATTAAGTTATAAAACATAAAATTTCGAACAACAAATAGTTACAAATGTACTGAGAGAAGTTTATTTACTGTGGTAAATTTCTTAAGAATATAATAATCAATAACCGATATTAAAACTTCACATTGTTTGTTAGAATATTTGGCGCTGCAATATCACAGATATTTACGCTATGCTTACTTTCAAAATAGTTATCATAGTATGAATGCATAGGGATAAAGATGGAATAAGGACTACAGTCAAATTAGCAATACAAACTGATCAGTCATTAGAAGAATCATTGTCACGAGGTGGATCCGGTGACAGAGAACGTTCCTGGTTTTCACATAATACACAGGCACGAGCATCAATATATTGAAGCCTTTGTGTGACACTCCTCTGTTCTAAACGTTTTGGTCTCTGTGCAAGAACAGCTAACCATTTCCAATATTTCTTAAGTAATATTTTCTGTTGTCCATTTTATTTGGGCCACTCACCACTTGCACATTAACACTAAAGATGCATTTCTTGATTCTAAATGTTTCACTGCTTTTCCTGCGAGGATTTCTTTTCGGAATATAGCTACAGTCAATATATCCTACAACTCTAGGAAAACTAGCCATTTGATGAAATTAAACTTGAACTGTCCTCAAACAATTAGGAATGGGGAATCAATCACATATATCAGGCGACGAGCAAAGACTGGTGATACTTTCCTCACAAGCTGGCAAATTGTTGAGTGGCTCATGAAATTGGTTAACTTCAATGCGTATCTGTAAAACAAGCACAGAAATACGTTACATAAAAAAAATCAGGAATATTCTTTTTGGAATCTTTTTTGCTAATTTAGCAACTTCAAAATTTATTCAGATGATAAAACTGAAAATTATTCAGATGCACCTTTCCCGTGGGAAACAACGCTACCTATAATTAGGCAAGTCACATTTGTGTTTACTTTTGATTGTAGGAATGAGTAAATGGAAAATGGCAAAATCCCTTTTGGAGCAGCCTCATTGCCGTTAGGTTTAACAACTCTAATTTACAGTTTTTTGTTTATTATCTGTAAAATAAATTAAATTAATCAGAAAATGAAAATTATAACTAAGTTTCTTAGATTATGTTATTTTGCATCAAATGCTGTAGCTAAGACTCACTTACATAATTTTATCATTTATCAATTATGAAGATGCAATGGGAGAGTAGGAAGAAATACCTACGTGTATATTCTTTTGTTTAACAACTTGTATAGTTCTTTATCTTGTTGAAAATTATTGAACCATGAATAAATTGATTTATTCTGTTATTTTTGTTCTGAGCCATTTTCTAAAAGTATGATATAAATTAATTACGAAAGTGATTTTCATATTAACAAACAGTATTGCGAACTATGCGGTTGATTAATCAGAGATAAACTTTGATATCTAGCACTGAATCGTGGTTTCCAGCTGCAGAACTTTCAAGAAAAGAAAAGAGCAATTATGGAAAAGATTAAAATATTGATTATTAGGAAAGATAAGACAAAGATAACAACATAAACCCTTTTTGTATAATTCGCCATTTAAATATAATCACATAATCGCTGGTACCTACTGTTTATGTGACAAAATTTTGCTGGAAATGTTCAACACCATTAAATAATCGAAATTGCATCGTGTGTTCGGTGATGTAACATTTTATTGGGGACTACAAAGCTTTATATTTTCTACTATACGAAGTGTAACCCAGTATACAGCGTGTATCCAAAAGAATAATCCGGTTTTAAACAATAATATCTATTCTGTCTTTTCAGAGATGTGAGTGAACAACGTATTTTGGAAAGAGAAACATATCTAGTTGTACATGGTTTCCGCTAGGTAGCAGCAGTGTGCTTGAGTGAACGCCCACTACGGTTCTGGTTAAAATGGCATCTGGACAACAGAAAGCGTTTTGTGTACTACGTTTTGCGGAGTGCAAGTCAGTGATAACTGTTCAGCGTGACTTTCGTACTAAGTATGGTGTGGATCCTCCTACAGCACAGAACATTAGTCGATTGGATGAACAATTCCGAACAACAGGTTGTTTGTGTAAGAGAAAATCATCGGGACGTCCTCGAGTGCCCGACGCAGACGTGGAGCGCGTCCGTCAATGTTTTACACGCAGTCCTCAGAAATCCGTTAGTCGTGAAGCAGGACAGCTCAACATGCTCTCAATGTCCGTCTGGCATGTGTTTTGTCGTCGTTTACACATGAAACCATACAGAATTCAGCTACTGCAAGCTCTTTGTGAAGGTGACAAAGAACGACGTATGGAGTTTTGTAATTTAATTCTTGGCAAGATTGCAAAGGAAGACAGTTTTGTTCAAAGCTTAGTGTTTAGTGACGATGCAACATGCCATTTGAATGGAAATGTGAACCGCCATAATGTGCGAATATGGGGAACGGAAGTTGTAAAACATGCGAGGGACTCGCCAAAAGTTAATGTGTTTTGTCCAGTTTCCCGAAAAAAGGTGTACGGTCCATTTTTCTTTGCCGAGAAAACTGTGACGGGGATAACCTACTTTGATATGCTTGAGTACTATCTTTTGCCACAGTTGGAGACTGATTCGAATGATTTCATCTACCAACAGGATGGGTCACCGCCACACTGGCATGGGAAAGTGCGGGGATTTTTAAATCGAACGATTCCACAACGATGGATCGGTCGCACTGGACCAAATGATGCAACGTTACATTACTGGCCTCCAAGGTCACCTGACCTTACTGTATGTGATTATTTCTTGTGGGGGTTTATAAAATACTCCGTTACCAAGCACATTGAATGAACTGCGACATCGCATAACGGCAACTGTGGAAGCTGTAGCTGAAGACATGCTAGCTGCAGTTTGGGACGAATTTGAATACCGCATGGACATATGCTGTGTATCTCACGGGGGGCACATTGAACACCTATGAACAGGTGCAATAAAAACTTTTTGAGTTTCACTGTCATGCAAAACAAAAACTATTTCTATATGTTTATTAGTTTCAGAAATACAGACTTGCCAAAATGGATTAATCTTTTTGATACACCCTGTATAATAGTATGGTCTGAAAATAATGAAAGAGAAACATGATTTTACTACTGGTAATATAGAGCAATAAAATATTAAACTAGTTTTTGAAGAAAACATAGTGAAAATGGCAAACTACATATTTAAATTCATATGTTATGTGCTTCAAAGAAAATAGAGCCTAGTTCCCATTCACATAGAGTCTTAAAATCGTGAGTACTTTGAGAATTGCTGGTAGTGAACGTTCCCGCAAAATAATATTTTCTAAATCGTCTCCCAGTAATGGAAAAATTTGTCTCAGAAATATTACTTTCGAAAACCTGAAACGAGAAAAGAATACAGTTTAAAACGAAAACCTAAAACGAGAAAAGAATACAGTTTAAAACGAAAACCTGAAACTAGAAAAGAATACAGTTTGAAACTAAAACCTGAAACGAGAAAAGAATACAGTTTGAAACTAAAACCAAAATCAACCCACTTGGTGTAATAAACCTATTATCAATAGAAATAAAACCTAAACTAAACATTTCCAGTTAATACTTGAAAATCAAATGAGCGTGTTAGCGGACTTTAAAGGTGGAAAACAGGCCATGACCAGTTTGCAGAAAGAAAATAAGTGTGATGTTAGTAGTTAGATTAGGTTACTGTCGTTTTATTTCATACTTCAAAATGAAATTCTACTTCTGCGTAGAAGTCATGCTACAGAAATGACCAAGGCGAATATATGAACAATGGAAGCGAGACTGGTTTTTGAGTACATGAACCTTTGTACAATACACATGTGCAGGACACATGCTACGGAAATAACCAGGCGCGGAGATATGGACAACCGAATAGGCCTTTATGTCCGCCCCTTATAATTTCCGTAACATTACTCCTACACAGGTGTATTCTGTGAAGGTCCCTATATCTCTGTTGAAAATTTCATGAAAAACGAGGTATATCACAATGGTAAATGACACTCAAGACGAGCAGCGTATATGTGACATACAAGAGAATGGAGCAAAACAAAGCTTCAAAAACTACCAACCGTCACTGACGCGTCTGCTCCCTTCGGACCTAGCCCCGTGCTAGAGAGCGGGGCCATTAGTTTCGCCCTGCCTGACTCGTTTAGATAGCATTCGTGCTTTTTAAAGGCTATCTAACACAAATTGATATTTGATTTTTGAACTGTCGTTTTTACGGCATGTCTGCACAAGGTATGTCATACAATGTTTAAGTCCCCCTAAAGTTAATCTACACATATGAATGCAATTCCCTCCATAAGAAATAATGGAGTATGTTTTGTACAAGGGGTCCAGAAGCACGTAAAAACACAAAATTTACAGGAGAAATGAATAATGCAAGTACTTAGACGTAACATAACGTAACCAAACCTAACCTAAGCTAACCTGAACTAACCTAATATTAGTAGAAATAAGCGAAATTCTATCACTTTTTGGAAAATTATACAGGACCTCTACACTAATATAACACAAACTAACCTAACCTAACCTAAACTAAACTAACCGAATCTGAACAGAAATTACCAAAATTGTAACATTTTTTAGAGAAAAGAGCTGGACCCCTTCTGCTAAACATAGGCCGAAACAATCTACAAGATCAATTTCCGGACCAAAAGAAGTCATAATTAATGAATTCAAACATGTATACTTAATCTGGAATAGTATCAAATTGTGAAAATGTTACATTGTGTACAATTAATGCCTGCCTAACCTAATCTTGTGTTTACTTCGGTAGCAAATCGTAAACATTTTACATTTTATGTAATTAGTGTCTGCTTCCGAATTGCATTATACTTTTTGGCTAAAGACAAGAAAACACTACTTTCTTAACCTAATGATACGAACATGCCGATATTATTGAGATGCAAGTTGAGCACGTAAATAATTTCCTTCTGCCAATTTAATTTTACACAAACACAAACCAGTATCAAGTATAAGATTTGTTTACACAAGTAATGATTTTTGGTAATAGACTATATATAAGGTCCTACTTCCCTTTCTCTTCATGTTCCTTGGATCCTGAGTTGCATGATTTTCTGTCTTAACCTTGTGGAGCACCCATGCGTATGGTTCTTATGTTATTGTATCTTGCACTAGATGTATTACAAGGATCTGCTGTGAAAATTAAGTTATCCTACCCTAAACCACCCTAACCTATTTTGTTATTGCAGTTAATTTTTAAAATAATATGTATTTTTATTATTTATTTATTATTTATTTGTATTATGTATTTACAACAAACTTCTTATCTGTTAAGAAGTTTGTTGTAAACTTGAAACTATAAATTATACTTGAGATTTTTTTACACATAGGCTAAATGAAAATTATGATTAGAGCAATTTAAACATAGTATACAACGCCATGAAGTGAACGTTTCTTGGTTCAAAAAATGTGACGAAAAAGTTAAAACGAAAGGTCCAAAGAGAGAAGTACCGAACGAGAATAGGTTCTACGATCCATACAGAATACGACTGTAAAAATTGCCAGAAAAGTAAAGGAAAATGAGTGAAACTACTCATACTTAGTGTGTAGAATGAATATTTGTTATTTTTGTCACCACCTTACTGTTATTAAATTAGCATAAAAGTTAAAATCAAGACGCATAGTTGACTTACCTGTATCTCTCAAAGAATTGATTATCGTTATACAGTTCCAGTGGATTTTCCATGTGCCTCGTATGTCTTGACGCTTCATTAGTCATTGCAAAGTAATATTTTTTTATATTTGTTCTTCCACATTCAACAAAATCCATACTGTTAAAGAACTCAAGAAGGCTTAAAGTTGGTCGATACCTCGACCTATCTAATCCTTGTACATTGTATACAAATAGAGTTTGATATGTGTGTTTTCTTTGTTTACATATATCAGCTGACTGTAAATTGCGGAATACGCCATCTTGGGAAGGGATATCTCGAATCGAACGCTACAATCGAGAGTTCGCCCGAATCAACACTGCAACATAGGGAAGGGCACCTCTAGGTCTATATATTATCTCAATGGCTTTTAACCATTACATTTTAGACGCTCTTTGGAACTTTTAAAAAGTAGAATTTCTGTCATTGCCCATTAACAACATTCTTTTTTTTAAAAAAAAATAATCTGAATTTCAACGGTTAATACAATAATAATTATTTATTTCAATGGTTTACGATTGTATTGTGGAGTCATGCCTACTTTTCAGCAGTTATCGATCCTAGCATTGTTAACGATTCCCTCTGTCTTTTTCAGTTATCCAAAACTTTCTTCCTTCTCTGACTAGCTATAATGCCAGGTCTTCGCACGGGGAGAATAGGACATGGAAAGTGTTTGTATCCCTTTCCCCCTTTACATATTCATAGGGGATGAATTTGGACATAAACAGCATCGTGTGTGTCGCTATTCATGTCAGCGACTCCCGTAAACTATGGATTCCACACTAATATCGATTAGCCCGCCCGCAGATCAAGTGGCTGGCGCGTTGCATTTTGGTTCGCCTGGTCCTTCGTTCAATTTCCGATGAGGGATTATGAAACAATTTAACTTCATAATTATTCACTTTCATTAATCATCTCTCGTCTAGCCTAAATGGCATAACGTGGGACGTTACTCTAGAGATAAAGCTCATACTGGTCATTTCCGATTATTTTTGCATGTCCCATCCATGCTGATAAGGCCTTAACTTTGACTTAAACGATATCACCAGAATCACTATTTATCTCAGCAACCCCAAAAAGTATAGATTGAACTCTAATATCGAGCATTTTCGATTATATTTGCATGTCATTTCTTCTCAACCTATCCCCTCATCCCATGCCGATAGGAGGTGAACTCGAATTTAAAAGGCATCAGTAGTGTCAATTTATCTTAGCGATCCGGAAAACTATGGATTAGACAATAATGCCAGTCCTTTTAGATAAATGTTATATGTTATCTCCTATCCACCTCAGTTCTCACCTCCACGTTGATTAGGAATGAATTTGGAGTTAAATTGAATCGTGATGGTCAGTATTAACATCAATGACCCGGAAAACTATGGATAGGAACAGTAATATCGTTCGTGTTTGAAAGATTTTATACTAATCCCCTATTCATCTCACTCCTCAAGCCATGCCGATGGAGAATGAATTTGGACATAGGACATCTCAACGACCCCGAAAAATATTATTGTACTCTAATATCGATCGTATTATTTTTGCATACCTCTTCCTTTTCAACACATCTCATCCCATACCGATGGAGGCTGAACTCAGATTTGAAAGGCATCGATAGTTGCACTATTTATCTCAGTTACCCAGAAAAAAAAACATGGATTGGACAATATTATCGGTCATTTTTGATAAATTTTATATACAATTCCCCCCATCCATCTCACCTCTAAAAACTTCATAGTGATACGAGTAGTGATTTGTAATGCGAGTAAAGGAGAATATCCTCAAAATTTCCGCCTGTATGGAGGAAAATTAACGGGCAATGGCAAAATTACTTCGCATGTCAACTACATATAGTGTAGCTAAACCCAAACTATCACTTAACTCAATATGATGTGCTTATTCCATAAAAAATGCGAGAACTCATTTTAGAGGCCGTTCCAAACTTTTCTGGCCTCTGATCCTCAAACTAATTATTGGTCAAGATTACAATCTTTTGATGCACTTTTTGGATCATTCCTAAAATTCTTGGGCAAGATAGCAATCTTTTGATTCATTTTTTTGATCATTCCTAAAATTCTTGTTACGTGTGGAAAATTATAAACACAATCAAGAAAATTGAAAAATCGAGATAAATTTCCATATTTCAGGGATATGAGATCTCTTTTTTAAGTAAGAAAAAGAGTCATTGTTTGTTTTGTTAATGTTAAAATAGCTAAATATTTGTACGCATATACACAAAATTAAATAATGGTATGGTTTCAATCACGTGGCCAGTGCGTGACAAAACATGTTATAACTAGAGACAAGATAACATTAATCTCCATTGGTGAAAATATTATGTCTAATTCAATTTTTCTTCTTCTTTCAGGTAAGTGAAACAGTTTCGTCATGGTCAAGAGTTCCTGTATGAATAGACAATTAATGAAGGAAAGACACAACATAAACTCATATCGTTGACATGCTGGAAAGACGTGCCAACGGATTGTTTTAAGGTATAACGTAATATTAATCACATGTTCTCTTAGGGAAACAACTCTTCTTCATAGGGATGATACAAATAATTCCAGATATTAATATTCATTAACATAGTTGCAATTCTTCATATTAGCCACACCTTACACAGATATTGGGAAATAGGCGGATAAATTTCCTTCGTATAAAAAAAATATTCTCCATACCATAAACTATACGGTCAAAATCGTAGGAGTTGGTTTCGAGAATGTTTCTAATTGTTGATAGAGCAATTTGCATTGCCTGAGTCTTGTCAAATGAAAATGCGCCGCAACCCCCGCATGGAAAAGCTAGAGTTCGACAATTATCTTTTATAACTTTGATTCAAAAATCGCTTGTTGTTGTTCCTCAGCTCTCATGTGAGTAAAACATATTTAGCTGGTAGGTTGTATCCTGGTGTTATCTTGGTTTCACCTCGTTTGAGGGATCTTACCTTTTAACAAACTTGGCAGCTTTGACATCGCTTGGCGACGAATCTGTTCGTGAACCAATAGTAAACAACAATAGCTGATATGTTTTTGAAAATCCTTTAAGTAAGCTCCAGATAGATCTATACGCTCATTTAAAAATCTTGTTCTGTAAAGTTGCCAGAATTAGTCAAAAGTTGTGAGCCAGAAGGGTAACGGTTTTTGTGATACAATATGCCTTTAAGTTCAAAATGTAGAGCTGTGGTTCTGTATCATAAACCTGCAGGGTTGTTCCTTCCAAAAAGAGGATGATATTTTTAAAGTAAGAATCATTCTGTTGATCTTCTTTCAAGGAGTCGTCATGTACGATGGTGAATACATGTGGCTCCTGGAAGTTCTTCTCTTTGTCGAGAATGCATCAAGGAAACTCTGTTTTCCTAAAAAGCGTGTTCACAATGGTGTTAAATTTTCCAACGATGTGCATGGTCCTATACTGGATTTTTTCCAACTCAAAAAGAATTCATGAAAATTTAGCGATATTTTTCGTCTGCAAGGTAGACTAATTAACTACAGTATGCCTTGAGGCAAAAGTGACGTACTACTATCAAATACTTGAATTCTCGATGTGTAAAGATCAGCACAGCAACTCCAATCTGAAGAATCATATTTTTCTTCGTGCGGACCAACTGCACTTCAAGGGTTCATCACTATCATCAGACTTTGGCTGTAAGAGCGCTCCAGAAAATCCACGTAAGGAAGTATCACAGAAGGCGTAAACATCTCTTTTAGGATGTAAGTGCATCAATGTGGCCACGTATATGATTGATTTCTTCATCTTCTTGAAAGCCGGATGTTGGAACATGTTTTTCTAATAATCTTAACATAACATTTTCTCATAATCTTAACATAATAAGCCAATAACATTTTTAGTTGCCTTGTGACTTCGATCGCCGATAATTACGGATGGAGCCCGTGATACGATCCAATATTAAAATTCCATGCCGATATAGGTGCTTCCCAGTATCTGCGGCGAGTAATGTCTCAAGTTTGTTTTCTTGGGTGACAGCTTAAACTCCCATTCTTTCAAACAATTTTCGTGCAGTTCCAAGAACTTCTTCGCGAGAATCTCCACACCAAACTGTATCATCTAAATAATAGCATACATTAAACTTTTCTAAATTGGAGTGTCAATTTAATAAGGTCATTGAGTCCACTTCGACTTGTAACCAAATCCATCAGAAGAACTTTGAAAAAATACTGTCTTCCACTTGTATACTAAAGGCAGTGATAGTTTTTATTCAACGAAGATAAAGATTGAGACAGAAAATGTTTAATTTGAACCACTTCTGGTTAGAATAGAGAGTTGAAGAAGGATGAAGAATTTATTCTTGGCTCATTGAATCGATTGCAAAAAACAACTTCTCAATATCGCTTATCATTTCTGCTCTAGGGAAATCAGTATTGGAACTGGAAGTAGTAGCAAATTTCAACCACTTTCGGATACTATAGAGCAGGGTTTCTCAAGCTGGGGATCGAGACCAATAGGAGGATTGCGAGAAGGTTTCATAGGGTCGCGAAGAAAAGCGGAAGAGATAAATATAATTAGAATCTAATACCGGAAAATATTTTTAAGTATTATTTTGAATTTTGTTCTGATAGGCATATTTTTATTTTTATACATAGTATTAAGAACAAAAAGTCTACTTAACATTTTCCAGCAGGTACAGAGTTGTTTAAAAATCAATTTAAATGAAAGAAGTATGATATGGAGCTAATGAGAACTGCATATTGAAATATCAGAAAAATACAAACGCAACAAAACCTGTATATCGAAATACAATTAAAATTGAAAACTAATGAGATACCTTTGCATGGTGTGATTTCACTAGTGCGGCGTCCGATTCAATCTTCGTGACTAACATTATCAAGTAATTTTCAACTGATAAGCGATTTCTTGTCTTTGTTTTAATGCTTACATCATCATCATCATCATAGGTATTCTGCCTTTATTGGCAGGTCATTTGCCGCAGCTGAGAAGTTTCCATGCTCCACGGTCCTCCGCTAACCTTTTCGTCTTCGCGTATGATCTTTCTGTTTTAATATCATCCATTAATTGTAGTCTCCTTCGCCCCCTTCCTCTCTTTCCCGCCACCATACCCTCTAGGACGTCCCTCATGATACAATCTCTTCTTAGGCAATGTCCCAACCAGTTTCTCTTCCTCTTCCTAATAATATCTAAAAGTGTTCTTTTCTCACCCACCATTTCTCCCACTCTCTCATTCGTTTTCCGCTCAACCCAACCAATTCTTTCCATTCTTCTCCACACCCACATTTCGAAGGCTTCCAGTCGATTTTCGTCACCTTTACGTAATGTCCACGTTTCCGCTCCATACAGTACAACACTCCACACGAAGCATTTTATGAGTCTTTTTCTCAACTCTTTGTTCAAGGTCCCACAAAACAGACTTTTCTTTCTTTTAAAGGCTTCTTTCGCCATTCCTATCCTTGCTTTTATTTCACGTTCGCATTTCATGTCATTACTAAGAATACTACCCAGGTTTCGAAAACTATTCACTTGTTCTATTTTCTCCCCTCCTACTTTTATATGCTTACAATGCTTACAATGGAAGAAAAATCATTTTCGCACAGATATGATATAACAAATGGAATTATTACTGTTAAAGCAGCAGATATAAGATCAGGATATTCTTCTCTCCTCTTCAGCCAGAACTTGTCCAAGTTTTCGTTACAGAAAACCAGTTGCAAGGACTTTTCGCACGATAATTCTATTAGTTGATCAAGAAGTTGTGGGCTTAGGTCAGTAACTTCGATGACCCCTTCAATGAAGGGGTTTAGTATCTATCTTGAACCAGCATTTTCATCGTAGATAATATTTTCTACAATCTGCTCTGGAAACCATTCAAGATGTTTGCAGGTTAAACTCTACAGCACTTCCATGTCAAAAGAATTAAGAATGGTTAAGAAGTTTTAAAATTTTCAAACAACCTCCATTTTGAAAAAAGTATGACGGATCGAATTCGATATTTGTAATATGAAAGAACTGACCAAACTTGGTTTTAATCCATTCGCTTTTAGGAAAGTTATTGTATTCATTATATACAAGAAATGGATTCTACTATTATAGGAATAGATGGATATTGTAAGATCTCCACAACAGGTGTATTAAAAATCTCTCACAAGCTTATTACAAACCAAAATTATAAGGGAATCGCTGGCAAGAGAACGTGATAAAATGGGAGTCGTAATAGGAATTAGGTTGAGAACCATTACTGTAGGATATTTGGTACTGTGATGATATGTTTCCTTGAAATCCTGAAACGATTGCAGAAAATCGCTTGTCACTGTCTAATAGCATTTTAGTTCTGTAATGATAAGAGTTGAGACCGGAAATCGTAAATTAGAACCCCTTTATGTTTGAATATAAGATTAAGGGGCTAGATAGAAGCTAATCATAAGATGATGAATATGTTGCAGAAAACAACATCGTGATATTATTTACTACTTTTGCTCTATGAAAATCAGACGAAAACCGCAAGTAATAGTAAATTTCAACCACTTGTCGTTTAGTAGAGCATTGCGGGTTGTCATGTTATGTTGAATCGAGATTCTGAGTTTTTGCAAACAATCGCTTCACGCTATCTGCTGCCGTTTTTGTTTCACGACGACAAATTTTGGAATCGAAATTGCTAATTTAAACCATTTTTGGTTCCAATAAAAGGTTAACTGACGAGTTGAAACCTATTATTGGGACTGTGAATCGATTGCAGAAATCGATCTCGACATCTTTTACCATTTTTACTCTATGGAAATCAGTATTAAAACCGGAAATATTAGTAAATTTCAACCACTTCTGGTATTGGTAGAATGTTGCAGGTTGTGATGGCAAGTTCCCCCAACACTCTGAATAGACTCCAGAAAAAAGCGTATCACTATTTATTACCATTTTTGTTTTATGGCGATAAATGTTAAAACATGAAATGATTAGTTTGAATAGAGGTTTAAAGAAGGAGATATAATATATTCTTGGGACAATGAATCGATTGAAAAAACAACAGAATATCGATATCTCATATCAGTATTGTGAATATCAATATTGAAACTGGAAGTAATAGTAAATTTGAACCAATTTCTCGTTTGGTAAGAGTGTCGCGAATAGTAATGGCATGTTGCCTTGAGTCGCTGAATTGTTTGCAATGAATTGCTTCTCAGCGTCTAAGATACTATATTTGTTCTATGGTGATAAACGTTGAAACCCGAAATGGCTAATTTGAAGCACTTTTACTTAACAGAGGAGAAGAATTCTACTCCTAGGACGCAAAATCGATTGCTACAAACCCACTTCCTGTTATATTTTACCGTTTCTGTTCTGATACGTAAGGACAGCCGGCTGGCCGGACAAACAAACTCTTTGTATAAGACATCCAACACTTGTGCATAACATAACTTAGCAGTCTAAACGGCGGAAGAGTATTTCAACTTTGAGCAACTCTTGGCAATTATGGAAAAATGTTATTAAAACCATTGAAAAAAGTTTAGAAGTTCCCTTTAAACACCGAAGACAGATGTTCGACTAATCATAGATAACGGTTCGTTTAGTTTTCAATTTTGAGAAATCACAACCAAAAATTTGTGTCTTTCAGAAGTGTTCTTTCACATGTACGCAGCTGTTCTTTATTCTACAAATTATCCCGCTATTTGTGTATCCACCATAGTCATTGTTCATAAATGCTGTGAAAGCATGTCGTAAATATAATGAGGAATTTTGCTATTTTCAATGTTTCAATGTGTAATAAATTGTTATTTCACTGCAGTAATTTAAAATTTAACTTTGGGTTCCTATAATTAGTACAAGTTTCAAATGTAGTAAATATTAATATTATGTATTAGAAAGTTTAACCACTCGTTCTCCTGTGATTGATTTTGAGCCCTGGAGCAAGACAAAGTAACTCTCAGGCAAAAGTCATAACACGATTCTTTCGGGGAAATGACACGAAATTCCAGAAAGTACAATCACAGCGACGAGCAAAGTCGACGGAATTTAAAGAATATTGCTTTCTTCAATTAGACAGACCTAACTTCATGAAGTACGTAACAACTGTTCCGTAATTTTAAAATAGTGGTGGGCACAAAAACCGGTTTTTCGGTTGTCGGTTTTTTAGAAAAACCGAAACCGGTTTTTGAAAATTTTGAAAAAACGGTTGTCGGTTTTTCACCGAAAGCGGTTTCGGTTTTCTTCAAAACCGGTTTTCGGTTTTCTTCAAAACCGATTCGGTTTTTCACCTGATCCGGTTTCGGTTTTCTTCAAAACCGATTCCGGTTTTTTCCAAAATTTGTTCTATTTCTGACCAGAATGGTGTTTCGTTGTTCTCCGGAAACCGAACCCATTTCCACAGAAATAGTTTTATGTGTTTTAGAAAAGTTTTCACCGAAACCAGTTTCATTGAAAACCGAACCGGTTTCGGTGAAAAACCGAACCGGTTTTTGGAGAAAATCGAAATGTCGGTTTTCGGGTTTCGGTTTTTATAGAAACCGGTTTTCGGTTTTTATAAAAACCGGTTTTGCCCATCCCTAAATTTTAATCACAGGATATACCGTATTTACATATGTAAGATAAATATTTGTGTTAAATAAAATCGTAAATAATAAAATAATCACTGGGAATTGATAGTATGGTATATTGACAAGTGAGTTTGTTTAACAGTGTGAAACTACGGTAGACTTCCAAGCTATGCGAATTGAATACTCAATCTTAAATTAGTATATCTATTACTACGGTTGCAATAACGAAATAAGATTATTGAATCCATATCAAAAAGTCATTAGGGCTACTCGCTATCTTTACTGTTTATGTTCTATGGCAATAAATGAAACAGTAAATCGTTAAGGTGGATTACTAGGTGTTCTCGGTGCTATGCTAAACAGTACTTGAATAGTGAAGCGTTGCCAGATAGTGTCGAGTGTTTGCTGATGCCAGATAAAAAAGGAAGTTATCATGGAATTGTGCTTAGATACTTACTGGATTAATTAATTTTCGATCCTTACCGGAATTCACAGCTAAGTTCGCCTTCTCGAACTACAACGCTAGGATTCAGAAATGTTCTTATTGTGACTGTCACAGTAAACGTACAAATGTGGCAACAACGCACTATGGCAAGTTTCTTCTTAAAATCTATTTCCTTAAATGTAAATTAATATTTGAAGATAATGTGAAACATCATAAGAGAAACGGTCAAACAATACATCTATTTCGTAATAAGATTGTTACTTTAAAATACATTACACGTACAAATAAACATTTCATAAAATTCAGCACTTCTAGTAAGGTCTTACAGCAAGTGCCATCTCTTGTGCTTATTGTGAAACGAATACAAATATTTTGTTGGGGGGCGCGGTGGCTCAGTGGTAGAGCGTTCACCTCCGGTGCTTTGGGTCCCTGGTTCTATCCCAGCTCGCGCCGTGTGGACTTTGTGGTGGACAAACACCGTGCTCGTGGGTTTTCTCGGGGGTCCTCCCGTTTCCTCCCACTTTCTTCATTCCACAATTTCACCCAACTCTCATCATCACCGTCTCCTTTAGCCTAACCGGCATAACCGTGGGACGTAAAACTTAAAGATATGATTTTCAAATATTTTATTTTATTTGTTCCTTTTCTCGATATCAGAAGACACAACTAAATGAATCAGTGTCTTGTGTTGTAGCGGAAACATAACTCTATCTTATAGTACAACATTTATAATATGTAATTTTTCATTTCATAGTAGTTAAGGGAATAAGCTAAAATATGTACTGACTTCCGGGTGGTGATCCACCTTAATTTGAACTACTTTCAGTTTTAATAGACGGTTAAGGAAGAAGATGAAACCTATTCTTGGGACGCTAAATTAAATAGAGTAAACTACATCTCAACACCTCTTACTCTTTTTGTTCTGTGGAAATCATTATTGAAACCAGTACTAGTATTAAATTTCTACCACTTCCGGTTTTGGTAGAATGTTGGGGATTATGGTTATGTATTCTTCAGACCCTGAAGCAATTGCAGAAAAACACTTGTATCTACCTAGTGCCATTTTTGTTCTATAGCCGATCTCGATATTTCTTACCGTCTTTGTTCTATGACTATTGAAATCACTATTGAAACAAGAAGTAGTGGTAAATTTAATCCACTTTCAGTTTTGGTAAAGCGCTATGTGTTGTGATGATATGGCCTCTTCAGACTTGAATCAATTGAACAAAACCGCGTGTCACAATCGAATACCATTTTATTCTATGACGATAAGAATTAGAATCGGAAATAATTAATCTGAACCATTTCCAGTTAGAATAGAGATTTACCGAAGGAATAGGAGCTTACTCTTGAAATGTTGAATTGATTGTAAACAAGACTGTATCTTGACATTACTTATCGTTTTATCTCCACAAAATCAGAATTGAAATCGTAGGTAGCAGTAATTTCAACCACTTCCGACTTGGCTAATATTACTAGTTCCGATGCTCTCTTGAGACCCTGAATCAATTGTAGAAAACCCCTTGTCGCTATCACCATTTTTGCCCTATAGCAATAAATGTTGAAAGTGAAAATGGTTAATTTGAAATACTTCCAGTTTGATTAAGGGTTGATAAAGGAAATGGAATCTATTCTTTGGATGTCGAACCTATTGCGAAAGAAATGTTTTAGCTATCACTTAACGGATGGACAAAGTTGTTCGATAAGACTTCCAACACATATACATAAGATAGTTTGAATGTGTAACAAATATATAAAATGAACTTAACAACAAGCATCGCTTCTATATTGTAAACGATTTTTGTGTAGGGAGTAACGGAACTTAAGACATGTCGCGTGCATCAGTTTTGCGCTGAACGTGTGAAACTATTAACATTGGGTTCAATATGAAACGCATCTCAATAGATGTAGACTCAACATTCTTGTATGGAATTAAGAAATTTGAACACTAAATAAATATGTCTGTGTTTTTTATATTTACGATAAATTTGTTCAGTATGATTGTTTATAATATATGGGAGTAAGGGACATCGGAGTTCTACCTATGGAACGAGTATTTTTTATCTCGAGGTTGGTGTTTATTCGACCTAAATCATTAGAGATGCAAGGGCTCGGAAAAAAACTGGCTTGTTTGGAAAAAACTCGTTTTTTCTGCTTCGCTTTTTTGCTTGCAAGGGAAATTTTGGGCTTTTTTCAAAATTCTGCTTTAAATTGATAAACCAGATTTTGTTTCGCTTCTCTATAACACAAAAAGTCATTTAATTAGTGGCTGATGTCGATAATAATATAAAACCTCGAAAATAAACCATGAATTTCGAAAAGATATTTCAAACAGTTCTACTTCTCAACATATTTACATTATGAATTCCAAAGGATTAACCAATGTATATAATAATTTTTTTTACCCTCCTACATACAAAAGTAAGCAGGGTTGGCAAGAACCTTGGTTGTTTTTGAAAATGCCAAAACCCCGTTTTTGGGGGGAGTTTAAACTAGTGTTTTTTGGTTTAAACCAGGCTTTTTTGGGTTTAGATATTTTGCTTTATGTATTTATATCACATATTCACAGAAATAAGTTTGTTTCGCCTTGGTGTTATTATGCAACAATGGGGTTATGCTGGAAGAGGTCACATAAGCTTAAAGAAGTCCGGTCAGTAAATTTCTTAAATTGGGAAACTCCCGCCCTAGCCATAGGGAAAATCCCGTCATTACTCTAAATGTAAAACAATAACAGAAAAATTCTGTTATTGCTTTGCATATAAAATTTAAAGGTCAACATATCATAATCAGTACGCTAAAACTGAGATATTAAATTACAAATTTAGTACGTACATATCATTGAAAGTCCAATCTAAGCTAATGTTGGAAGCTACGTAGACAATCGATAAATTTTGCCAATCAATATATTTAAGTAACCTTGGCTTCTTTATAAAACAACAGGCATTCAGACATGCAGAAATATACAATTTGGTTTCGTTTCGTATGTTCAGGCTTAACATCCTTACGTAATACCGAGGTTATCAAGAAGAAGACTTTCGCTAAAGTGACATCCGAAGCGCTACTTTGTTTATGTATGAAAAAAGGGTTGTGGTTCGACCGAGAATTTAACATGGGACACCTTGATTAAAAGATGAAAAGGAAATAAAACTAATGCAGATGGTTTGATGTGGGGAAACGTCACCATGAAGTTCACACGATTCGCATTTTTCGTTCTTTTTATTTTTTGGTTTAAACCAGTTGTTTATTTAAAAAAAAGAAAACCCTAAAAGTAAATACTTATTTTTTAAAAAAAATACACAAATACCTAGCAAAATTCTATATGGTATTTTTCAAAATATTCCATACCCTCTTTCTGGAACAAAATAAAATTAAAATAAAACATAAAAAATACTTAGATTTATATGATACACTTAAAGGCTGCCCATCTAGAGCTTTTGGTTTTGTATATTCTTGAAATTCTACAGTTTTATATAACCACCATCACGGTTTACTCAGTCCTCAAGTTTTCTGAATTTTTAACAAGAGGGATTCAACATATGAAGCGTATGAGGCAAGAACATGGTAACCCACAATTTTACTCTTTTAAGAAATTAGAGATTTTCTGCTGCACAATCCATTTTGAAAGTCGGAAAGCTAATTTTTCACATAAGACTATAATGAAGGATTAAACAAAGCGGTATGCATTGCTGTCTATCTGGTGCTGCATAACTCAGCAATTGAAAATTTGTTAGTTATCATGTTCTTGCTCACACACTTCATATTATGAAACTCTCCTCACCCCACCACCACCCAAAAGAAAAGAACTACGGAATATATTTAACTTAAGATAAATACAACTGCAAAACAAACATGACTGAGTGGAGCTTTTGCGCTTCTATCGGGAAAAAATGAAATGAAATCTTTGAGTTTTACGTCCCACGTTTATGCCGGTTAGGCTAAAGGAGACGGTGATGAGAGATGAATAAAATGGTGGAATGAAGAAAGTGGGAGGAAACGGGAGATCCCCGAGAAAACCCACGCACACGGTGTCTGTCCACCACAAAGTTCACTTGGCGGGGGCTGGAATCGAACCCGGGACAACAAACACCAGAGGTGAACGCTCTACCACTGAGCCACCGCGGCCCCACGCTTCTATCGGGAAGTCCGGAATTCAACTCAGCATTCGACCATTATTCTGACAAAGCGTTTCTTCATTTCATCTGTGAAGTAGAAATAGTGCGTGTACTGTGAGTTGGCCGACTTCCTTTCTTATTGTTTCTAAATCGTTATTATTACTAATTACCAGCAGTGACGGTTTTGCGAAGGTTAGGGGGGCGGTCTTCGGACTGAAGCCTGTTTCCCAAAATTGCTTAATGTTTAAAACAAACGAAATATCTATTAGTCATGCCTTTACTCTAAACTTTAAGCTCCCGTCAAATAAAAATTACGAATGTTTAGAAAAACTAAACATTAATAAGAAAAAAACTCCCAAAATACTTTTCTAAATCCGCCACTGATTCTCAGTATAAAATGAGCTTCAATGAGGTTGTATCCGGCGAAACGAAATATTAGTTATGCCTGTGCTCATAAACTTCAAGCTCCTCCCAAATAAAATTATGACATTTTAGAAAACGAAACAATCAGAGAAATCCCTCCCAAAGTACTTTTCTAAATCCGCTAGTGATTATTTGTATAAATTAGTATTCAAGGTTGTATCCGGAAAATTATTGCTAAATCGTTGCACAGTTACAGTATAATAGAAATGTGGAAGTATGGTTTGTCGGATATATTGAAAAACGTACGCTTTGATGGATATATAGAAAAACGTAGATTTAACGTTTGCGCTAGAAGCTAGAGTACTAAGCTCTTAGAAATGAAACACGGATGACAAACTGAAATGATCCCGAGAAGAAAAAAATGTCGATAACTCAAAAGTTAAAATAAAATTAAATAGCCTCTAAAATTGCCCTCAAATACTACATTCTTCATGTTAGCTTTAATTCGTAAAACATGTGCTCCATCCATCTTGCTGGTGAATTTTAGAGTGAAATATGGCATTTAGGTCATGGAATTCTTATCTAACTATAGAATATACTATAAGAAAGCTATTTAGATAGAAAAATCATGAAAATGAAAAAAGCCAAATTTCCAAAATTCTCGTTTTTTTTTCCAAAAAAGCCGGCTTTTTATGTGAAAAAACCATCGATTCAAAAACGCCGGCTTTTTTGCATCTCTATAAACCATTTTGTCCAGATAATACTGTATTTTCACATTATATCAATTTGTATAATAGTTCTCATAGTTCTGCGTATCTAATGTACATTTCGGTCTGTTATCTTATTTAATGGTAATATATGGTTTTTACTTGTCTATAGAATTTAAACATTTATTTAAGTATCCAGTTGAAATATGTTTGTACGGCGATTTCTTTGTTGTTTACATTTTCCTCTTCAAATCACCAAATTGGCTTCGCACATTCATGTTGACGATCTGACGTAACGGCACTTACAGTTATATCTGAGGATGAACTTGCAACTATTGGTCATCTAGTCTGGCGACCAGAAAAAAACAGACAATAGAAAATACGAAACATATGTAGCTGGGAGATTACAAAACATATAGAGGGTGTTTCAAAACAACACCGACAACGTTTGGGAGGTGATTCCATACACCAAGATGAGACGAAAAGTATAGACCATCTTGGGAGCACAAATACTTCCTTTCGGAGATATAGGCTGCCAAAAACTCGGAAAAATGAACTTTAAAAGGTCCATAACTCCAAAACTATAGGACCTACCGAGTCAAGACTTCACTTAGGAACTAGTATGTGCCCTATCCAAATATTCATGTTTCAAAATCATGCTGTACTTTCGCAACGTTTTTTATAGAGGTACTTCGTGAGTACTTCAAATTATATGCCCGTAGACACCTGCCTTTCCAAAAAATGTTGCGTGAGTACTTTAGGATTCTGAAAAATGTATTTTTGGATAGTCAACATATTAGTTCCTAAGTGAAGTCTTGACCCGACTACGGTAGATCTCATAGTTTTGGAGCTATGGGCCTTCAAATTTTTTTTTTCAAGTTTTTTGCAGCCTATAACTCCGAAAGGAAGTATTTATGCGCCCAGGTTGTTCTATACTTTACGTCTTATCTTGGTGTCGGGAATCACCTCTCAAACGTTGTCGGTGTTGTTTTGAAACACCCTGTATATTCATTCTTCACATGCATTATATTTCAAATGAGTATGCAATGGTTGATATTGGCTGACGGTCAAGGACAAAACAGACTGAAAATCACAACAGAATTTAAAATAATGATAATAACAGTAACCTGCGCAGCATAAGACATATAGAACAAGCTTTTGCCCTTTGCCCTATGTACCTTTTAATCAATTAAATATTCACAATAAATAAGCAAAACTTTTCATATGAATTCTTTGAAATACAACGTCACGTTATTACGTAGGGATTATTTCTGTTTGTTTTAACTGCTGTTGTTGTGCTGCTGATACTTTGAAAGTGGCATTCAATCAAAACCACATAATAGGGCCTGCGTATTAAAGCTTTCAATATGTTGGTTTCACTCAGGACATTATATTACAATGGTGGTAACGATACAAAAAAGGAAGCTTAAATTTAATTCCAAAGTTGAATTGTCTAAGTCACATTCACGTATTTTTTTTAAAATATAAATTAATCCTCACAAGTGTTTCTGATGATTCGGCCTTTCAGATTTTCATGTTTGTTCTAAACCACAAAGGGTTTTGAAGTGTTTTATTCTGGATCGATTCCCTTATGTGTCATTGTTTAGAAAAGAAAAGGTTTTGCTATTGAAACGAAATCAGAGATAGTAAAATTAATATTAATCCTTCCGTACAATGATTGCTACGTTTGGCCAGAAGAACATATTTCAGATTATGATGAATTTATTATAAACTAGTCACCATACCCGTAGAGGGAACTGAATCTACAATTTTACACTTTTTCTCGTTATCTCTCATGCTAATTACTACTCGATTACGGGAGGAAGCATAAAAATCATACAAAGTTCTGATATTGAAATCAATGCTGCTAATGTAAGAGTAACCATGTGGAGGTCTATGTCTAGTGCGGAGGTCAATTTTAAATCACATTTTTCTTGTCTATTTCTGTTGGCTTTGTCCTCATAGATAAGTATCTAATATTTGTGTATATCTGAACAAGGCCGCTAGCTCGATTTCCGGTAGGGGCACTAAAACAATAATAGTGATTTGGATCCCAGTTTGTCTTACATGATCTCGATCTGAAAAAAGAAACGTTAAGCTTTGTCCAACTTCAGTTTTCTTTGTTTTATCTTGTGCATTGTTTTTCTCTTCTCACTTTCGCTAAGACTTTCATACACTACCTTTACTTTCCATGTAAATAAAATTCATAATCTTTTTCAATGACATGTCGCAATGCTCATATTTTACCGGTCTACACTATAATGTAAGAAACACTTAAAAGTTCTTAAAAACTGAACGAACAACAAAATACGCTTTTATTCTTCGTAAAGGATCCAGCCATTTATAATATTGTCTTGTTCTCATTTCACATTTTCACTTATTAACAGAAATATTTAATACTAGTATTGAATAATAATATTTATATAAGAGTACAAACATGGCAATTTCCCCCTACTATTTAGAAAGTAAAACCCTCTTGAACCGATAGTATCTCTATTTGACATTTAAAATCGGCGCGCCAGCACAACTTTTTAATGTCTACTTGATTTACTTACATTTTTCTACTTTAATCTCACTATTACTGTATTTGAGATGTGGTTTTAGCAAACAAAATAATTATTTATACTCTGAGACAGAGACGTACACAGAGAGTGCATCTTGGATGTCTGGAACCAACCTCTTCCCTGAACCCCGACTTTTCTGTTAATTTAGTCTAATACTAAGAGTAATTTTAGAAATGTTTATATAATTTCTCCTCATATTGAATTTGGACCCCCGAAATAAATTCCTGTATACTTGTCTGACCTGAAACATCAAACAGTAGTCTTATTATTAATTCTCGTTTTCTATTCAGAATATAGGCCGAGTATATATATATATATATATATATATATATATATATATATATATATATATATATACATAATTTTGGAAAACTGCGTTATTAACTGGGAACAACATCTGGACCATAGGATGTACGAGGTCACCTAACGTTCTCATATAATTATTGGCAGTAATGCTGTTTGTGAGCATGAACATAATCAGATATGGAATACCAGGAAACGGCTGTCCAAATCGCAAATCCACAGTCATGTTACAGATGGGAGGAGATAATTTTTAAGTGTAAACTACGTTTCCAGTGATTGGATGAGCATTTTGCATATTTTCATCACCTTCTCTGCGTTAAAAATTTGATGATGGTGATCAGTTGTTGGGAATCAGAAACCGACGGCAGATGCCCAGGTTATGGAACACGTGGACTGTTTTAGGTGCTACTTGAATTCCACTATCACTTTTTCCTTATTCGCTCTACGTTCTATGGATTATCATTCCCTTAATTTCTTGGCGATCTCTATCAGTATAACATTTCTTCTGTCTACTATTACTTATTGCCAATATTATTTTGTCATGAGTTCTGTAGGGTGTCAGCACAGCGAAACACTTGCACCAATTAACTGCGCACCCACAATTTGAAGCTTAGAGTCGTTCCCCATTTTTCACGATCAGCGTCTAACGCTTCAACACTTTTTTTTTTTTATTCCGACTGACGTGCTACATACTATCACCTAACATACCACTAACAAAGGCCATGTGCTTCACATGTATCCTTGGCATTACTATCAAACAGATTTCACGTATTGCCCACTGAAGATGTTTACATTATTTTTGTTCCTGTTATCTGCGAGGATTCGCGTTGTTATAATTTAACACTCGTTCACCTAGACATACGACAACAGCGTGGTGTTCTTGCAATATATACAATGTTCAAGTTTTATTGTACTTCTCAGCATAACCATGATTTCGTAGACTGAAGACATTACCCGGCTGAGTCAGAATTACTCCTGAGTCGCTAGTTGGCTTAAAGAACCGTCCGGTTTGGTAGAAAGTAAGTGAGGCACCAATTAAAGCTCCAGGTCATAACACACGCGACAGGTTAAGCTCCAACGTATTATGCGTATGTGAAAATAACTGTTGGATGACGATTATTATTATTATTATTTTTTTGAAGCTTCTCGAATGAAAATGTTTAATGTAGTACAAAAATATTGAAAAACACAATATTTCAGAAAATAAATACGTAAACAAAATCTCGTTAGACAACGTTTTTATAAAGGTAATTTTCAAAAGTAAGACTGAATTATAATAGATATGTTGTAATTCACAATGACCAAAAATTACTGTTTCAGAATAGTAAACGAGCATCTGAGTGACATTATTGTTTAGAAAGAAAAGTGTTCACGTCAGTTAAACGTTGTAGAAAGTACCCAAAAGTAGAAGGTAGATATGTATCCACAAAAGGAAAGGTAAGTATTTTTGTAGTTATTTGTCCATGGGAATGGCAAGTGTCTGGCGTGATGTAGTTTCAGATATGAGTGAAATTGGTTTTCATATAAAGTCTATGTATAAGCAGCGTTCATAATTTACCTCCATTTTAAACACAATTCAGTATATAAAATAGACTAAGTTTTCCAAATATTGTTGAATTATGTTAGATTCATAGTAATTACTAACTTCAATTCCCCAAGATTTCAAGACTTAGGTTAGTTTGGCATGACAAGTCTTTCGTTCATTAGAAGTATCAACTAGTGAAATATTACTGAGTTTATAACATTATCATCGTTAGATTTATGCATTCATTTACTAATTTTGATTTAGCTTCCGAATATCTATTTGTATACATGAGTAATACGGTAAGATGTGATAATGTTGAAACAGTCATTGATGACATTTACCATGCAAGTGTAAAACTGACGACTAACCAAATCACCACATATGTAGCGCAATTCACCAATTGGAATAAATGATGATATACCACTTATTTTAATTTCCTCCATGCATGACGCTTTCCTCTGAATGCAATCAGCTTCGGCATCTCCATAACAGACGAGTGTATATTTTATTGAAAATTCTTATTTATTGAACATTAATTATTTAAATAAAATGCCACAGAATATGCACTATTTCAAACTATGGATTCACTTCATATATTATGTTAGCTTTTATTAGTCTTTATTTTTCGCACCCCAATATTAAGAATAAATATACATATACATTTTTCAAATGTTAGTATATTACTTAATTTACATTTTGGTATATCAATTGAGCTCTCTCTCAGCTCGCAACTTCCATCCGGTAGAAAAGAACTGTTCTCGGAAAAGCGTTCTGTACAATACTGCCCGTTAACAGTACATTGTTATATATATATATATATATATATATATATATATATATATATATATATATATATATATATATATATATATATATATATATATATACACGATATACAAAATCATGTGGTAATTGGAAAGACATGAAAGAAAAACAGGGAAGGTAAAAAAAAGATTAAACGATGGTGCCTACAAAAGAAAGAAAGAAGAATGATATTGGAAAACAGCAAATTCTGCATAGTTATAAAAGGAAAACCTCTTCTAATAATTTGCCAGGAGGTAATGTATCTAAAATGGAAGCCACATTGCCTCGCTGAACTGCTATGCTAATACGTTGTATCAGAAAATTAGTAGTCCGTTTGTTGTCAGTAAAGTGTGAAATACGTTGGCCTACAATTTACTCGCTAAAGATTACTTATTTAGAGATCAGTTCAAACTTTTCAAACAAGAAGAAGCAGGAATTCATAACTTTTCTCATTTGTTGTAAAAGTTTATGTTAACAGCGGTTTCAAGCACCGCCTGCTTGTACTGGCCCCAGAAATGACTTCCAGCTTTTGAGAAATTTAAAGGAATATGAAGCTGTCAATAATGAAATTTCAAAGTATGTAATGAAAAAGTTTATCCGACATTTGTGGTACCTATCAGAAGAACTTGTTGCGCTAGCTTCTATGATGACAACGTTCCTCAGGAAACTAAACGGAAAACGTTGGATGCTTTGAGAAATGAAGACAATGACGAACCATTGAAAGATGCCGAAATTGATCCTGATGTCATTCTTACAAAAGACTTGCAAGATTTTGTATCCAGTAACACCATTAGGTTTTTCAAAATTCTGGATCTACTATCAGAATTTTTGTAAATAGATGTAACTGCCTGGAAAGACAAGGAATCCTACAAGAAAAGCAAGGCAATAACTAATTCAGTTAAAGTTATTAATGACGTAACTGAACGTGGGGTTGAGCTGATAGAAGATTACAGCAAACTTTACACAAAAGATGAAGAACAAAAGCAGTATTAATTCTTGTTATTTAAGCAATTTAGAAGCAAGTATCCGCACTCGAAGAAATCAACTTTGATGTCTTAAGATGAAGCAAAAACTGACTGTATTTTATCAACAGCCTTTTTAAATTCTTATTATATAAGTAGCGATGTATTTACCTGTTTATTAAATATAACTTCTCTTGTAACTAAATTGTATTATTAATTCATTGCTGTTTTTTAATGAAAACTTTACAAGGTGGTAGCGACCCCTAAAAATTAGTTTAAAATTTTTTTTTAAATTACATTAACTCTCTTTTGTATAATATATCAAAATGGCAGAGTGCTCTAAAGAATATTGGGAAAAC